>NW_023596844.1:0-36845 GCF_011947565.3 Pollicipes pollicipes
ACCCTCGCTGCGCCAGGCGGGGGGGCCTGCACAGGCCGTTCGCGCTGGGAACGATGCGGCTGTCCCGTGCGTTGGTCAAATCAAAACGTAACGATGAGAACAGCATGACTGCCAGACGCATGCACCAGGAATCTTTTGAGGTTAAAATTTTGTTGTACTTGGTCAGCTCATGTGGAACCGAAGCACTAAGACCTAACATTAGGCGTGTTCTCTAAATTGGGGACCGATTCGCAACAAATTTTGCGGAAAACGCGGCCATTGGTTCATTAAAGATTGATGCATTTTTACCTTGAATATTCAATGTGATGTTAAGCAATCGTGCCAGCAGATAAACACGTGTTATATGTTCATAATAAATTTGAGTATCAAGCGTTTAAAAAGATAAACACGTTATGTGCTCATATTCGTACCATTACATCTCAGCATAGTTGCATTACATCTCAGCCTATAGTGCTTCAATTTGGTTCGGTATTTGTTGAGTTTTCTTTGATTGCAAATGCATTGGGAATAAAATTCTTGAGATCAGAAGCTAGGTAATGTCGTCCTTTCATAGACAGCACGTAAATCCAAGGTTAAAAAGTTTAATAACACTTGTTCTATTTTTAAGGCAAAATTACGGAGCTATGTAAATCATGCTACCAGATTCATGTGGTGGGTGTGTTGTACGTCAGAGCCAACGACTGCTATTTTGCCGAGACGCATCGATAAAAATCACTTTATCAATCGCAGTCCCATAGACTTGAAACTGGTTTTACTTTTGGAAACCTAATTTTCTATGATGACTCGCTGAATTTTGAAGCTATTGCGAAGTTTTGACCATGGCTGGAAAGGTCGGTGCAAGTTTTTTCCCTATGAGCAATCTGTGGGTGCCGAAAGTGCAGCGATGCACGTATCTGGTGAACTCCTGTGTTTCTGGGAAGCTAGAGGTACGGGGTTCGAGTTCGAGTGGATAAACATTTACACAACTCTAACTGTGCTATCCAACCTTTATCAACAGCCAACTTTGCCAGCCCATGGATCAATACGTTGAGAATGAAACGGCAATTGACAAACAGTGCTGAGCAGCGCGTCCAAATATGCGTTAAGTGCGTGTCAACAAGTAGCAAGCAAAGCAAATTTCAGTTGTTTGGCTTTTTGGCATAGTTCCTCACAACGTTGCTTGGTGGTTACTAGATTTTGAAACAAAATAACCACTTGGGGTTCATCATACCTAATAGGTGCGAGCAATTTCTACGTTATGTAAGAAACACAACACAAAGATAAATCAGATCATGTAGTAATGTCAAACTGAGGGTAAGGAGATGATCCTGTGAGATTCCATTTCTCTGAAGTACGTGAGTAAAAAAAAATTGTGTGTCGGAGTCCTATAGACTTGTTTAGATGCTAAACACTTCAGATGGAATATTTGGAACACGTGTTTTGTAACCTATTGGTTGATTTTTGACACTATTTAAAGCTCTAAGAGTAAAGAAAAGAAAACGAAAGAGGGAGTTCCTCTCGTAATGTAACAATTTTGTCCAATTTTGCTACGCTCGCTTTCGCACTTGAATGTCTAAAATTGGTCTGTCTGTGGTACCCTGCTAATACGCCCCAACTTAGCTTGAAACGTCGACGTGCCAATTACCTTTCAAAACCGATTTCTTGCAGCCCTTCAAAATGTGTGGCTAATTAGTGACGGTAAGTGAAAATCAACACATTTTTAAAGTTGCATGGTGCATTTTCATACCAAATAATAAGGTATCACTAAGTTCATAACTTGGATTTTTTACAAGATGGAATGACGCAAATGGTTTTGATCAAAGTACAATACTGAATGCTGACTATTGGAGGAAACATGACTAGAAATGCTAGGTGACTTGTTTTATAATCTTCAAACAACATAAACCACGTTAACAATACCCCCAAGAGCACTGGCTAATGTTAGAATGTGAAATCCATCACAACAAAGAATGTGAGTGTATTGTGCTTTACGTCTCATCACACAATGTTATGCCCGTGACATGGTGAGCAAATTTCCAGAAATATGTCTCTGATGGCCCAATTCAATATTTCTAAGCAACATTGGGATAATGACTGTTGCATGACCAATATGCCAATTTCCAACTCATTTTTAGGATATATATATATATTATATAATATATATATGTGTGTATATATATATAACATATATATAACAGATGTATTTATACAAATTTAAATGAGCCACAGCTCCGATAATTGATTTTGCAACCTGCATGGGTCATGAGGCAAGTGCTTCAATGTTGTATAGTCTGAACTTATTCAAATGAAAAATAGAACAGTTGAGTCACGAGCTGAATCAGATTCCACAACCTGTGAGCCAGTCCGGAGCTGACTGACTCAAGACATTCGAGTCAAACCCAAGTCTGATGCTAACCATATCTCGAGACTAGTATCCCATTATTTGCACTACCCGGATGACAATATCACTCCCAAGGCCCTGTAGTCCAGGCTATATCAGTATCATACTCAGCCGGTAGATAACAGTCTTACATCTGTACAACAATCTGTAAATTACGCGCGAGAGTTTCCCCAGGCACGTTTCCTAATCACTTCCACCATGCTCCCCACTGACCACCAACCGACCGACCCTGCCGTGTCCTAGGAGCAACATATGGGGCCCTGGCCAGAGCACAGGATCCTCTGAGCAAAGGGGAATTACCCAAGACCGTGAATGAATACCCCCTGTGCGATCAAGAGCGCCCGGGCAGATTAACAGTAAGAGCCTTGACAGGAGTGAAGAGTCCTCCGAAAATGAGGTCAGAGGGAAAGAGCCCTACATCAAAGTGGAGGGCCCCTGAGCATCGAGTGTCCATACCGTATGTAAGCTCCAGGAAAAAACATAAGGCCCCTCGAGCATGTGGAAAGAACCCAATACCAAGATGTTGGGCCCCTGAGCAACTGAGTGTACCCTGGCGTATGAGGCCCGGAAAAGCGTACAAAGCTTTTCGGGAAAACGGGAAAATCCGTGGAGGAAAACCTGATTGATCAAGAGTGACCAGGCATAGAGGCAGATAGCGTCCCAACAGCGGCATTGCGCCCCACGAGAAAATGCAAAGATATCAAAGGCAACGTGCAAAGCTCCTTAGCGATCAGAATGACCTCGCAAATGGGCAGATATAAGGTCCGGGCAACAGCGTAATGTCTCTGGACAGCGTAATGAACCCCGACATTTCCCCCAAGCAACATCTTCTCAATCAGCAAAAAACTGACTCTATCTGCTTGTGAACACTTTACTTTTGCCAGCAACCGTTCTTGGTCGTATGTAGGCCCAAAGACGTTCAACTGAGTTGCGTGTACCGTTTTGTTAGACAACTGCGCCCGTATTCGAACAGGATGGGTCCCTTGGGAGCTATAGGTCCCACAGGAAAGGTTCATAGTGGTCATGGTCCCGTGCCTTCCGTCCCCGTCTGTATCCACCACCGGCCCGAGCAGCTATAGATGGGGTCCGCCAAGAAACATAGGACCATCCAATTCCAATCAGAAGTAACAAACAAGCATGGAGACCTCGGACGGTTGGAGTGTGGCCCGGGCAGGTAAACAGATGGGGCCCCCGGCAGAAGCGCGGGGGCCAGTTCCCGAGCAGGTTATTACATAGGGCCCCCCGTCCAATATCTCAGGGAGATCCATTCAAATAGAACGTCCCTCAAGACCCAATGAAGAGGGCCTCCGAGAGATTAAGTGTGTCCGAGCGTCTTAACAGATAGGGCTTCTAAACAAGAGCGTAGGGCCCCTCCATCCAAATAAATAGCGCTCAAGAACCCAATTGAAAAATGGCCTCCGATGTATGGAATGCAACCCAGCAGCTTATCAGAAGAGACCAGACAGAGCGTAAGGCCCTCCATTAAAAAAGTGCCCAAACTCAGTGCGGAGGGCCCCCGAAAGACGGAGTGTACCCGAGCAGGTTATTATATGGCTCTCATAGGAGCGCAGGGTCCTAAATTCAAACGCCAAGGCTCGATGTGCAGGGGTTCTAAACGATCACTTTGGCCCAAGAGGTTAACAGAGGTAATCTCCAAGTGCGCAGAGCTCCTATTCAAATAGGACTTTCCTAAGATCCAGTGTAGAGGGACCCCGAAGGATCAAATGTATCCGAGCAGGCTCTCAGATGGCCTTGACAAGAGCGTAGGGCCCTACATTAAAATACCCAATGTGTCGGGCCCCTAAACAATCCAGTGTGCCGGATCAGGTTAACAGTTGGGGCCCGACAAGTGTGCAGGGCCATCCATTCAAACAGAAAGTACCCAAGACCCAATTTTGAGGGCCCCCGACCGATCTAGTGTGCATAAACAGGTTTAACAGATGGGCCCAACAAGAGCGTAGGTCTCTAAGCAAGTAACCTAGAATTGGAATCGCCCTAAACCAATTCAGAGGCCCCATGAGCATATCGCGAGTGTGTCGGTAGGTGAACCGAAGCCAACGTAAAGGGCCCCCGAGCAACAGAGAATACCCGGGCAAGCTAGTTCGGCGGTCCCCGTCTATAGCCCACAGAGCCTTTATGGCGACTGGAAAGAATCCGTGGAAGGCCTATGATTGACACCAGCGCCCCGGCACGCTAGCAGAAAGAGCACAGCAACAGTGCAGGGCCTTCACAGCAAACGCAAGGCAGTCAAGGCTGACGTGGTAGGTTCCTTAACGATCAAAATGCCCCTGCAAGTGGGCATATAGGTCCCTGGAAACAGCATAGGACCCTGGGAAGCGTACTAAGGCTTACAATTTCCAATTAACAGTCTTTTTCCATTATTGAATATTTTTCCCTTTTCTCGTAGGACATTCACTTCCGCTTTCAACTGCTCTAGGTAGCTTGGAAATCCAAGGAAACTTTGTTGTGTTTTATGTTAAATAAATGGTATCTGGTCGGTCGGCTATGGGCCTCTTCCGAGCCTATGGGCCCCTTCGAGGCCCATGGGGGGCCATGGCCCCGTGACCACCCTCTCTGGATCCGCCCCTGACTCAGTCAGTGGTGAAGGTAGGGGAGGATGAGGGGCACGATGGCCACTTGCCAGAATTAAAGGGCCAGTCGGAGATCACAATGCAGCTGACCTGTATTGATACAGAAATGTGGCATGCACTGTCTTATAAATACCGGTAGAACTGTGTTTTATGTTTCAGTTACACATTGCGAAATACACAGTTAAAACAAGGGACACCGAGCCTAAAGTCTGCTGCCCCGCCTAAATACAAAGAGTGTATGCCCAAAACGGGCAATGGTGACGGGACGGCCGAATACCCTCGTGGGCTTTCATTATGACCGGCACCTGACCGTGTAATGAAGTTGGTAACGGCTGAACTGTGCGTAGCATGAACATTTCATAATTTTATTTACGTGCCTTTGAACTGCTCCAGAAGATGTAAGCGTCCGATGTAATTATACAAAAGGGGGCCAAACGAGAAATAGTCTCTGCCCGGGAATCGAACCCTCTACCCACCCGTCACAAACCTAGCACCATCGTACGGAGCCACGTACCTCCGCGCGCCCGAGTGCCGAGATAAGTATCGAAAAAACTACGTTGGCGATACCCGCTGCGGATTGGAGGTGCCGGCTGGCCGGCGGTTGTAAATTTGCGGGATGTGGTTTGCGGAGAGCTTGAGAAGGCCGCTGATTTTTGGCTTATCCGAGTTGCACCAGACCATTACGAGTTCTGGCTGCTGATTGGCGGAGAACGCGTGCGGTTGGTGGCTGGTGTTCGGCGGAGAGGCGGCCTGAATTCTACCATCGAAGCGTCTGCAGCCGTCGGTAAGCCTGAGCATGGGTCACCACGAAGAATTACTATCGGCTAGGATGGTCTCCTAATAGAAGACCATCTATCGCTCAGCTGTAATTGTGGCATCCAGCGCTGAGTAAAGTGAAAGCGCATTATTGCTAGTGGCACTATCAACGCGCATCATTCTGCCCTTCTGCAATGAAGGGTTGCTGGCACTGCGGTTGCTTTCATGCATTCCTAAAATGGGAGCGTTTACGCCACTATCGCTTCTTCGGATAGCCGGTTTATTAAGGGTATTGAACTGGCATGTGTGAAATGTGTTACTAGCAATACAGTACCCGGGTTTTGGAGCGACCATGCTTAATACATGCCCTCGGCAAGTGGGCCTAGTGCAAGCGGATCGCCGCCGACGCCACCGGTGGACAATACGCGTGTTCACGTTGTTCGCGAGTCTTGTATGCACCTTCATCAACTCAGAACAATGGCCCTTAATATTCGCCCTGATTCGCCGTTTTCCTAACACGGACTGATGGGCGGGGGACGCGACCTCCCTCGCGTTTCCAACTAGAATTGGCGGAAAACACTGAATGTTTGGCCTCAACGGCATCTCGCGATTGGTACTAGTTTTTAAGAAGCTTTTGGTTTGATAACTGAGCCCATTATGGCAAGTCAAACGTCGAACTTTCCAGAAAATCGCATCTTTTCAGCTTTGCAGCATTATACATACAATGAAGTTTCTTGCATCGCCACAAAACTTTCGCAGACGTGTTTCTTGTTCAATTTTGAGTACAATGGTGTATTTTTCATGTTTTTGGAGCATAGAGTTATGATACATCGCCAAGTTAATGTGACGATGCCGGTCCGCCGCGCAGGTTCCACGGCATCGTTGGTTGCTGCCCGTCGCACGCGTCGGCCGTATATCGCCGTGCGAATTTTCCCTAAATCTGACACTGCTCCAAAACTGGAAAAGCTAGGAACAAGATTTTTGTGCCAGAACAGACAGATGAGTGCCCCACAGGCTACTGAAAATTTGGGCGCGATCGCATAGCATACCGGAAAGGTACCCTCATAAACCTTAAGCAGGTTGTATCACGCCCCCTCCTACCAGGGCAAGGGTTTAAGGCACGTAGGAGAAGACATCTGACCTGTTGAATAGGGTCAAGATGGTCGATATCACGTCCTCTTCAACGACAGGAGGCCCGAAATGATCCACACTTGGCCGCATTACAAACACAGGGAGCCCCGCCAACCCAGGAAAAGACACCGCACTGTGGGCCAGATTGCCCTCAAAAGTGCGATTTTTTCAGTGGGTGAAGATGAATTGCTAAAAACCTGTGTTCCCGACCAGCTTCCTATACAGAATCCTAATTTGCACTCCATTTGCAACGTAAATGTCAATGGTCATGGTCAGACTGCTGACGTTTTTCAAGGTCAAGTCGAAGTCACTGGCCTCAGACGATGTTTCTGCTAGTTAACTTTTAGGTAAATTGCGCATGCGCGGTATTTCTACACACTGAATTCGAATTTAGCATTATTTTCAAACTAATGACGACCAAAACCAACACATCGGCCATGTTTACCGGGCGTAGTAAATCAATTAAATATGCACGCTAATTTTTGCTTCTCTAGTCGAAGTCAGTGTCGCTGGTATCGTCCTCAAATATACACGACGAGGCTCCCAGAGGATCTTCGTCTCTTGCATCTTTTCCTTTTCACCTTTTGACCGGATCTACCACTTCTGTAGGCCAAGGCGACAGCTCATGTGGAGTATGCACTCGAAAACCCGGATCCAGGTTTGCAGGGACATACTAGAGATCGTTCATCACTTTTGGTGTTGCCTTGCAGAGTGGACATTGTTACACTGAGGCGGTCTCCATCCACCGGTGCGCCGACCACGGGTGGATGAAGCTGAGAGCTCCTCCAGGAAGACATCTGTCTTCAGCCGCTCCGCAGTTTTCCGACAGAAACCTCGCCGTGTGCCTGTTAGATTTCACCCATCTTTCTTTCAACTTTGTTATCGATGTTTCCAGTGGCTGCGTGCATTGTTCCAGTTTTGTGACACTGGCACCAAGGCCTTCGAAGTACGTGTTTCCGACTGTCGCAGCGCTGAATCCACCGTTCAACTGGATACAATCAAAACGGCACATCTATGACATCGTGGAAAAGGCGACACCGCTCACTGATTCGGGTACACGCGCAAACTAACTGCCAGTCGTGCGCCTCGCTGTAAGGCAATCCGAAGGTGATCTGACCCCGCAATTCGCGGACAGGGAAATGAGCCTCAGATGTTTGATGACCCCTGGCGGACTCCTACTCTGACAACACCGGAAGGAATCGTCACCCAGACGGCACGACAGGAGAGAGAGAGAGAGAGAGGGGAAGAGAGAGAGAGGGAGGGGGAGAGAGGGAGGGGGAGAGAGAGGGAGAGCGAGAGCGAGAGCGGGAGAAAAGAAGGGCGATTGAGGAAATGAAGTGGCGTTTACGATGCTTGCTTTTATACGCGGTGTACACCTTAATACTCAAAGGAATTTGTTCATGCACGTGCCTGTCAAGTCATGAATTTATCTCAGTCAGCTTTGTTATGTAATAAGAGCAGGCTGTTTGTGTCTTTCAAACCCCAAGGAGTGTGTCTGGCCGACAGCGTGGCTACTATTCTCCCCGCTAGATGGCAGGTCACCGAAACATGGTTCAGTTGTAGCTCGATAACGCTTTTTCGCACAAGTTTGCGCAACTTCTTTTTGTCGAGATCGAAAGTCAATGCTTCTGTCTCAACACCAAAACAGGAATCATTGCGATACATCATAAGACATGTTTTGTACCTATTCATCTATCTTTGATTTCTGTAAAACGATGTTGCCTTTATACACATCCAACCATCAAGCTCTGTTATCAACCAACCAACAATCACAAAAACTGTTATATCCGCTGAAACGTTTTATTCTTTGCGCAGACATCTTCCAAATTACTTAAGTCATCTAATAGTTAACTTTGTGAAAAGGAAGGTACACTGGAATAGGCACAGCAGCTGTGTAAACTTGATTGATTCGTTTCCCCGTTTTCTTGCATGTGAACGGCGCCTGTCTGTTAGTGACTTTGACAGATTGGCGGAGGGTAATGCGTAGGGATATTCAAATATAATGGTTAGCGCACAACCCTACCTTCGATTTGTAGTACGTGCGCACACTGAAAGCTCTATTTCGACTTTCGATTTTTGAATTAATCCCACTTTTGAACGCAATCTGGCCCGTAGTTTACCGGTTAGAAAGACCGGAGCACCCAATATGCCGGGCGAGGATTTAATCATGCATGCCTCAGTGATTCTTAAACTCAACCTATTTTGTTCTATGCGGGTTAGCTTTAGTTCGCATCCACCCAAAATGCACCCGTCGAATGACACGTTGTTTCCCTTTGTAAGCTGATGCGTGACCACCATCTGATAACAGTCAGGGGCAAGCGTTTCAATGCAACCAACAGACACTCTCCATCCGCCAGATCTATGAATTCCTAACAGCTCCCCAGCTCGTGTGCTACACCGCAGTTAGCCCACCCCCCGCTCCCGACCTTAGCCGGTGGCAGGGTTACTGTTGTTGCCGATACGCCGGCCAACCGGTTCGCTTCGTTTGATTTACGGCCACCAGTACGCCGTCCTGCGTCCCGTCCCCAGTCAGACAGCCGCCCCACAGACGACGGCACTACCGATCAACACCACACTCTTACTCATTCATCCAGGTCGGCCACGGTGCGTTCCCGGAGTCGGGTGGTTTCTAGGTGTTTACGGGCTGTCAACAACTTACCCTGCGCATTTACGGCCGTTTTCAGCCCTCCCTCCCCAATTTTCACGCACTGTGAGGCTGGGCAGCCTCTTCCCTTCTCCCCTGGTAGCACTGTCTTAAACGTCTCCAAGAGATGACGTCTTCCTGACCCCTTACTGAGCTGGAGGTGCGAGGCAAAGACGGATGTATCGTTTGCCACGAAAGCACGCCAACAGTATGCGATTTTTTGGTTTTAAAACATCCCGTTTCTGTCCCTTACTCTGCCGATCTAACTACACCTTCCTTCATTTTTTTCGGATCGTCTGATGCGTTAGTACCAAGCGCACTTAATTAATCCCCCCCCCCCCCCCCGACGGACTCCATTGGCTCTCAACGCGATAGGAGCCTCACTTCTGATGCATACGGAGCTCTCACTCTGCATGTCATGCAGCATGTTGCCATCACGGTTGTACCTGATCCGCAAAACAGATCCATAGTTTAACACATGACATTCGTACTCCTGCCCAGCAGGGCTATTTTGGTCCTTTCAACGCGCGTTCTACCTCATTTCAGTTCCCATCACATCAACTTACAACAAACGCATCGGTCGGGTGATGCTGTGTTTCTCATCATCGTCTGACAAAGTGGGAAGGTTCGCACAACCTCCCCGCCGTAGCACTCAGCGGCAGGCGTTCGTCTTGCGGGTCATGCTGCCCCGGCCGGCCATGGAACATGGCGACCAGCTGCGTGACGAAAGGGTGAAGGCCGGGATGTGAATAGCAGCAAACGCAGATTTCATGCGTCGTGCAGTACGTGGCAGACAGAAAGCAGAAGTGAATTCACTTCTGTTTTTCGTTTCGGTACAGGCATATTGCCGAAATATCAACCCATCTATATCTCCATTCTCCTCGTTTTTCTCCGACGAATAAGCCTATTACTACTGTCCTATCTATGTAAACAGTGTTCCTCGCAAACGCACTTAACAACTTAAATATGCTCTTTGATGCGTCACTGTTAGTACATTATCATGATGATACATCATCGCGTCTTGCACAGCATTGATTGAGAGCCAATCGACGTCCGTTATATCTGGAAATCGTGCTCACGAACGCCTGATATGAACCACTCTACCATTATATTTTTATTGACCTGGATCACCGCACGGCTTATGGAGTGGCAGGATTTGAGTGCCGTAATTATGACGTCGTGGACGCCAAGGTGATCTTGAAACACCCTCCCGACATAGTCTCCTTACATTCGCGGGCATGCAGTTCAGAAACTGGGGGATTGAGGTCTTTAGAAGGGCGGGGCTGTGAAATGCACCGAATGATCGTTAAGATGTCTATTTCCGTTCAAAATCCCAGAGAAATGTGGAACACTCTAACATATGCTTCAGAGAGTAAACCTGGACGCGTTTCGCCGTCAGTCATGGTCCTGCGCTGAGGATGTCGGCCGTCGAATCACGTCGGGCACTGTATATCAGCGTAGATGTTCACCCGAACTAAAAAAAGTACCCATCATATACTTTTGAGCAAACTGGGTTTGTGAAACATGCCTCCTTTAACGGTGACGTAAGTAACCGAATGTAAAGGAGAAAAAACAGCAACGATGATTGCTGTAGCAACAATCACATTTACGCGCTCACTTTTAACTATTTTCCTGACAAATCGGACCATATGGGTGCCGGTTTTGACGGGCCAGGTCTCCATCTAAAACTGAGGGTCCGAACAGCCTCTACAAGTGATCAGACAGCTTCAGTGGTGTCCTTGCGAAGACCCAAGAATGGGACAAACTTCCTTTTTTCATTAAACTTCATGGACTATTTAAGCTGACTGCATTTTTAGCACTTCAGTATCACATACCTAACGACCAAAAAGGACCCCTGCAAGGTACCTCAAATTCGTGGTGAAAGCAGAATCTTGAGGATACACGATGCAGTCATTTTTCATACCCAGCAGGGTTGCGATGCAAGCTGCAACTTTCCCCATCCAGCCCCACGTTGTAATACTTGTATCTGCCTCTGGGCATAACCCGAATCAGCGGCAGATGTATGGTACACGAAATTGGTCGCGAAAACGCATGCTTGGTGCAGCTTGGGACGCGCACAGGTCAACCGCCGTAAGTCCTCATCGTGGCGGTGGGTGCAGTGGAGGGACGTCGGCTTCCAGGGAACAGGTGGTTTCGGAACAGGGGAGCCGGGCTGGCGAGGATCCGGCGGGTGCGGTACGATGGAGCTGGGCTGATGACCGATCTAGGGTGTTTTATGGGGGAGTAATGCTGACGGAGAGCCGGCGGGTTTCGTGTGCGGAAGCTGGGTTGGCGACGGCCAGGTGAGTGGTTCATTCAAGCTGGATTCGCAGGGAGCAGATGGGTGGTCCTGCAGGTAGCTCGGCTGGCGGGAAAGCCAATGGGCGTTATGACGGAGTTGTGCTGGCGGGGAACGGATGGGTGTCTCTGGAGGGAGCTGGGCTGGCGAGGAACGTATTACATGGATAAGTGAATTGCTGGCCGGGCTGGTGAAAGATGACTTTCCGTGGGCTGGTCCTCTTTTCCCGGAAACTCTGTTTCTTGCAGTTCGAACAGCGAGGACCACCAAATCCTTCTAGCGTCTGTGCTGCTCAGTAGTTCAGTCCAGTGCATGTGAAAACATACCGTATGTTGACTTCCATCACAACTGAATACGTACGAGTGGCGAAAGTGGAGTGGATAAGCCGAACACGTCTAAAAAGTCTCGGATACGGGATTCGATTACATTCCTCGCTGTGTCCGCCCTTTCTCCCAGGGTAAGAAGCAAGCAACGCCACATAGCCTCGACACCTGAGTGGGCCGTGGGGCCGCAGCCGTAGCCGAGCCGTAGACAACTAAATACATGCACCACCGAGCGCACAACCATATACCCTAATGTGTATGCGTGCAAACCAATTCCGCAATGAACGAGGGAAAATGACAGGGTATGGGAGCGAATGATCACAGTGGCGGATACGAACTCAAGAACGTAAGGCTTTGCCATCGTAAAAGACATGACGCTATGAGCCAGGAACTAGAGGATATGCATACATACATATATGTATATATATATATATATATATATATATATATATATATATATGCATTCAGATAACATATACCTTAGTTATTTACCTCATAGCCAGATGTTATGTCAGACATGAGATACCAAGACTTTTCAACCAAATCAACATGCAAAATCAACAGCATTCAACACAATCAGCATGCACACTGCATCACCTTTTTAATCTCTTGTTGAAAACACTGCGTCAAACGAGTTTTTTTTCTTTTACCAGATTTAATTTTTCGGTCTTCGCTACAATCCTGCTATCTCAGTTCAAATCCCATTGTAAAGGTGAACAACTCACTTTAAAGGACCATGTGAAATAAACATGAACTGCCATTGAGCACTGAGGAATAGGCCATACCCGGATCCAGTCATTAGCAGCCTAATGTACTGGTCATACGGAACAGGGTTCTTCTCTGTGACTGGTCATTGTAAACAGGTTTTTATCATATGATTTTGATGTGGGTTGGCTGCTGCCTCATAATGCGCAAGCTGAATGCATCTGTCATATCCAAATGAAGTCAATTCTAGAGTAAGATACTTGGTCATGCTATGCTATGTTGTGAACATTTATCGCACACCATTCTGTTTTCACCCAGGGCAGGCATTGCAGGCAATGGCAATGCCAACATCTTACTTTGAAAGTGTCTGAGATACAGCTTGAATGAACGCGTAATGCATCATGGCAAGTGTTGTGATAGCCACATAAAGTTTTCTCAGGTGAGATGTATTTTGATGCTTTGCAAAAAAAGCTCTCGGCCATGCAACTTTGCCTTGTCTTTTGGTCTTGGCATGCCCCAACCAAGGCTTCTTGTCTGAGGGCTTAGAACAGTCACTAATTCTTGCTCATACTCGAGTGTTATGCTCTTTTATGACTTCTGCAGCTGTTGCATGATAAGTAGGCTTGCGACTTCACTAGTTTGCCTCACAATAAGTAGCATTCCTAAGGTCAGTATTATGATTTGCGACAAAAATGCTTGCGTTGACTACCTTGCCAAATGTCTCAAGAACTCATCAAAATTAAGCCTGTTCTATTTTAGCTCCTGGCTTTGAAAAACTCATGCAAGATTATTTGCATATTCTCTTCTGATGGATTTAGCATTTGTTATATATTTTTCTTGCCGTAGACTGTAGTTGTCAATCGTACATGTTTGCCTTCACAAACAGGGCTATGGGATTATAGGCCAAAGATGTACGGTTACGCCGAAAATCTACGAATTTGTGTTATGAGAAACTGGTCACTGGTACTATAAGCTACCCTTCGTGTTCTGTTATTCAAAAACTGGCATTGCAAGACATTCAAATTACCCGAAACAGAATGAGGAGTTTTTTTTAGCGTTGAACCGAAAAGCCCAATGCCGCCGTACGACATTTGGCAGCACAAACAAAACAACACGTTGGGTGGACGTAGTGCTGACCCCACACATCCACAACTACTATTTACTCTGCGTGTGCCTGGTACCATGCCAAGTGTGCAATTGTGTGCGGAGGGGAGCCTCCCCCTCCCCCCCCCCCCCTCTCCGCCCAGTTCGCCAGGGCCATGACGCACACCTGAGCTCAGCGAAGCCCCGGCAGTGGTCGCTGACAAGAAGCCGTGTCGTTGCGGGCGTCGAGCCGGAAGCCATCCGCGGTCGGGGGCGGTGCGCGCAGTCTGCAGGCGGACCGCGGCGCGAGCGTGCAGACGGCCGAGGGACGGCCGGGGCGCCGGCGTCAGGGACAGCTCCGACCCTCGCTCGACGGAACGAGCTGCCATTGAACCCGCCAGTCCCCGACGCCGTTCGAGAGTCCACAGAGGTTGGAGGGCTGCGCAGGATTGGAATCACCTGCAGATTGGGAGCGGCCATCGCGGCGACTTAGCTGCCGATCACGGGGTCAAGTCTGGCAAGGAGAAAGCCAGCTGGTGGGCTCGATGAGGTCATGATTGGATTGGCACGTGCGCATTGTTCTCATTAACTCCCGTCGGCATCGGAGCATTCTGTTGACGCGTCCTGCACCGCTTCAAGTCAACCAGCCGCAAAGGACCAAATCACTCACACAGCCTGCTCCCCTTCAAGTGAGGCGACCAGAGAAGGGTAGAGCATGAAGAAGGGACGGACTCCTTACACAGTCACCGCTAAAGTAAAACGTCGCGGCGGGCAGCCTTTGGGCGTGAAGATCGCGTGGACTAGCCCACCCAGGTAATGTCAATAGAAATTCTGTTCTGACCTGTCTGATATTAGCAGCATTATCTAATCGATGAAGTGACGGGCGAGCATGTACCAAATGTCCAGTGCTGTTTGTGCAAGGCACGAATAAACATAGAACAGCGAAAGGTTACATTATAGCTTTAATTCCTCCTCCATGGCATTGAGCACAGTTGCTCTTATCGAAGCGCATGTTTGCTTTAGGAAACAAGAAACCAGCGAAAGTCAAACTCACCGATTTTCGCAAACCTTTAGGCCGGGTTAGGATCTTGGGGAAAATTTAGATTTTTGGTCATATGATAGATCCATGCTTGGCCTACCAAACGCACTCCCCCATGACCCACTATGGACCCTAGTCTGGCTGGTGCAGCCCCAGCAAATTGCCTTTGTAGGGATAAGCTTACCGCATTTGATTATTGCGAGAATATGTTTACCATATTTTATTATGGCGAGGATAAAATCACCACATCTTGTTATCCTAATGCATTATCACGTGGCCTATGGTAACGCACTGGTCCAAACTCCAATCAATGCCCTTCTCGGTAACTGGTCCTTGGCGCCAGCTGTGCCAATCAAAAGCGTCAATTTGTGCTGACGTCATTCATACCAGTAGAAGTACCACTTTTAAGCCCACAGGTCAACCCTGTGCGGGCTCAAGCAGTACAAAAGTGGCACGTCCAACCCGTAACAGATGACAAGAGCCTTCAGCAGGTTCCGCCGTCGTCATGACGACGAGGGTAGCGACAACTGCAGTTGTCGCGGACTCTGGATGTGCTCTGGGGTTACCGGGAAAGGAAGAGTTCTTCCAAAGCGCTGTCAGCGTAATATGGACTCTAAGAAGGGTGACATTTGTCTCCTCGTTATGTTTCCATGGTGCTGCGGTGTCATTACCCAGTGTTTCTATTAGGCTAAATGGTCCTGAGGGTTTACCAGAGCGTTTTTGAAATATGCCCCTAAGGCGGGCACACCCTTGAATCAGTACCTCCTGGAGTCGTGAAGGCCGAGAGTTCAGCATACGAACTCTGACTTCATAAGGCTCAGACTCGTCTTCTCCCGCTTCCACTGCATAAATTCGTCCCGACTGCCATCCTCCGGGGCATTTCGCACACATCACCGCCACATTTCTCTGGACAGTAGATGCACGTTTGTGCGTGCATGCCCCCAAAAACAAGGCATGCTGAGGCTGACCCATTCCCGCCAGCGCCGTTGACAGTCCCGGGGTCCCGTGGTGGCAGGGCGGACGGTCAGCTGATGTCTCAGCGGCCACTGCCGCCAGCTCGGCGGCTACCGGCAACGGCAGAGGGCCCTACGCATACTCCAGCCGGCTGGATCTGCACAAGTGTACTGCCACCGGCTTGGAATGGGTCTTTCAACAACCGCGTGGTAGATTTAGGACTTCAGGACAGCAGAGAGAGTGCAGGACTTCATAAGCACTAGGGGACCTCATTGAGGACATATTCCACAAAGTGCGCATCTTTCTGGTCTTCTCGGGAGTTAACACACGCCCGGGTGGCAGGTTGGATACCCTTTGCTTGGGTGGGAGGTCAATTTGATCCCCCTGAGATCTCAAGAACTGAAAGAGTCAGAAACACCAAATTTACAGAGTGGGTTGGCCTGTATTTGAACTCACTCAGACCAAAGTTTGAGGTTTCTAGGTTATGACCTTCAGGTCAAATGAAGTCAAAAAAGGTCAAATGACAGGTTGGTCTCCGAAGTGCCCCCAGAGCCTAGATAATTTTTCCAGGCCAAAGGTCACATGGTCATTCAAGGTCAGTGGCCTCGTTTGACCTTAAGAAGGTCATGGTGACCAAAATCATTTAAGACTGTTTTGATTTTGCATTTGAAGGAGCGACAAAGATAACGCTTGGTAGTATGTCCTAAAAACAAAGTGTTGGCCAGGGTCATTCTAGGCCAGCGACCTATTCTGACATTTGAGAAGTGTATGGAAGATGGATGAAGCGGTTCCTGCCATTAATAAATTCGAAATGGGCATCAGAAATTATCCCATACAGCAAGCCCTAAAGTAAAAAATAGACTGACTGTGACCATGGTATGCCCTTCAAAACTGACCTAAGGTCAGTGGAACTGGAACATTTAATGATGACGTTGCCTACGAAAGCATCTCAGAGATGTAAAGTCATGTCCAACACTCCGTTGTTGTGGAGGATTACACGATTCCCTAGAAATTGACTTCGCAAAATACCCGGCCTAACTTTGACCTGCCGTAGGTCAGCAACCTTACAAGGTACATCTAAGTTTTTAGCATTAAACGATCCGCTATTAAATTTGTTATAGGTACACACTATTGGCGCGGCTGCGCGGCGCTGTTCGGAAACCATTCTGGAAAATATTCGGGGGTCGATTTGACCCCGACCCGAGCGCGCGATAACAGGCCGACATGGTGCGTACATCTTGACACACCAGACGGGGTCGATGGTCCAAACAAATAGTCCATCTGTGATACTAATACCCCGTCTCAATCCTTCAATACAATTATTTGCAGTATTTTTCCAAGCACCATGCTCAATGAAAATTCATAAAGTTTCCTGATGTACCACATTTGGGCGTCCAACCATCAATTCGAAGTTGGTAACGGTGATCGAATTACATATGGCTGAAACATTGAAATGTCGCCAAGTCATTTCATCAAATGATCACACCATCACATCGCATCACATCACATCACATCATCACACCAGATCACATCAGCCATCGCAGGGCCATCACAAAGTCCATATTTGTTAATGTTTATACCCACGGAGACCCGTGGGCTTGCAATGAGTCATTTAAGTGAAATCAAGCAAGTTAAACGGCGTAGTTAACGCGAGCCCAAAGTCGACTCCCCTTACTCATGATTAGTAGCAAAATTCATGGATATTTTTATCATGGTATCCGTAGCTGTGCCTCACCTTCCGTACATCGCACTAGAAGTTCACCGACGAAGTGACAAATATAGTCAAGCAGCTGAAATCTCTATCTCTATAGATCTCCAGGAGATATGCAATCAAATCGTCAACCGATTTTTTAGAAGGGTAAAATTTTTAGAAATTTTGTAAGTGTCTTGAGTCGTTTGCTGAATGGCGACCCCGAAATTGTGACGCGTAAAACAACCGCCGTGCCCAAAAGCGGAACCAGCTTAATAGTGAGCCGCTAATCTTACCCTACTTAAGCCATGCAGCATGCCACATACCACATACCACATACAACAAAAAGCCCGGACTTGTTTTCGATTGTCACCATCGGCGCTGGAAAATCGGCGATAAAACGGCGCAGCTCCAAGGACTTTCTAACCGGGCAAGCGAATCTGGGTCCTAAGGAGATCTGGGACCCCGTCTCCTTTCCCATGCCTAAAGTTTGCTTTTTCTTTTTATTTTACGCTCACAGACACCATTTTTCCTGCTGCGCATGGGGCCTAAACTACCATATGGAAACCAGCCAAGTTGTCGAGCCGGATGAACAACTTTAGGACTATCCTCACAGTTATTTTACTTTCAAAACTAAAGGTTTTGAAAACGCCGTTTTCGAGTTAAACATCGTCTGAAAGCGACATGCTGTTCTCTGTCCATGACCTGTTACGATTCGAACCAACAGAACAAAAGTCGTATTATTATGACTAACCCATCCACAATTGGGCGGGCCCACATGCCTCTTTGGATGCGTCCGTGACTAGCGTGGCCACGTGGGTCGAAATTTGAAGTGTGAAACGTTATGAGCCCAGCATCACCTGGGGTATTTCGCAGCCACCGTCGGCTGTACGAAATCGGGACGCTTTGGCGCGACAAACGTACAAACATCCCCTCTATACGGCGGCGGCCAGCTTTAGCCTTGTAGCATGCCACAGTGGACTTCTTAAGAATTTCAGCCGAGTTACTGGAAATGAAACATAGCTGGGTTAGCTCCCAGTAAAATCATCAATCCATCAGTCGGTTATCGGGTATCGGCAGTCGGCTTCGGCAATCGACTATCGGCAATCGGCGGAATTAGTCTTAACGGGTTTAATCTTAAAGCAGCCTTGTGCGAATATGATTTCAGAAGCATTTTTGCTCAACTTTATGCAGCGTTCCATTCAACCCGTAACATTCTTCCAAATTAAACGGTACCTCCAAACAAATTACTCATCGCATAATGTTGCCTTTCTAGTCAATATCATAAGATTCAGAATGTCTCTCCATCTGTCCGCTTACCATCCACATTTGCATTTGCGTTTCGGCGTCGGTGCCAGCTGAGCGTGCGGCTAGGTCAGCTGTGGTGGATCATTACATCCAGCATGTGATCGGATCCGGCAGGTGACGGTGCCGTCGGCGGGTGCAAACGTGCCCCATTCGTTTAGCGCGGGAAATACGGCATTCGCAACTTGACTAAAACTGCCGAAACGAGCGGTGAAACGCGTATCGTAGTTCGGCAGCGGACTGACACAGCAAAACAGTATCAACAGCTTTCGACTCTGAAAAGAACGGATAGTCGCACAAGTACGAGTGAGACTTGGTGCGTCCGGAGTCGTAAGTGCACTTGTGCGCTTACAGCAGGTTCGATGGTCAGAGACCGTTTTTCACGATTCATGTCAGATCTCGGCAATCCGTGCAGATAATGACTTGGAACTTAATGCACCGCCTAAACTCACCAAAACAGCCCAGATCAGACGTGCAGCGAAGCCAGCAACCGACCGGCAAGCGACCAATGTTGCGGCTTTCAAAAACAATGTCGAATTCACGCTGACGCCTAAACGGAGCAACATGGGGACGTGACATTGAAACGTACGTTAACCTCAGTTCGCGGTGACCAATATCTACTCAACATATGAGCGAATTTCACTATGCTTTCATCGCAATCGCCCAGAACGTTTGCCACTGCAAAATTCCACACTTTTTCGGTGTAAATGCCGCACTCATTCCCTGGTTTATCAACGACTTGCGGCTATGTCTACCCGATGTGCAAAGTAGTCCAATAACTAAGTTGCCGAATGTTGGGCTCTTGTGTAATTTTTCATTTAATTTTCGAAATTAAAGGGAATGTTCTACATTTGAAGATATCGAGGTAGGCATCAGAGATGATGGGAAAAGCTTACTTGTAACTATTGGTAAGCTTTCAAGGTTCAAAAACGACGCTAAGTAGCAAAATTTCCAAGTTTGTAAAAATGCGCCACATTACGTCGTTGTCCAATGGCGTCATGAAATAGTTCTGTGACGACAGCAATACCTGGCAGCATCCGGCAGCCAGACCTAAAGAAAACCTCAAAACACACGAAAGCTGCCGCCAACTGGCCATTCTCGTCGCGGGGCTGTGTGGAGTGGCGGATTAGTGGGTGGTTTGTGGATTTTTTGTCTCGGTGCTGGCCGTAATAAAAGCTTTTGGTGAACTGTTTGACATACGTAACGTAGCGACCACCAGCTTTTATGACAGATTGTTAATATCAAAGCAGTATGTGCTGTGCTGCTGCTGTTGCTGCTGTGCTCTTGATGATTTTGCCAATACTTTATCGTTGACCCATCGTTGCCAGCAGTGCTGTAGTCCTGATATTGATATCATGTGACGTGCACAGTGGTTACTTTGTTTATTGCTTGTACCTAAAAATATGGTGCAATGCGAAAATGAATAAATCTGTAACGTTGCTATGAGCTGATTATCAAAGCATTGCTATTGCTATGGTAGAGATGGTAAGGTTGGGCTACCAAGAATGTTTTTATTAAAATTATGTATGCATTTGATAGTTAGCACTGATATAACCACTGTGGTGCAATGACATTATTGCTGTTGATAGTCCTTCGCCATTCTAAAATCAGCTGTTACCAGTCATTCATAAATTAGGCCCTCTCATAGGCTTGAAAGGGTAGTCAACCAATGTGGTACACTGTGTGTTGGTACGGGTCAACAGCTGTGGCACTACCTCAGTGCTGCACTGTGGCATGACATAATGAAAAATGATATAGTTTTTGTACCGCAATCCATGCCGCTTTCATAACAAATTTAATCATGAAAAGTTGGGTCAAGTGTCCTCTCTTGTATTGACTCCACATCTGACGTGTGACTGGCCAAAAACACATGATACAATATGCAAATCACTTTCAGCAAAGCAGACAACCAATAAGTGGCACCACTTGCTTAGCCTGTTTTGGAAATCCACAAAACGTGGGTGCGAAAGATGCAAACACATATTCCATTTACACATGCACGCAACATGCTGCAGCCATTAGGCTACTTTACTGAAAAAACAGGAACATTTTACATGAGGTAAAATGACATTGCAAGCATGTTGACTTTACACAAGGCTGGAAACATGACAAGCCATGCAGTTATGCTTGGATGGGCAAAATGCAACGAAGTCGTGAAGCTGCCAGTGCACGCAAGGCTTATGATACAGATATTATAAAGTGCTATCCAAGACACCAACAGCAATACCTTTCCACCTTTCTCAGCACCCAGCATCGCACGCAGGCTGCAGTGACTATGACATTGATGACTCACGAGCAATGCTCGCCTGCATACAAAATTTGTGAAGACAATACAATGTGCACCAGTAATGATACAGCTCTATATTTTCAGAATTATTTAGGGAAACACAATATTGCAAAGCCATATAATGTGAGCCTATACTGAGCATGTGCATTAATAGCTGTACTCACCAGCCTCTGCTGCCAAAATGAATCGCTGATATCATGACACAGAATGGATTATTACGTGTTGTAATATCACAGTAGGTTCAAAATGTTGGCAAGGTCATAATGAAGTACCAGCCTGCCTTTGTACACCCCTGCAACAGAAGTGCAAGTGCTTCTCTTAGTTTGCCAGTGTTCCTTCGTCATATTCAAATACAAGCATAAGGGTAGAGGCAGGTATCAATATATCACATTTTATTGGGAGTCAGTAGACTTAACGAATACCAAAAAAAAAATGTTCTCTCAGAGGTGCAAACCTCGCACGCACACTCTCCATCACATCAAGATCAATACAAGCCACTGGCACACACCACTAGTGATGGCATACATTTCAAGCCCCCGATTCACACGCTTTGGTCAAATAAGTGTGATATCACACTTGCTGAGCTTGCGGAACAATCAAATTGCAGGTTTTCTCGCAATTCCCGCCCGCACAGATTTTCAGTCATAACACCGCATTTCACCGTGACCTCCATTCAAAACAAAGTCCGTACGGGGGTTCATGGTAATGCGGCTCAACAGGTTTCTTCAAGAAAAAAAATCGCCGGCAGGGGAAAAAGACAAATTTGTTGTCACGTCTTCTTTTTTATAACTCTCCGGGGAGTGTCCGTTTTTTGGGCGCCTTCCTTTTTTTGCAGACAGTGGCGCTCTTTTTATAACATTGACCTGTGGCCTAGAAATAAAGAAAAATGACCCGTTCACGAGTGCCGCACAACCCGAAAGTGCTCACGCTTACGTTCGCGACACGCATCCAGCAGCGAAATCTTGCTAACAGCCAATTATCTTCCGCACATGGTGTCATACGTGTCGCATCATTGCTTTTGCGAATGTACCAGCGGCCATGCTGTTTTGACCATAAGCAGAAAACAGCCCGTAGTATGACCGCGATCGCATGACTTTTCCATGACGTCATTAATGCCGAGACAACTTTAAAATAGGCTCCACATAAACCTTTTCGTACTTTTGCGGGCATGTAACTCGGGAACCAGATCGTTTTGGGCCATAAAAAGGACATAACTGTAACCTGCATCGAATGGTCCTCAAGATGTCTCTTTCAATTCAAAGCGCCATACAAATGTGGAGTGTAAGCCCAAAGATGGTGTGTGCTCCTATCGTCAGGACAGATCAATACCCGACTGTAACCTCAGAGGCTTTGATCCAATAAGGCTTTAGAAGACCCCGTGCATCAAAAGGCTTTCTAAGCTCAGAAAAGCTGTGAAAATTCGTTCGTTCAGGATGGGTCGAAGATGCCAAAAAAATGTCCCTCTACGAAAGGTGAGCTTTGGTCTCCATTTGCGGTTTTGGTGTGGTATCGGATGGAGAAAGTCAGTGTTTCTAAAATTTACCTCAGCGGATTTCGGAGCTACCATGCACCTTCTGTCAATCTTTCTAATTGTTTGTTGTCACGTACCGTACCCCATCACGTACCCCACGTACCCCATCACACGAACATCTTGTTTTTCAACAACTCCTCATCCTTGTCTTCCATCCATCATCTCTCCTCGTCGAGTCCTTGCTCATTTTGGTTCATTGACACGCTAAACGTTTTTTGATATTCTGCTGCAGTGTTTTAGACCGCGCTTAATCTCCAGGATCGAGCACGTGCTCCCGGGGTCGGCGGCGGCCACAGCCGGTGTCCAGGAGGGCGACCTCCTGGTGTTTGTCGGCCGCACTAACGTCTCTGAGGCCGGCCGGGACCACGTCAAGGAGCTGCTGCGGTGAGCAGCTGGGCCGCGCCGTCGCCAAATTTGGCCGGCTGCGCCCGTGCAGCACTGGCTGTCGACCATCCGCGTGTTCTGACCCGTCATATCGGCTGCGTAGACGATAGTTCAAGGCCATTACTTGCTGCGACTTGCTGATCATTTTTCTTCGTATACGATATTGCCAACAACACAAGGGCTACTGTATCTAAATAGTGTCGTCTGATCTTTATATATATATATATATATATATATATATATATATATATATATATATATATACGCATATTCACCCGGCATGTACGCATGCAAGCATTAGCATGTGAAGTCAACATGTTACGCGGTGGTAATCCAATGTGACGTCGGTGTCGAGTCTTGAGCCCAGTAAGGTGCAGACATGGCACCGTCGCTCCACCGCTGCCGTCCGCCCATTGTTTTAGCATGGCACCGCGTGGTGCAGGTGTCGCCAAAATAAAAGCTTTGGCAGCACCGCACTTGTTGCCAAGTCTAGGCGCTCCCCAGGCCTGGGTTTCACATCATTTTCGACATGCCCCGTAGTGGGGCAGTGCAGCACAGCCCCCCCCCCCCCTCTCCCAGGCGCTCTGTCAATAAGGGTGATAGCTTGGCGAACCGTATTTGTCACGCCGTGCACTGGTTTTCAGAGAATCCGGGAACACCGTTCTTCTGGATCTCTATCGCAGCTCGTTGACAGCAGCCAATGACCATCATGCGCCCAGCACTAGCCGAGGTGCCCAAGGGCTCGACAGCAAGTCTCTGGGTGATCAGCACGACAACCAGTCTCCGAACGAACAACGGCACAGCAAGTGTCAGACCGAGCAGCAAGACACAGGACCTCCGTCTGATCAGCAAGACCATAGTCCAGCTGGTGAACAGGATAAGCTGTCACCTGATCAGAAAAATAAATCCCCTGACGACCAGCACGAGGATCTGGCTGACCAACAGAAGAAGTCTGCTCCTTTACAGCTGGACAGTTGTCTGGCTGATCAGCAGAGCAGGTCTTTGTCTGATCGGCAGGATGGTTCTCCGCTCGATCAGCTGGGCAAGCCTCTGACTGATCGGCAGGAAAAGAAACCGGTCGATCAGCTGGGCAAGCCTCCGACTGATCGGCAGGAAAAGAAACCGGTCGATCAGAGGCAGTCTTCGGCTGACCAGCAGGACAAGGCTTCGTGTGGACAGCAGGACAAGACACCTAGCGAGCCGCCAGATGCCTATCCGCCTGATGGTCTCGCTCGTCCACAGAAGTTCGTTCGAAGTGAGCCAGCCGCAGGCTTGGCCACTACCGATCCCGCAGACGCCCCAGAAGCCGACGTCACGCGTGATTATCCCGCTTCCGCTCCCGCCTGCAAACAGGGCTCTGCCGGAGAGCTCATCTGCGCTCCTACTGCAGCTGTCCGGACCGAGAGCTCAGCAGACCGGACTGGGAGCTCAACAGACCGGACTGAGAGCTCAGCAGACCGGGCTGGGAGCTCAGCAGACCGGACTGGGAGCTCAGCAGACCGGACTGGGAGCTCATCAGACCGGACTGGGAGCTCAGCAGACAGGTCCATGAGCCCGGCACCCAGTGCCTCGGGCAGACCGAGCCCGGTCGTCGAGACCGATCCTCAGCCCGTTCGAGCTGGCCGAGAATGGAGCCGAGCTGAGCCGGCTGAAGACCGCCGGTGCCCAGCAACGGAGGCGGCTCCAGCGCGGCGGGTCAGCTGTCCTGAGGAGCGCGCCGGCCTGCTGGACGAGCCGCCGCCACGCGTTCGGCGCCTCTCCGTGCCGCGCATCCTGGTCCACCGGCCGGACGAGCCGGAGCGTCACGCCGCCCGCGCGAGCGTCGGCCCGCGGCCGGAAGAGTCGGGCCGGTCTGAGGCGCCCCCAGCCGACGACCCGGGTCAGTCAACCCGGAGCTGCCAGCGGCCGGTGACGGACGTGGCGGTCGAGCTGACGCGGCGTGTTGTCCGAACGGCCGCCGGTCGCCACGGCACCGGACAAGGCAGACGCCGGGACTCGCAGGGCGACCGAAATCTGGGAGCGCCTCAGGCACGGAACAGGGCAGCGCGTTACCATGGTGACGTAAACGACCCGCTCCAGAACGTCGGCCGGACGTCGGCCGTTCCGGGACGTCTGCCGGATGTGACTGATGTCGCGAGCAGCGACCGAGTCATATCGGAAAGCACGTCCGCTGACGCGCCGCGCCCAGCTCCAGCGCCAGCGCCCCAGAGCGCTGGCGCTGCGCCGAACCGGCCGCCGCGACCCGACACGCCCGTTGATGAATTTGCCCTGCGGCGGTACGGGGCCAGCTGTCGACCGCCGCGAGTCGCCGCCAGCCAGACCCCAGCCGCCTCGCGGGGTCAGTATGGTCGCTTGGTGGCCCAGCGGCTGGCGACGTTCGAGCCGGCGCCGGGTGCGGTTGAGGGCGGGCGCCGGTCAGGTCATCACGCCCGTCCGGGGTGCAGTGCCGATGAGCAGCGCCACCGTTCTGGCGCTGTAGACGGCTCGGAACAGAGCCTCCGAACGTTGCCATCCACCTCACAGCAGGCGTCTCAGCCAAAGGTGGGAGCTGCCTCGAGGGCACAACAGCCGCTTTCAGGGTCGGGCGCAATTATCGACTCGTCTCGCGACGGAGACGCAGCGAAAGTTCCCCCACACGCGCTGCAACGCCACGCCCCGCAATCATCTGGAGATGCGGCCGGATCTCCTTCCTGCGTGCAGATGACTGCGTTCTCCGCATCAGTGGAGCAGGTCGGCTGTTCAGCTGATGCTGATAATATCCGGACGGTGAGGCCTGCCGGGGTCAGCACAGCAGCCCGCGTGATGGAAGACAGATCCCGGGACATAGTGCGCTCCTCGGACCCCAAGGCCATCAGCTTCGATGAACACGGGGCTTCGCTGGGACCGAGGAAGCCCTCAATCTGCAGCCAGCTACCGGAAGCTGGCGTTCTGGCCGTCCCGCTGGCGGTAGGCGGTGAGGCGGGTGGTGACCAGGCGGCTGCTTCTGACTGCCAGCGTGGTCTTGGTCCGTCGCATGCGGTCAGCTCTGGGCGGCTCTACCATTCGGGGGCGGCCAGCGGTTGCGATGATGATTCCACATCTACGGGGCCTGCCAGCTCCCACACTGATGCCATCCGCGCTGAAACAACGGAGGCCGGTTCAGGAGAGGTCACTTGTCTCTCCCCCTCGGAAACCGACAGCACCAGCAAGCGTCCGGTCTCCAAATCTCCCACGATGGGAGGCCAGCTGCCTCGCCCAGACCTAGAACGCTGCCACGAGCGGAGCGCCGCCGCCAGAACCCAGCCGCCGTGGGGCTGTACCGCCAGCAGCGCGCCATCGGGCGCCACTCCGTGCGCCGCGCCGCCGGTGCCGGCCGACTGCCCCACCCCGCAACAGGCATCGGACAGCGGCGAGGATGACGTCACAGACGGGTCGGAGCTGCACGACTGGGTTGTTCAGGTGAGGGCTGCTCTGGGCTGCACTCGGTTCGGACCCGCTCCAATCAGCCGGGACTATAGCTTCTTTAGCGTTGCTAAAGGCACGCTTAAGGACCAGGCGGGGAGACATGATTCGGCACATAACTGTTGAAGGCCCACTCGCTTTTAGCAGAGGCTATGACTTCTTTAGCGTTGCTAAAGGCAAGCTTAAGGACCAGGCGGGGAGAGATGATCCGGTACATAACTGTTGAATGCCCACTCGCTTTTAGCAGAGGCTATGGCTTCTTTAGCGTTGCTAAAGGCACGCCTAAGGACCAGGCGAGGAGACATGATCCGGCACATAACTGTTGAAAGCCCGCTTGCTTTTTAGAACGCGCTGCCGACTGGAGCGTATGTCGGCGGTGTGGCTTTAACTGAAATCGTTTACGGCAGTTGAAGACCCAACTGTTTCCCAGCCGCCAGGCATCTCTAGTTCCCAAACGTCCATTTAACCATCTTAGCGGTTTAAATGGGCGTCTGGGAAACTAGAGATGCGCGGCTTGATTTTCCGCGTTGCCCGCCCTTTCCGCCAGAGTGAGATACAGGCCTCAGGGCCCTGTCTGTCACCCCGCTCGGCCCTGCCTGTCGCACCCGCTCAGCCCTGTCTGTCACATCCGCTCGGCCCTGTCTGTCACCCCCGCTCGACCCAGTCTGTCACACCCGCTCAGCCCTATCTGTCGTACCCGCTCAGCCCTGTCTGTCACACCCGCTCAGCCCTTTCTGTCACACCCGCTCAGCCCTGTTTGTCCCACCCGCTCAGCCCTGTCTGTCACACCCGCTCAGCCCTGTCTGTCACACCCGCTCAGCCCTGTCTGTCACACCCGCTCGGCCCTGTCTGTCACACCCGCTCTGCCCTGTCTGTCATCCCCGCTCTGCCCTGTCTGTCACACCCGCTCAGCCCTGTCTGTCACACCCGCTCAGCCCTGTCTGTCACACCCGCTCGGCCCTGTCTGTCACATCCGCCCAGCCCTGTCTGTCATCCCCGCTCTGCCCTGTCTGTCACACCCGTCCAGCCCTGTCTGTCACACCCGCTCAGCCCTGTCTGTCACACCCTCTCGGCCCTGTCTGTCATCCCCGCATTGCCCTGTCTGTCATCCCCGCTCTGCCCTGTCTGTCACACACGCTCAGCCCTGTCTGTCATCCCCGCTCTGCCCTGTCTGTTATCCTCGCTCAGCCCTGTCTGTCATCCCCGCTCTGCCCTGTCTGTCACACCCGCTCTGCCCTGTCTGTCATCCCCGCTCAGCCCTGTCTGTCATCCCCGCTCTGCCCTGTCTGTCATCCCCGCTCTGCCCTGTCTGTCACACCCGCTCTGCCCTGTCTGTCACACCCGCTCTGCCCTGTCTGATGTCAAATAGTCTGAACAGGTGAGTGTGCTGTAAGTACCTAATGACGAACGAAATCGTTTCGGGATAGTTCGTTGATGGTCAGCAGCCCTCAACTCTCCCTCAGCCTCTGATAACAGTGAAACATTTTAAGGGGCTGGTTTGGATAGCTGGCCCCCTGCGCCCAATTGAAATCCAGACACCCAAAGCCAGCAAATGAATTCATCTGATCCGACCAGTTCTCTGGTCCCTTCACAATGACGCTTTTTCTTAAGTGCGTCGGAGGCTAATTAAAATCAGGTGATGTCATGATAAAAGTGCGGCGTGTTTACACACCTGAGTGCTTAAACTCGAACCGAGGACAATTTGCTTCTCGCAACGTACCGCTAGTTAAGTTGATAATGTGCAATTTAAGATCTAGCTAAGCCAATGACATAAATGTAACACTAGTTCAGTCAAACCTGAGGTCTAAATATTGTTCCGAATGAGTATAAATGCTCAGCTAAGCTAAAAAGATGTGATCGATAAACGACCCTATTTGGTCGCGAATATGTCCACAATAAGTTGTGTGCTAGGCATACAAACATGCAACGAAAATTCATCAGGCTTCACCTCTAAAAGGCTGTCCAGCGAGATCGTGCGGGCGATGGCAGAAGGAAATATACCCTTTGTGCGGTGGCGAAGAATGTCGAAGGTGTGACGTATTCAACACAGGCGAAAGTAAAAGCATGACGTGGACATATGCTGGGCTTTATAGCTTGGCATGTGCGCGTGCGTTTGACCCAAAAAAAACGCCTGTATGGGCAGAACTTTGTGAACGAACTGCTGAGCCAGGGATGAATGGAAGCATGCTAATAGTCCGCGTTGATCGGTAATTTCTCATTTTGAGTTTTCATCTGCAATGTTTTATTAAACAATGCATTATGTTGACTGAAAGCTCAGCGCAGCCCATTTTTACTCTGGCTTTGGGCTAATTTGCCGGAAAGTTCAAGTCCGGGCTTAGCGACTGCATTATAGATGATTTCAAAGTGTAGTCTTGGCGTAAGGCCTGAAGGTGCTTTTAAATGCTTTTATCAAAGTTTCGGGAAATGCCGTTTAAGGCAACTGTCAGCAGCGCTGAGGGCTAACGAGCGGGGCGTGTTAGTCGGAGGGCTACCGAGCGGAGGTGTCAGCCGGATGGCTGCTGAGCGGGAGTATGAGCCGGAGGGCTACCAAGTGTTAGGAGGCACCTCGATAGTCTCTGGTGTCACCACGCTGTGGTGAAATCACGCGGAGTGCCCACCCGTTGCTCGACCGGCGGCGGCCGTCGCCGCTGGAGAAATGTGTTTTTGTTCATTGATGGACGATAATGCAACTGTAAATCCAGCTAGTAAGCTTTTGCCCCATGCGCGAGCTTTGGCACTTATGCAAAAATGCTACGCTCAAATGGAAATAGCAGCATTGCTTATGTTTAGTCTCACACCCGGGCACGCAATGTCGTCAATAATACAATATTTTAACGCCACGAATCTCTTTTTCACAAAACTTGCAAAACGAGTGGCCGAGCTCCTTGAACAAGATAATATCTGTTTGGTCAGATATATGAACTCGGGTGAGCCATGATGACCGCCGCTGAACGTAAACATTCCTGGTCTTATGTCAACTGTTTTTACGATGGATTGATGTACTGAAAAGTTTCTTAAAAGTTTTGATTTTTTTGAAGTTTTAGGTTATACTTAACAGCTCCACAACAAAAACTATTGCTTTCATTCGTTTGTATTAGCATACAGCCGGTAAGCTAAATTTATCTAACAAAAAACAGGGTTATTATATTGAATGAGAATCTAGAGACATTTCGTCAGCTCATGCCTTTAGTTCAACCAAAGTCCAGGAAAAGACTAGGCCTGGCAATTAGCTATGCGTAGCGGTTTAAGGTGTCGGATACCGGCAACGCCATTTTTGTTTACATCGGCGCGGTGTGGAGCAAAGCATACTTTGGGGTCATTTCATTCAGGGATCACTCATCTTGAATCACGTTAAGGTATATAAGCCTTGTAAACCCTGTAAGTACTGCAAGCAAGCTATGTAAGTACTGTAAGAAAGCATTGTGAGTAGTGCATACCTATGAACAGGGACGCTACAAGGATATAGGTGTTTTTTTGTCGCGTCTGCGTCAGAGATGCCATCAACTGTTTTTGGATAAGTTTTGAAAGGTTTTGGTAGAAAGAGTTCTAGCATCATGTCTTTCCATAAAAGCACGACCCTGCTTGAAGGCGGGCCGACCACAATTTGATGAAATGATGCGTTCTTACAAGCATGTTTTTTAATGTTCTGTGGAACATTGCGGGCCGAAAATACCTTTAAAAGCTATGCGATTAGAAAATTAACACTGAAAGTTTTCAAAAAAATTTTAAAAGCTATGCACGGCAATTTTTGAGAACATGGTTACTTATTGATTGTTCGACACCTTGCGATACACACACACACACACACACACACACACACACACACACACACACACACACCACACACACACACACACACACACACACACACACACACACACACACACACACACACACACACACACACACACACACACACACACACACACACACACACACACACACACACACACACACACACACACACACACACACACACACACACACACACACACACAACACACACACACACACACACACACATACACACACACACACATACACACACACACACACACACACACACACACACACACACACACACACACACGCACACACACACACACGCACCACACACACACACACGCACGCACGCACGCACGCACGCACGCACACACGCACGCACACACACACACACACACACACACACACACACACACACACACACACACACACACACACACACACACACACACACACACACACCTTATGACAAATTTATTTGGCTTCAAAAAAATGTCGCAGAAATGTTAAATAAGTCGGATTTATGGTCAGCATTATTTTGTCCGTGTTTGGAAGTACCCAGTTACGTCACTCCGAGCGAAAGCAAAACATCCGGGCCAGTGTCATGTTGCCGAGATTTACGTTATCGCCGGTTCCGAAACGTTACTAAAATAGAGTACAGTAAGAACAGAGCGGCGCCACTGCCTTCACGCATGGCCAAATCTTTGTGAAGTGGATTATTTCACCTCAGTTGCGTTGCGATCTTCGGCTTACTTTTGACGAGCTGCCGGAGAGGTGTCGGAGACGAAAGCTAATGACCTGTCACCACCACCGTAAGACGAGAGCTGATGACCGGTCACCACCACTGTAAGACGGGGGCCCATGGCCGGTTACCACCATTGTAAGGCGGGAGCCTATAATTGGTCACCATCACTGTAAGACAGGAGCTGGTGACCGATCACCAACACCGCAAGGCGGGAGCTGGTGACCGGTCAGCACTATCGTAAGACGGGAGCTGATGACCGGTTACCACCACAGTGAGACTGGAGCTGGTGACCGGTCAGCACTACCGTGAGACGGGAGCTGATGACCGGTCACCACCTCCGTAAGACGGGAGTTCATGGCCGGTCACCACTAATGTAAGACGGGAGCTGATGACCGGTCACCACCACCGCAAGACGGGAGCTGATGACTGGTCACCAACGCCTTCAGACTTGCAAGTGCTGAGGTGCTCTTGGCTGATGCAGGCGTCGTCGGACTATTATGCGTACATTTTGCAGCGCTCATGTTTCCTTTATACTCCTCATCGAACCCGACTTTTCAGCTCGCATTTATACTCCTCATCGAACCCGACTTTTCAGCTTGCATATCCTGACATCACGGCCTAACCTCACATTAAGGAACGGGATCTCGCTGGCCCGAACTGACCGCGAAATTTTGACGTGCCCTCTCCAAATGGCGCCAAGGACAGTGCGAATGGCATTGCAGACAGTGCGGGGCAATGAGCCCTGGTCGCGATTGGCTCGCGACTTGCCTCGATGCGTGAGTGCGTGATGCCCCTGACTGCAGAGTCCGGCGACGGACCTGGACCGGGAGCCGGCGGCGACGGGCGGCAGCGGCGGCTGCAAGCCGAGGGGCGCGCTCTCCCGCCTCTTCCGACCGGACCCCAACGCCAGACCGGCCGGCAAGCTGCGCAGGTGCGTCAGCTGCTGATGGCCCGTCTCCCCGTAGGTGCATTGGCCGCTGATGGTCCGTCCCCCCGCAGGTGCGTCTGCTGCTGATGGTCCGTCTCCACCGCAGGTGCGTTGGCCGCTGACGGCCCGTCCCCCGCAGGTGCGTCGGCTGCTGATGGCCCGTCTCCCCACAGGTGCGTTGGTCGCTGATGGCCCGTCTCCCCGCAGGTGCGTCGGCCGTTGATGGCCTGTCTCCCCGCAGGTGCGTCGGCTGCTGATGGCCCGTCTCCCCGCAGGTGCGTCGGCTGCTGATGGCCCGTCTCCTCACAGGTGTGTCGGCTGCTGATGGTCCGTCTCCCCGCAGGTGCGTCAGCCGCTGATGGTCCGTCTCCCCGCAGGTGCGTCAGCTGCTGATGGCCCGTCTCCCCGCAGGTGCGTCAGCTGCTGATCGCCCGTCTCCCCGCAGGTGCGTCAGCTGCTGATGGCCCGTCTCCCCGCAGGTGCGTCAGCTGCTGATCGCCCGTCTGACACTGCTGGAGCTGGGCACAGGGCACAGGTAGCTCGTGTAGATGCTGCTGATTCTGAGCAACACCGCTGGATGAGCGAGGCTTGCTCATGAAATTTCGGAAAATGTTCCTCTTTAGCACGGTCATCATGCCTGAGTTGATATTTTCACGAACTGGTCATGGTAGCTCCACGCCATATGTCAGTATGTCAGCCAATAACAACAAAGTTCTACACCATAGCGTGACAGGCGATTTTCTTACTTTTCCGGATGAGGAAACCTCCAACTCGTTCCATCTCGCTACTCTTAAAAGACTGCAGTTGAAGTCTAGCGGAAAGACGTCTCGAAGAGTCGGAGCACAGGTGCCGGAACAAAACAAGTGTTGTTTTGCGTGTTTCTGACGTTCAGGCCCATGTGGGTCATTGCAGTTCACAACGCGGTATCACACTTGGCACATAGAATTGCGTATCCTTGATAATCCATTCGTGCGTTTGAGCTATGATATTTCATTGTGGGCATAGGTCGCATCCCTCAATAATTAAGCAAGGCGGAGTATCGAAGAAAGTGAGCTTAATGTGGTCATACACTTTCAGACCAATAGATAACTTCAGCTGCCTTGAATGTCGGTCCATTTTACCAAATATAGGTGATAAGAGGCCGAACTCAACACCCTCAAAATATTTATATGTGGTATGTTTAACCTAACGTGTCTTCAGAAAGCTGGTTTTCACTGCACTTAAATGAAATACTGCCCATGTGAGGATATTTCAGTAAGCATCATACATGGTGCAATAAACTCACATATCTTTGTTGGTACGCTTTTGAATGGAAAAGAGTACTCTTCGCAGCACAATTTCTATATTCTGTACATATGTTCCTTAACACCACATTGAATTGAATTAAGATGACTTGGGAATAATAATTATATACGTAATTTTCGTGAAGTAAGCCGTAGTTTCTATAACTTTTTGGTCACGGTCCTTGCTGACAGAACCGAAAGGCTGAGACATAGAGCAAGGACCAGATTTTAGCCAGTGTTGGCACCGTTTTTTCCTAGTCTTCAAAAGCTAGTCTCAGGCCATCATCGTGAGACTAGCAGGTCTGAAGTTTTAACAACGTTCTGTGCCTCTTGAAATGCTATGCGAAGCGTTTGTTCATCTTAAAATACCTGAATTACGAGATCCGGCGTTTGTGAATAAACCGAGAATAGTTTTTGTGCTATTTTATGTTATGTTATATATGTTATATGTTTTGCAAATGAAACATTGAGAACGAGGAACCAGGCTCTGGTCGCTTCAAAAGCGGCATCGGGGATCGGAAACCAACGTCTGGTTCTGTAATATAATTGGCAAGAATCAAGAACTATGAGCTGGTTTGTTGACAGAACCGATGACAGCCACAAGCCAGGGTCTGGTGTTTGCAAAAAAACAATGGAAAGTGAAATCATTAGTTGTGCAAAAGAACCAGTGGGAACCAGGAACAAGCGTCTGGTATTCGCAAATTAACTAATGATACCTGGAAATCAGGAGCTGGTGTTAACGAACGAACAGAAAGAAACCAGGGGCAGCCTCGTTTTCAGAGAGAAACCGGCGCGCGGGGAGCCAACACTGGGAACTATACACATGTCTGAACACCATCCCTTCGAGCTTCAGCGGATGTTTGCAGTGATGCCCATCGGGCACGATACGATAGCTGTCTGACACCCCTGACGTCGTTATCACTCATGGTCTGGATAAGACGCATCTTCGTGCGCACCGCAGTACGGAGGAAACTGGAAAGAAAGAACCTATTTCACATGCTTATCGTTACGTAATGACAATTTTAACCAGTTCGTTGATATTGGGCCGGACTGTGTTCCATGCGCCTGCGCTCTGCAACAGTGTGCTCATCTGTTAACAGTGGGACGACGGCAGCCATCCGCCAAGCTGACATCGCCGAGGCTGGCGGATCAACAAACGAGAAGCAGCAATCAGAAGGTGGGTGCCGTGTTCGAGCTCGAACTTCTTCGCGGAAACTCCATCGTCTTGCAAATTTAGATCCGGCCCTATGACCCCATTTCCGTGAAATATCAAGCTCCCGCTCACTTGTTCCTGTGCGATGTGTCATCTTGATGGCGATCAGGGCTGCAAGCCGGCGAACCTCCCTACAGCTAACCAAAAATGCTGCAACTTTACCGGCCCGGCCCGTTCAGTCACGCTCTCGACGGGATTGCATGTGCACGGCAACAGGTCATACCGGCCTGACGTCTTCATTGGCTAGTGTGCTTTGAAGCCATTTCGATTCAAGCATTACACAAAATCCACCGGCGGTATAACGGTTTCGGAAGTTGATGCGATAATTTCTGCGCTTTTTCAGCTTTGGAAGGTTATTGGCCACGTAGATATGATGGCACAATGCACCCTGGTAAAATGTCGTGCTGCTAAGCGTGGCGTATCACGAGTGCGACACATCACACTGGTGACGTGGCAGGTGAAGCATATATGAACAGCAGTCCATACATGTTTCATGTGAACATGCTTCGGTAGTTTCCAGTCCTTTCAGCTCGTTTGGGTCCACAGCTAATGCATTTCGCTGCCAACACTTGCGCAAAATTCTCCGCTTCAGTCCAGCCCAGGTAAAGGCTCGTGGGTTATCTGGGAATTTGTATTACCGTCGGGGATTTATCTTGCGCGCGCACACACACACACACGCCAGCAAATAGCACAGCATTTAGATGCATGCCGCCAAAGCCACCTTACTGGTTTCTCTTAAGCTTAGCGCTCTTCCGAAATAATTGCTGCTTCATGTCTGGGAGCCGTTACAACCGCCATCCCACGTTCGCTCCACGAGCGGACATTCCAGAATTGGCGGCGGGTCACAGCTCAGTCATCACGTACCCGCAACCATGGATATGATGCATGTTTTAGGGGGAAACGTAAAAACTGATGTGGAATTGTAGTATGCAAAACATAATGAAATATGCAGCTATTTTTGTACACTCTCGGTCAACTATCATCACGTGTTATCACCACTTGTACCGTCGCGTTTTTGCAGTGGTTTTAGAATGCAAAAAGACACCTGCAGCGTTGTGTATATTTTCTATTCACTGCGTATCTTGAAACATTCTGAAAAAAATGTCCCTTGGATGATAGCGTCATGCTATCATGTTTTACGCACTGCCGTGCTTCATATATGGCGATGTTGAAGACACTTGAAAGACAATTTGTAAAGAATTTTGCTTTTATAATTATATTTTAATGCGGCGCCATTATATCTTGGATACCATTTAGTTAAGCTGCCAAAATGTTGATCATGCATTGTCGACTACCACAAATTTTTGCCACGGAAATATGTTTTATATAATAAGGGAAGCCAAAGCAGCTTTATTGCTATATGTGCAGCCTTGAGCAATTCTCAGAATTCAAGGGTGGCAGACGCCGCCATCCAAGATGACAACCAGTTTTGCTACTTTTATCTTGGATCGGGAGTGGGTAGTCGGACTTGCAGCAACCAATTTTCCAGATATTACCCCTAAGTGTCCGTGGCCGTGCTTTCCGCATCCATTGCCGATTAAAAATATGCCGTTTTACGCTTTATGGCTTTTAATACTGAAACCTCTTAATAATAATAAATTTCAGGTAGTTAACGAACAATCTAAAAAACAGCTGCAAGTTCAATATATAGGCAGTAAGGACTTGACTACTTCTTTCAAAAATGATGTCACTTGACCCTAGCCGATGCACATTGGTCTAGCTTGGTCTGCAATGACGTCTAAAATTGCGAACAATTTGCAAACATGTATGCAGGAAAATTATGGCAGGTGGCGAGGATGGCGCCAATGTGGACGCGGCCCCTACCCGATAGGTTTCATTAGATGTCAGGCGATTTCGCAGGAATTTGCTCCAAATTTGCATTGACCATCGCCATAAATTTGGCAGCTGGCCCCCCCGTGAGGTAAAGCCTGGCTACGTTACCTGAGCAAATACCCCACCTAAACCCACTTAAACACTTCTTGGGCGGTGGTCTCGTTCATTTGTCCACGATGCGCTAAAAGGTCATTAAGGCAGTCACACGAATTTTCTCTCCTCGTTAGAGGGATAGGCTTTCAAATCAACCGTAGTTCACATTCACATGAAAATATGCAATTAAGATATATTTTGTTTTAAGTGCACCGCGTTGTAGCACGTCATTCATGTAACCTGAATAAATCTCCTTTCACTTATTTGTTACCACTTTTCAGGCTCGTAACATTCTTATCGCTGTTTGCATAGAAGCTGCATTTACTATCCCTATGGAGATGCCCAGGGGCAGCACTGCCAGAAGGGCAAGGGGCAAACGCCTCCTCGCCATGCCTAGGGGAAGATATAGCCCTTACTCCCCCCC
>NW_023596844.1:37845-46566 GCF_011947565.3 Pollicipes pollicipes
ACGGATGAATTATCAAGGACACGCGATTCTATGTGCCAAATGTAAACTGCGTTGTGAACTGCCATGACGCACATGGCCCTGAAGGTCAGAAACACGCAAAACAGCACTTATTTTGTTCCGGCACCTGCGCTCCGACATACTGACATATGGCGTGGAGCTGCTATGACCAGTTCGTGAAAATATCAACTCAGGCATGATGACCGTGCTAAAGGGAACATTTTCCAAAATTTCAAGAGCAAGCCTCGCTCGCCCAGCGGTGTTGCTCAGAATCACAGCATCTACACGAGTGCCTGTACCCTGTGCCCAGCTCCAGCAGTGTGAGACGGGCGATCAGCAGCTGACGCACCTGCGGGGAGACGGGCCATCAGCAGCCAAAGCACCTGCGGGGAGACCATCAGCAGCAGACGCACCTGCGCAGCTTGCCGGCCGGTCTGGCGTTGGGGTCCGGTCGGAAGAGGCGGGAGAGCGCGCCCCTCGGCTTGCAGGCCGCCGCTGCCGCCCGTCGCCGGGTCCCGGCCCAGGTCCGCCGCCGGCTCTGCAGTCAGGGAAGTCACGCACTCACGCATCGAGGCGAGTCACGAGCCAATCGCGACCAGGGCTCATTGCCCCGCACTGTCTGCAATGCCATTCGCACTGTCCTGGGCGCCATTTGGGGAGGCACGTCAAACTTCGCGGTCAGTTCAGACCAGCGGGATCCCGTTCCTTAATGCGAGGTTAGGCCGTGATGTCAGGATATGCAAGCTGAAAAGTCAGGTTCGATGAGAAGTATAAATGCGAGCTGAATAGTCGGGTTCGATGAGGAGTATAAATGCGAGCTGAAAAGTCGGGTTCGATGAGGAGTATAAGGAAACATGAGCGCTGCAAAATGAACGCATATAGTCCGACGACGCCTGCATCAGCTAAGAGCACCTTAGCACTTGCAAGTCTGACGGCGGTGGGGTGACCAGTCATCAGCTCCCGTCTTACGGTGGTGGTGACCGGTCATCAGCTCCCGTATTACATTAGTGGTGACCGGCCATGAACTCCCGTCTTACGGAGGTGGTGACCGGTCATCTGCTCCCGTCTCACGGTAGTGCTGACCGGTCACCAGCTCCAGTCTTACGATAGTGCTGACCGGTCACCAGCTCCCGCCTTGCGGTGTTGGTGATCGGTCACCAGCTCCTGTCTTACAGTGATGGTGACCAATTATCAGCTTCCGCCTTACAATGGTGGTAACCGGCCATGAGCTCCCGTCTTACAGTGGTGGTGACCGGTCATCAGCTCTCGTCTTACGGTGGTGTGACAGGTCATTAGCTTTCGTCTCCGACACCTCTCCGGAAGCTCGTCAAAAGTAAGCCGAAGATCGTAACCCAACTGAGGTGAAATAATCCACTTCACAAAGATTTGGCCATGCGTGAAGGCAGTGGCGCCGCTCTGTTCTTACTGTGCATATTTAAGTAGTGTTTCACAACGGGCGGTGACGTACATCTCGGCCAACATGACACTGGCCCAGATGTTTTGCCTTCGCTCGGAGTGACGTCACTGGGTACTTCAGACACGGACAAAATAAAGGTGACCATAAATTCGAATTATTTAACATTTTGAAAACTCTTCAGTGTTTATTTTCTAATCACATAGCTTTTAAGGCTATTTTCGGACAGCAATATTCCACAGAACCTTGAAAAATGTTTTAAAACGCATACTATCATCAAATTGTGGTCACCTGCCTACAAGCAGGGTCGTGCTTTTATGGAAAGACATGATGCCAGACCTCTTTCTACCAAAGCCTTTAAAAACTTATCAAAAACAGTTGGTGGCATCTCTGACGCAGACGCGACAAAAAAACTCATATCCTTGTAGCGTCCCTTTTCATAGGTATGCAGTACTCACAGCTTACTTACAGTACTCACACAGCTTGCTTGCAGTACTTACAGAAATTACAGGCTTATATACCTTAACGTGATTCAAGATGAGCGATCCTGAATGAAATGACCCCAAAGTGCTTTGCTCCACACCGCGCCGATGTAACAAAATGGCGTTGCCGATATCCGACACCTTAAACCGCTACGCATGCTAATTGCCAGGCCTAGTCTTTTCCTGGACTTTGGTTGAACTAAAGGCATGAGCTGACGAAATGCCTCTAGATTCTCATTCAATATAATAACCCTGTTTTTTTGTTAGATAAATTTAGCTTACCGGCTATGTAATAAAAACGAATGAAAGCAATATTTTTTTTGTCAGCTGTTAAGTATAACTAAGCTTCAAAAAACATCAAAAACTTTTCGAAACTTTTCAGTACATCAATCCATCGTAAAACAGTTGACATAAGACTAAATGTTTACGTTCAGCGGCGGTCATCATGGCTCACCCGAGTTCATATCTCTGACCAAACGAATATTACTTGTTCAGGAGCTCGGCCACTCGTTTTGCAAGTTTTGTGAAAAAGATTCGTGGCTAAAATATTGTTTATTGACGACATGCGTGCCCGGGTGTGAGACTAAACAAGCAATACTGCTATTTCCATTGAGCGTATCATTTTTGCATGTGCCAAAGCTCGCGCATGGGCCAAAAGCTTGCTGACTGGATTTACAGTTGCATTATTGTCCATCAATGAACAAAAACACATTTCTCGAGCGGCGGCGGCCGCCGCCGGTCGAGCAACGGCTGGGCACTCCGCATGATTTCGCCGCCGGTGACACCGAGACTACGAGGTGTCCTCCTAACACTTGGTAGCCCCCGGCTCATACCCCGCTCAGCAGCCATCCGGCTGACACCTCCGCTCGGTAGCCCTCCGACTAACACGCCCCGCTCGTTAGCCCTCAGCGCTGCTGACAGTTGCCTTAAACGGCATTTCCGAAACTTTGATAAAAGCATTTAAAAGCACCTTCAGGCCTTACGCCAAGACTACACTTTGAAATCATCTATAATGCAGTCGCTAAGCCCGGACTTGAACTTTCCGGCAAATTAGCCCAAAGCCAGAGTAAAATGGGCTGCGCTGAGCTTTCAACCATAATGCATTGGTTAATAAACATTGCAGATGAAAACTCAAAATGAGAAATTACCGATCAACGCGGACATGTGTCCATTCATCCCTGGCTCAGCAGTTCGTTCACAAAGTTCTGCCCATCAGGCGTTTTTTTTTGGTCAAACGCACGCACACATGCCAAGCTATAAAGCCCAGCATATGTCCACGTCATGCTTTTACTTTCGCCTGTGTTGAATACGTCACACCTTCGACATTCTTCGCCACCGCACAAAGGGTATATTTCCTTCTGCCATCGCCCGCACGATCTCGCTGGACAGCCTTTTAGAGGTGAAGCCTGATGAATTTTCGTTGCATGTTTGTATGCCTAGCACACAACTTATTGTGGACATATTCGCGACCAAATAGGGTCGTTTATCGATCACATCTTTTTAGCTTAGCTGAGCATTTATACTCATTCGGAACAATATTTAGACCTCAGGTTTGACTGAACTAGTGTTACATTTATGTCATTGGCTTAGCTAGATCTTAAATTGCATATTTCAACTTAACTAGCGGTACGTTGCGAGAAGCAAATTGTCCTCGGTTCGAGTTTAAGCACTCAGGTATGTAAACACGCCCACACTTTTATCATGACATCACCTGTTTTAATTAGCCTCCGACGCACTTAAGAAAAAGCGTCATTGTGAAGGACCAGAGAACTGGTCGGATCAGATGAATTCATTTGCTGGCTTTGGGTGTCTGGATTTCAATTGGGCGCAGGGGGCCAGCTATCCAAACCAGCCCCTTAAAATGTTTCACTGTTATCAGAGGCTGAGGAGAGTGAGGGCTGCTGACCATCACGAACTATCCCGAAACGATTTCGTTCGTCATTAGGTACTTACAGCACACTCACCTGTTCAGACTATTTGACATCAGACAGGGCAGAGCGGGTGACAGACAGGGCAGAGCGGGTGACAGACAGGGCAGAGCGGGGATGACAGACAGGGCAGAGCGGGTGACAGACAGGGCTGGCGGGTGTGACAGACAGGGCAGAGCGGGTGTGACAGACAGGGCCGAGCGGGGATGACAGACAGGCAGAGCGGGATACAGACAGGGCAGAGCGGGGATGACAGACAGGGCCGAGCGGGTGTGACAGACAGGGCAGAGCGGGGTGACAGACAGGGCTGAGCGGTGTGACAGACAGGGCCGAGCGGGGATGACAGACAGGGCAGAGCGGGTGACAGACATCTGGAGCGGGTGTGACAGACAGGGCAGAGCGGGGATGACAGACAGGGCCGAGCGGGTGTGACAGACAGGGCTGGCGGGGTGTGACAGACAGGGCTGAGCGGGTGTGACAGACAGGGCTGAGCGGGTGGACAGACAGGGCTGAGCGGGTGACAACAGGGCTGAGCGGGGTGACAGACAGGGCTGAGCGGGTGTGACAGACAGGGCTGAGCGGGTGTGACAGAAAGGGCTGAGCGGGTGTGACAGACAGGGCTGAGCGGGTGGGACAACAGGGCTGAGCGGGTGTGACAGAAGGCTGAGCGGGTGGACAGACAGGGCTGAGCGGGTATGACAGATAGGGCTGAGCGGGTGTGACAGACTGGGTCGAGCGGGGGTGACAGACAGGGCCGAGCGGGTGTGACAGACAGGGCTGAGCGGGTGCGACAGGCAGGGCCGAGCGGGGATGACAGACAGGGCAGAGCGGGGATGACAGACAGGGCAGAGCGGGTGACAGACAGGGCCGAGCGGGTGTGACAGACAGGGCTGAGCGGTGTGACAGACAGGGCTGAGCGGGTGTGACAGACAGGGCCAGCGGGGATGACAGACAGGGCAAGCGGGTGACAGACAGGCAGCGCGGGATGACAGACAGGGCCGAGCGGGGTGACAGACAGGGCAGAGCGGGTGACAGACAGGGCCGAGCGGGTGTGACAGACAGGGCTGGCGGGTTGACAGACAGGGCTGAGCGGGTGTGACAGACAGGGCTGAGCGGGTGGGACAACAGGGCTGGCGGGTGGACACAGGGCTGAGCGGGTGTGACAGACAGGGCTGGCGGGTGTGACAGACAGGGCTGAGCGGGTGTGGCAGCAGGGCTGAGCGGGTGTGACAGACAGGGCTGAGCGGGTGGGACAAACAGGGCTGAGCGGGTGTGACAGACAGGCTGAGCGGGTGCGACAGACAGGGCTGAGTGGGTATGACAGATAGGGCTGAGCGGGGTGACAGACTGGGTCGAGCGGGGGTGACAGACAGGGCCGAGCGGGTGTGACAGACAGGGCTGAGCGGGTGCGACAGGCAGGGCCGAGCGGGGTGACAGACAGGGCCCTGAGGCCTGTATCTCACTCTGGCGGAAAGGGCGGGCAACGCGGAAAATCAAGCCGCGCATCTCTAGTTTCCCAGACGCCCATTTAACCGCTAAGATGGTTAAATGGACGTTTGGGAAACTAGAGATGCCTGGCGGCTGGGAAACAGTTGGGTCTTCAACTGCCGTAAACGATTTCAGTTAAAGCCACACCGCCGACATACGCTCCAGTCGGCAGCGCGTTCTAAAAAGCAAGCGGGCTTTCAACAGTTATGTGCCGGATCATGTCTCCTCGCCTGGTCCTTAGGCGTGCCTTTAGCAACGCTAAAGAAGCCATAGCCTCTGCTAAAAGCGAGTGGGCATTCAACAGTTATGTACCGGATCATCTCTCCCCGCCTGGTCCTTAAGCTTGCCTTTAGCAACGCTAAAGAAGTCATAGCCTCTGCTAAAAGCGAGTGGGCCTTCAACAGTTATGTGCCGAATCATGTCTCCCCGCCTGGTCCTTAAGCGTGCCTTTAGCAACGCTAAAGAAGCTATAGTCCCGGCTGATTGGAGCGGGTCCGAACCGAGTGCAGCCCAGAGCAGCCCTCACCTGAACAACCCAGTCGTGCAGCTCCGACCCGTCTGTGACGTCATCCTCGCCGCTGTCCGATGCCTGTTGCGGGGTGGGGCAGTCGGCCGGCACCGGCGGCGCGGCGCACGGAGTGGCGCCCGATGGCGCGCTGCTGGCGGTACAGCCCCACGGCGGCTGGGTTCTGGCGGCGGCGCTCCGCTCGTGGCAGCGTTCTAGGTCTGGGCGAGGCAGCTGGCCTCCCATCGTGGGAGATTTGGAGACCGGACGCTTGCTGGTGCTGTCGGTTTCCGAGGGGGAGAGACAAGTGACCTCTCCTGAACCGGCCTCCGTTGTTTCAGCGCGGATGGCATCAGTGTGGGAGCTGGCAGGCCCCGTAGATGTGGAATCATCATCGCAACCGCTGGCCGCCCCCGAATGGTAGAGCCGCCCAGAGCTGACCGCATGCGACGGACCAAGACCACGCTGGCAGTCAGAAGCAGCCGCCTGGTCACCACCCGCCTCACCGCCTACCGCCAGCGGGACGGCCAGAACGCCAGCTTCCGGTAGCTGGCTGCAGATTGAGGGCTTCCTCGGTCCCAGCGAAGCCCCGTGTTCATCGAAGCTGATGGCCTTGGGGTCCGAGGAGCGCACTATGTCCCGGGATCTGTCTTCCATCACGCGGGCTGCTGTGCTGACCCCGGCAGGCCTCACCGTCCGGATATTATCAGCATCAGCTGAACAGCCGACCTGCTCCACTGATGCGGAGAACGCAGTCATCTGCACGCAGGAAGGAGATCCGGCCGCATCTCCAGATGATTGCGGGGCGTGGCGTTGCAGCGCGTGTGGGGGAACTTTCGCTGCGTCTCCGTCGCGAGACGAGTCGATAATTGCGCCCGACCCTGAAAGCGGCTGTTGTGCCCTCGAGGCAGCTCCCACCTTTGGCTGAGACGCCTGCTGTGAGGTGGATGGCAACGTTCGGAGGCTCTGTTCTGAGCCGTCTACAGCGCCAGAACGGTGGCGCTGCTCATCGGCACTGCACCCCGGACGGGCGTGATGACCTGACCGGCGCCCGCCCTCAACCGCACCCGGCGCCGGCTCGAACGTCGCCAGCCGCTGGGCCACCAAGCGGCCATACTGACCCCGCGAGGCGGCTGGGGTCTGGCCGGCGGCGACTCGCGGCGGTCGACAGCTGGCCCCGTACCGCCGCAGGGTAAATTCATCAACGGGCGTGTCGGGTCGCGGCGGCCGGTTCGGCGCAGCGCCAGCGCTCTGGGGCGCTGGCGCTGGAGCTGGGCGCGGCGCGTCAGCGGACGTGCTTTCCGATATGACTCGGTCGCTGCTCGCGACATCAGTCACATCCGGCAGACGTCCCGGAACGGCCGACGTCCGGCCGACGTTCTGGAGCGGGTTGTTTACGTCACCATGGTAACGCGCTGCCCTGTTCCGTGCCTGAGGCGCTCCCAGATTTCGGTCGCCCCGCGAGTCCCGGCGTCTGCCTTGTCCGGTGCCGTGGCGACCGGCGGCCGTTCGGACAACACGCCGCGTCAGCTCGGCTGCCACGTCCGTCACCGGCCGCTGGCAGCTCTGGGTTGACTGACCCGGGTCGTTGGCGGGGGGCGCCTCAGACCGGCCCGACTCTTCCGGCCGCGGGCCGACGCTCGCGCGGGCGGCGTGGCGCTCCGGCTCGTCCGGCCGGTGGACCAGGATGCGCGGCACGGAGAGGCGCCGAGCGCGTGGCGGAGGCTCGTCCAGCAGGCCGGCGCGCTCCTCAGGACAGCTGACCCGCCGCGCTGGAGCCGCCTCCTTGCTGGGCACCGGCGGTCTTCAGCCGGCTCAGCTCGGCTCCATTCTCGGCCAGCTCGAACGGGCTGAGGACCGGTCTCGACGACCGGGCTTGGGCTGCCCGAGGCACTGGGTGCCGGGCTCATGGACCTGTCTGCTGAGCTCCCAGTCAAGTCTGCTGAGCCCCCGTCCGACCTGCTGAGCTCCCAGCCCGGTCTGCTGAGCTCCCAGTCCGGTCTGCTGAACTCCCAGTCCGGTCTGCTGAGCTCCCAGTCCGGTCTGCTGAGCTCCCAGTCCGGTCTGCTGAGCTCCCAGCCCGGTCTGCTGAGCTCCCATTCCGGTCCGCTGAGCTCCCAGTCCGGTCTGCGGTCCGGACAGCTGCAGTAGGAGCGCAGATGAGCTCTCCGGCAGAGCCCTGTTTGCAGGCGGGGGCGGAAGCGGGATAATCACGCGTGACGTCGGCTGCAGGGCGTCTGCAGGATCGGTGGTGGCCAAGCCTGCGGCTGGCTCACTTCGAACGAACTTCTGTGGAGGCGCGAGACCATCAGGCGGATAGTATCCGGCGGCTCGCTAGGCGTCTTGTCTTGCTGTCCACACGAAGCCTTATCCTGCTGGTCAGCCGAAGCCTGCCTCTGATCGACCGGTTTCTTTTCCTGCCGATCAGTCAGAGGCTTGCCCAGCTGATCGAGCGGAGAACTGTTCTGCCGATCTGACAAAGACCTGCTCTGCTGATCAGCTAGACAACTGTCCAGCTGTGAAGGAGCAGACTTCTTCTGTTGGTCGGCCAGATCCTTGTGCTGGTCGTAACGGGATTTATTTTTCTGATCAGGTGACAGCTTATCCTGTTCACCAGCTGTACTATGGTCTTGCTGATCAGACGGAGGTCCGGTGTCTTGCTGCCCGGTCTGACACTTGCTGTGTCGTTGTTCGTTCGGAGACTGGTTGTCGTGCTGATCACCCAGAGACTTGCTGTCGTGCCCTTGGGCACCGTGGCTAGTGCCGGGCGCATGGTGGTCATTGGCTGCTGTCAACGAGCTGCGATAGAGATCCAGAAGAACGGTGTTCCCGGATTCTCTGAAAACCAGTGCACGGCGTGACAAATACTGTTCGCCAAGCCATCACCCTTATTGACAGAGCGCCTGA
>NW_023596845.1:0-92253 GCF_011947565.3 Pollicipes pollicipes
CCGGCTGCCGCGACAGCACTGATGCCACGCTCGTATGAACGCAGGCCTGCAGCAGCCCCCCCCCCCCCCCCGACGGGGCGTGCCCAGACTGTTGCCGGAGGGTTCTCCCTCTCCTCGGGACGTCCCCGGACTGTCTCCGCCCGCCGCCCCTCCGACGAGGCGTCCCCAGACTGTTGCCGGAGGGTTCTCCCTCTCCTCGGGACGTCCCCGGACTGTCTCCGCCCGCCGCCCCTCCGACGAGGCGTCCCCAGACTGTTGCCGGAGGGTTCTCCCTCTCCTCGGGACGTCCCCGGACTGTCTCCGCCCGCCGCCCCTCCGACGAGGCGTCCCCAGACTGTTGCCCGGCGTGCGGCTGTGATCGCAGCCGTCTGCGTTCCCAGGCTGGTGAACGAGGGCACGACGCTGCAGTTCGTGCACCGGACCGAGGTGGAAGACGTGCCAACGGCCATCTGCCCGTATCAGGGCCGTGCGCTCATCAGCGTCGGCAAACTGCTGCGCATCTACGACCTGGGCAAGAAAAAGATGCTCAGAAAGTGCGAAAACAAGGTAACGGCTTCGACGGCGCCGCGGCAGTGAAAAGCTGTCCGTTGTGGTATGATGTTCGCACCGTGTTTCACCTGAGGTACCCACCGCTGATTAAGATCTCGCGCTGACTCGGTCGTGACCGCCCCGTCCACAGCACCCCAGAGACCCAGCTGACGGCCCCCCTGCTCCGCCGCAGAGCATCCCGAACCACATCGTCAGCATCCAGGCGCTGGGTCAGCGCGTGTACGTGGCGGACGTGCAGGAGTCCGTGTTTTTCGTGCGCTACAAGCGCCAGGAAAACCAGCTGATCCTGTTCGCCGACGACACGAACCACCGCTGGGTGACGGCCACCTGTCTGCTCGACTACGACACGGTGGCGGCGGCGGACAAGTTCGGGAACGTGGCCGTGGTGAGGGAGCGCGCCCCGTCTCGTGCAGCGCGCCGCGCGGCGGCCATTACAGGGTCGTGGGGCAGCTTAGCGCGTTCACGGTCCAGCTGGGTCCAGGGGGATTTGGACGCCCGAGTAAATTGCAGCTGGCGGTGTTGAGTTTTGTCTGTTGTCCTGTATGACTTCATTGGTATGCGTGGCCCACCTGACGCCCCGATACCGCCCGCCAGCTGCGTCTGCCCACCGGCACCAACGACGACGTGGACGAGGACCCGACAGGCAACAAGGCGCTGTGGGACCGCGGTCTGCTGGGCGGTGCCTCGCAAAAGGCCGACGTCCTCTGCCAGTTCCACATCGGCGAGACGGTGCTCTCGCTGCAGGTGAGTGCCCGCCGCTGCCGGCGCCGCCGCCGCCGCCGCCGCCGCTGTGTCGGCTGCCGCGCGTCATGTCCGCCACCTTCGTGTTCCGTCTGCCTCGTCCGGCCGGCTGACTCGCGCTCTGTCGACGCCGGCAGAGGGCGACGCTGATCCCGGGCGGCAGCGAGTCTCTCGTGTACACCACCATCTCAGGCACGATCGGCGTACTGGTGCCGTTCACTTCGCACGAGGACATGGACTTCTTCCAGCACCTGGAGATGCACATGCGCTCGGAGAACGCGCCGCTGTGCGGCCGCGACCACCTCTCATTCCGCAGCTACTACTTCCCCGTCAAGGTGAGCCGCGGCCGGGGCACGCCGTGGGGGAATGGGAGGGGAGAGGGTAGTTAAATGCGAGAGGCTAGTTAAATGCAGTATAATTGGTAAGGGTTCCCAGTAATTCTTGCTGTCACTTGTTGTGCATCCGGCTCAAGGATATTTACACTGACGGTCAGATGTACGCCGCAATTTAGTTGTGTGCATGAGGCAACTGCAAATAAGATGGTGACACTTTAAGTTCAAAAAAGGTTTTTGATAGACCGAATGAATCCCTAAAATACTCCTTTCATTAGCATGCTCAGTTCATCCGCGTCCAGCATGCTACGGCGGCGCGCATGATGGCTCTTCGTAAGGGTGACATTTGTTGAAGTGCGTCCATAGTTCTGGTGTGTAGGAGATACTAATTTCATATGCCACTGGTAAGTCATAATCCAATTATTCAACAACATGTTGGACCTTAACTGCCATCTCTGCTTCCAGAACGTGCTGGACGGCGACATGTGCGAACAGTACAACACAATCGACATGGCCAAGCAGAAGTCGATCGCCGAAGACCTGGACCGCACCTCGAGCGAAGTGTCCAAGAAGCTTGAGGACATCCGGACCCGCTACGCTTTCTAAGTGGCGGCGTCTGTCCCGTCGATGGTGTCCGGGGTGTTTGTGGCGGCAGATATCCCAGCTTGCGGTGGTCGAGGATGTGCTGGCTTTTCGTGCGGAGCGCGCGTACATGTCTGGCTGCTGGCGTTGCTGCCGTCCAGTGAGGACGCGTTGCAACGCTGCACTTCGCCGTCGCGCTGCCAGCAAGCGGTGATCCGACCGAGCAAACGTGTCACAGTCTTATAGAGGCCGCGCGTGTCTCTGTCATGTATCATATTTCACGAAACGCGTAATAATGATGTCATGTACCATTGCCTGGATTTGTTGTCGACCCGAAGGGACAGACCTCACCGGCGGCGCTGCGAAGGGTTGGCCAATCCAGAAATCATCTCGTCAGGTATGTCATTGTTTTCTTCTTATTCCTCCATTCACTTTCCCAGGATTTCCATGTGAAAGCAACGTAGTGCGGATTTGTCCTCACCTCCGCTTGAATGCCACTTCCTTTTTCGGAAACGAGAGATCCAGTTATGTTCAGCTATTCTTTACTCTAGTATCTGGGGGTATCGCCCAGCAGAGCCCGTGGAAGGCGACGCTGCAGTTTGTGCACCAGATGAAGCTGATCGAGCAGTATCCTGGCGGTCATTCGCCCATGCCACGGCCGATCCCCTCCTGCCAGACCGCTGCGCGACCACTCGCAGAAGATGCCCACGAAATGCAAGAGCTTTGTCTCCATATCGGTCTAAACAGGTGATTACGACTGATGGTACGACGTGCTTGTCATTCGGTCTTTGGGTGTAGCTGTACTGTGATTTATAATGGCATGTAATTATGGCACCATATGAGCTAGTTACTGTCGTGTGGTGCGGTATGATGTTCGCACCGTGTTTCACCTGAGGTACCCACCACTGATTAAGGCCTCGCGCTGACCTGTAACTGCCTGCCCCCGTCTGCGGTGTTCTTGTAACCCCAACTGAAGGGGCCGACCTTTACTCTGCCGCAGTGTTGTGATGTACACCATCAGCATCCAGGACGCGCACGTGAGCATCCTGAACGTCAAGCGAAAACTCACGAAATGCAAGAGCTTTGTCTTCATATTGATCTAAACAGGTAATTACGACTGATGGTACGACGTGCTTGTCATTTGGTCTTTGGGTGCAGCTGTACCGTGATTATGGCACCATATGGGCTAGTTATTGTGTGCAGTACGGTATGATGTTCGCACCGTGTTTCACCTGAGGTACCCACCACTGATTAAGACCTCGCGCTGACATGTAACTGCCTGCCCCTGTCTGCGGTGTCCTTGTAACCCCAACTGAAGGGCCGACCTTTACTCTGCCGCAGTGTTGTGATGTACACCATCAGCATCCAGGACGAGCACGTGGTCATCCCGAACGTCAAGCGAGAGCAAGAAGAATCCGCGGAATAACGTGAAATGCTGGACAATGAAACAAAGTGCATTCTCAAGGAACTGGAGAATCCCAGAGCCTGAAATTCGCAACATGCTTCATATAGGTAAGTCTGACCCCCCAAATGTCCGCGTGGTCACTCACTCCCAGTACGAGTCGACCTGGTCACCTTTCTGAGCACGTCATTTGAGGCTGCTCACCAGAGTTGTGCAGTACGGTATGATGTTCGCACCGTGTTTCACCTGAGGTACCCACCACTGATTAAGATCTCGCGCTGACCTGTAACTGGCCGCCCCCGTCTGCAATGCCCTTGTAACCCCAACTGAAGGAGCCGATCCTTACTCTGCTGCAGTGCTGTGATGTACATCATCAGCATCCAGGACGCGCACGTGATCTTCCTGAACGTCAAGCGAAATCAACAATCCGTGGAATAATGGAAAACGCGGCACGGTGGTGTGCTATATCAAGAAGCTGGAGAACACCAGAGCCTGAAATTCGCGGCGCGCCGTCTGTAGGTAGGTCCGACTCCCCAAATGTCTGGCGATCAATTACTCACGCCATTCGGGACTGCTTCTCTCGGATTGTGACGTATGACATGATGTTCGCACCGTGTTTCACCTGAGGTACCCACCACTGATTAATGCTTCGCGCTGACCCGCCAGTAACTGCCCCATTGGCACCTCCTCTGGAACTCAACTGACCGCATCCACCCCTGCCCTGCCGCAGGGCATGCAACTGCAGAACCATGTCGCCGCCATCCAGGACGGTCATGGACTACCGAAGTTTCCAACATCGAGCGACACCTTCCAGACACCTGGAAATATGCATGCTCGCTTCACACCTTACGTGGAGCTCCTCTATCCTTAATACGGTCTGATGCTTGGTACTTGATACTGATTCCTATCTGTGCGAGTGCGGTGTTGGTTGGCCCGCGGCGCGTGCATCGTGGCATGGCGCTATTACCTCACCTTAAGCCCCGAGAGTGTTGAGACGATGTAATGGCGCCGAGCGTCGTGTACTGAGTGCGGCTGGGGCGATTGCTGTAAATGCATATTAAAGATTGCAGCCATGCGGTGCAAGTATATTTCAAAAATACAATAAATGTCTGCTGTAGTTCGGCATTCTCTGCCATGAATAACGGCTGATGAGACCAATAGACCATGGCCGACCATCAACGCGAGAGAACGGTCGCGCTGACCAGCAGCCCCGGCGCGCGCTACGTCGCGCAACGTGTGGCGATCCGGTTGACGACGGCCTCCCCGAGCGTGCCGACGGTCAGCTCGTGATCGGTGACATTTGCGTTGATTGGCAGCCCCGGTGCGCCCTACGTCGCACAGCGTGTGGCGATCCGGTTGACGACGGCCTCCTCGAGCGTGCCGACGGCCAGCTCGTGGTCGGTGACGCCGTACAGCTGGGCGACGGCGGCCGGGTCGGCCAGCGCCCCCAGCTGGTCGGGATGGACAGCTGTGCCATCCAGAGCCTCGTGCAAGGGCGCCAGCCTGGCCGCGTCCTCCACGGCCACAGCGGCCACCGTCGCGTCGTCGGCCGCCGCGCCCACGACCGAAACGCCTCAGATATCTGGTGGCAATGGTGCGATGTGATAATGGGGACTCGCTGCAGCTACGGCAGTGGGCTGGCGAATGAGCCGTTTAAGTTTGAATGAAAAATACAATTTTAGCATTTGCACACGGGTCCGCTCAGGGTGGCCGGTTCAGTGCAAGTTTTCAGGGTGGGGATTGATTGCTGAAATCAAAATTGATCACTAGGATGCATTAGCGTACTGCAGGCAGAGAAAATGCAAAAACCAACCTGTTTTCCTGGGGACAGAGAGAATATTATCTCTGAGTTGACATTCCTTGTTTTCAGTGAGCCATCTGCCTGGTTGTGCAGGGCTATGTTGGCTGCCACCAGAAGTTGAAATGAAGAAACTATCTGTAAATTTACATTTTTATGAAACATCTCTTTGATCGGCACATTGTACGGCATGTCCCGCACACCACCAGGGATGCAGGCAACTGCAGTTGTAACAACAGGGTTACAGGCTACTGGTGATGCAGTTCTATTTCACATTTCCATTGTCCTTAATGGCCTCATTAATATGCGCACAGGTGGCCGGTTGGATGCACCACTTGAGCGGGGTCAATTTGACCCCTCTGAGATTTCAAAGACCATATTGATAAGGACACCAAATTCACAGGGTGGGTTCGCCTGTCCGTGAACTCATTAGTGTCAAGGTTTGACATTCCTAGATTACTACCTTGAGGTTGAATGGGGTCAACCAATGTCAAACTTCAAATTGGTGTCTGAAGTGCCCCTTGACTTCATGCGAGTGCTGTGAAGCCAGATACATGTTCTAGGCAAAAGGTCAATGGTGTTCAATGAAGGTCAGTGACCTTGTTTGACCTTAATAACATCAAGGTGCCTCAACACCTTCTACATTGCTCCTATTTTGTCGCCTGAATAAGCAATGTGAACTATGCTAAGCAGCATGTTGCCAGAGACAAAATGTTGACCCACATCATTTAAGGTCAGTGACCTATTTTGACCTTAAAAAGTTCATGGAACATGTCTATTGCAGTCCTTGCCATTCACAAATTTGAAATGAGCACTGTAACTACCCCATAAATAAAGCTCTCAAGTAAAAAAGAACAGCAGTTTTGACCTTCATTCAGCCTTTGTACTTGACACCAAGTAAATGGAATTGGTTGTAATCCTAAATTTAATTGGTTTATTGCCTAAGAACCTTTCTCACATATGCCTGGCTTTGTCTGACACTGTTGTCACATCACATTGAGTGATTCCCTAGAAATGCCCTATGCTGCTAGCCATGGCCTGCCCTTGGTTTGCCATAGGTCATTAACCTCACAAGGTGCATCTCCTTTTTACATCGAAAGATGTCTTTCAGTCAGCAGCTACGTTAAGTTTGGTGCTGTTATCCTGCACTGTTCAGAAATCATTCTGAAAACACCCTCAGAGGGAGAAAGGAATTTGATTCCCCACCCAGCCCATTAATATAAACTATATACTTCTGAGTTATTATGAGGGTCATCAGCTACCCATGCTGCCTTAGTTCAGAGGACAGGAAGTTTTAATGGGCCACTTCTGAATTAGACATCACTGTAGCATGCCAGTGATACAGAATGCACAACCACTGACAATGTGAAGTAAAAATATAGCTATGTAGCTAGATACAAAAACACAAAGGTAGCAGCAAGTATAGTTAATCTACAAAGCTTGGGCCTAAACATAAGCACAGCTAAACCTAAATAAAGAAATGTGATTAAACCTACAGATGGATAAAGGTTCAGCTACACATACATCTAGCTACAGGTCATCAATGAACAAGATGGGGTGATATCTATGAGGACTGACAATCTTGGAACAACTAGCTAAAAATCCTCCTTTATGTAGCTAATGACAGATTTTCATACTAAGCAAGGCTCAACTGCTGATAGCACACTTACTTTCTTTTGAATGGATTAACAACTTAACCATTTCAAATTCCTACAGATTTATGATAAGAAAAAGCAGTCAATGTTACCCTTATTGTTATATATTAAACCATGTGAAAAAGGGTAAATTGGTGCAACACCAGACAATTATCTTGCATGCATGGCGAGCAAGTGCAAACGACTGAGTCGACTTTGTTCCCAGGAAAAATTAGACACATGCCCACACGTTTAAACTCTCATCAGAGCATACGTGTTTAGCAAAAACTACCACGTACTGACGTAACTTTACTCAAACGTGTTGTGCTGCCTTGGAGAAATCGCGGCCCCGAACCACGGATACGTACCTTTTTTGCCGAAACCAACGCCACGTTTAAGCTCCCATTCATAAGCAAAGGCCGAAGTTCTTTGACATTCCTCACATCTTTATAAACAACAATGTAAACGGAAAATGACTTGTCCCCCACACCCAGTACGTGATGCTCCATGGGGGCCGCCATTATATCCGTCAAGAAGTGCATTTGCAGGAAAACAACAAACAATTTGTACCATTTGATGACGTCATATACAATACTAAGGCCATATTTACATATAACTGACGTCAATGACTATGCTTGTTTGCCCTCAAGAAGATAAAAATACTTTTTGTATCAACTTTATGAGTGATTAGCAAAGATTTGGCTAATCATGTTTATAACGCCATGATTTTCTGGCTTTTCTGGTGCACACAACACACCGGTGACTTGCTTCGTTTCCACGACAACACCGAGTCGATTGCTCGGACTGCGGAGAGTGGGAAGGGGCGTTGGGGGCCTTCGGTTGGGGTGCGGACGGCTTGGTACCGTGCGGTTGGATGCAATTAGTAGCGGCGCATTTGTTGTGATCCAATTAGGTGTTGTGAGCACTGTAACGCGCCGCACCAGGAGCTTTCACTAGCCCAAGCCCTCGTTCGTGATGGCCGAAAAGGAGCAGACGAAGGCTACTGAACAGAACTCATCAAACTCCGTTCCGAACCTAAAAATGTACAGGAACTTGCGACTTATGTAAGCAAGACGTGCTTCTCACGTTTTTCTATCAGATGTTGTGATGCATATAAGAAACGCCATTCAGTTTCCAGAAAGGCCTGTGTCTAGAAATTCTGCCGAACTTGGCCGAGGGCTGATTTTAGTGTAAGAGTGCTCTGGACTCACCTCACTGATGGCATGTGTCATGTGCTGGGGAAGGATTCTTGCAGACTGGCATGTCCATACGTTGGAACCTATTTTGCATGCTAAGGGCATAATTTGCAAAGTCATTGCAATGTTCAGGGATTGCTCCTTAAATAAGGAGAAATTGAGACTGCATGATTAGTGGTGCAACTCCTTATATCCATGCACCAAGTTGTACATTTGGCTGGTTGCCTTGATACACACATTTTGAAATTGATATCTTCTCACCAGGCAGTTATATCAGGAAGAGTGATGGGATGCCACCACCAAATCTTGGCATTGGAAAAAGTGGTTTCAAAAAGTCAAAAAGGATTAAATTCTGTCCTGATGGCTCAATTGGTTGGAGTGCCTGCCTTCCAATCCACCCACCCCTGGCAGGGTGGGTTTGAGTCGCCTTAGGCGCTTGCCATTTGGCCTTGACAAGCATGGCCTGTGGCATGGAAGGGGTTGTGCTAAAGGTCAGTTGATGTCCCGCAGGACAGACCATGCCAAGCATTGCGGCACATAAAACTTTTGCCACTAAATTCTGCCGTTGCCTGGACTTGTGGAATCAAATGGTAGTGGTGAGGCTCACACAACAAGCACTGATTGGCCTTAGCTCTGATCCCAGAAATCCATCCATTCAAAAGGGTTCAGGTCAAATCTTAAGAAAAAGTAAAGAAAAAAGTCAAATGGTAAAAATTCTAAAGGGCAGCAAGCCAAGTGACAAAAAGTGAAATGTTATGCCAGAATGCTGAAAAGTCAAAAGATTAAAGTCAAGCATAAAGGTCTGTTAAATATAAAACATCATAGGGACAAAAATCAGGAGGGGCTTTGCCAAAAGACTTTCCCAATAATAGGCTTCAAGTCAGAATGAACCAGGTGCCAGGAGCCCTGAAGCAAATAAGGTTAAAAACCTGTTGATTATTTGGGATATTTTCCACCCTAATCCAGGGAACCCCATAATCTGTTGACAGCCAGGAGGCTCATGCATCTCATTCATGTTTGGGCTTGGCCTCCTCTACATGTCAGCATGGCCCTTTGTATGCTTGCAGGGACCCTTTTGTTGTAGGCATAGTCAGTGATTACGCAGGAGCGAGGGAGCAAGGGGCAGTAACCCACCCACATAACTGAGCTGGTAGACCTAAATTGTCATTTCTGGCCCTTTCTGCACCAAGAGGCTTTTTTGTCTGAAGGGCCTGAAACCACCTGTAAAGTTTTTCTGTAGCTAAAAATCCATGGCACCACTGGTATGAGGAATGTTCTGTTATGGCCATGGTTTTCTATAGTTTAAGGGATTTAAGTGGATAAGCTAAAATATATACCATCGCGAAAAGTCATCATGAGCTAAGACACCTATCCAGGGATGTGGTTTCCTATTCAGTTGGGGGAGCTGAGCCGCCCCCCCCCCCCCCTCCCCGCTCCCACCTTGGGCTTCAGTCCCCTAGACTTTAGGAAGAAAGTGGCCAAATCTGGGGTGAAACCTGTTGGCAGATTTAAAGGCAGGTTTGGTCATTTTTCAATGTTCAGCCCTCCCCTTCCAACCATTTCGAGAAACACATCCCTGCACTTCCATCACGCAACCGGACCTTTTTTTGCCGCAAAGCTGGGACTCGGCCTATGCACCTTTTGCGGAGTCACGAGCCGATAAATGTCGTATTTATTCCAACTGGCTGAGCGGGCGGACTCTTCATACCCCCCCCCCCCCCCCCCTCTTAGTCCCTCCCGTGAATGCCTGACCAGAGGCTCTCGCTGTGTTTTAAAGCCCTGTTTAATCAAGGGAAGTGATTTTTGTAGCCGTTCATGCTGTTGTCCATTTCGCGTTTATCCCTTTTGACTTTTTGTTATCCGACTTTCTGCTTTAGACTGTTATCGTTTTTGACTCCTATCCCTTTAAATGTTTGTTCGATTGGATTTTTGCCTTTGACTTTTACTGCGTTGGAAGTTTTGGCTGTTTAGCTTTCTTACATTTGACTTTCAACCTTTTGACTTCTATTTGGCTTCTTGTTCGTTTGACTTTTTTGGTTTGACTTTTTTGGTTTGGTTGGTTTTTTTGACGTTTGACTCTTTTGCGGTTGACTTTTATCCTGTTTGACTTCTTGCCTGTTAAATTTTTGTTTCTGACTTTTTGTTTATGATGTTGTGTCCTGTAACCAAAGCTATTTTGCTATGATTTCACCAAAACGTTGTACTACGGCTTTGACCCCTCCCATTTGGCATTCAGCCACAACAGCTCTTTTCGAGGTGCACTCTGGCTTTGGAAAAGGGAGTATCACATGTTCGATGTGACGCACTGATTTAAACTTTAGCCCGTGCGCTTCTCGGTAACAGGCCGTTGTCCGCTGGACTAATCACAGGCGGTCGTTTATCCGCGCCAGTCGAGATATGCACGCCGGCTGCCATGACGAGGGTGGCGCAACTGCAGGGAAGGAGCATAGTGCTGGTACAAAGCGTCGGCACATAATTTGGACTCAGAGATAATTAGAATTGATATCCTTGTTTATAGTAACGGTGTGCAGTAGCTCAACCCAGTGCTGGTATTAGACATGGCCAGTCCTGAGGTTTCATGGGAGAATGTTTTTAAATATGCCGTTCAGGTGGGACACTTTCTTTAGTGGGAAGTGAAGAAAATAACACCAAGTTGACAAGGGATAACTTAAGAGCAAAAATGACTTGTGGATGTCAGGTCATCACCAAATGTTACCTACGTCACACTCAGTTAAGCGCCGAGTACTAGATGTTAAGTAAAAGTGTTTGGGACTGATCTTTATACTTTCATAAAGTTATGAGGAACAGACAACTAGTTTTTTCGGGGAGAAGCAACTAAGACACAAAACAATGGTTGAAGGAAGTAGTAACTTGATAAACCTCATAATTGTGCGACCTTAGGTTGGATCGTGGGCTGAATATGACCATGGGACCATAGGACCATAGGATCATAGGATCATAGGTTAAGCACTTGTACTTTGGCATGCCTGATAGTCGGCCTTGGTTAGTGTGAAATTTGGTTGCTGCTGTTTCTGCAATCCTTTGGCTGTAATTTTCATGAATTCATAGGCAAAATACCCAAAATGATCAGCATACACAGCTGCTTTGTTTATTTGCATTTTACCTGAGGTCAGGACGTACATAGTACTTTCACGCCACCTCATTTCACCTGCCATCAACAGGCATTTCAAAAAGGTAGTGGGACTCTACTCCGTTCCCATGAGAGCAAGACACAATGTAACGAAAGAAACACAGATGACTCAATCATGCTTTGTATTGTCATGAGTCTTGACCCTAGGGAAAATACTTGTGAGTAAAAGCATCAAGATGGAAACCATGAACACGCCCATGATCCACAAGATCTATGTTGCGCTATTCCTGCCCAGAAGTGCAGGTATAGTTCTTAGGTGTTAGCTGTAACAAACGTTGTTGCCATTGAAGTGGCATTTGGTGTAGCAATATCCCACATTCTAGTGGCGCATTATGTTCATTAAATTCCATGAGTGAAGGCAATGCAAGTATTCGAAGGGTCCTTCAAAAATTTTAAACGTATTAACCTTATACGTATAAAACTATTGACGTGTTTGTGTCCACCTCCTTGGCAGGTGCAAAGCCTGCTGGAGAACATGCAGCAGCGCTTCCAGACTATGTCAGACAACATCATCAGCCGAATAGACGAGATGGGCGACCGGATTGACGAGCTGGAGAAGAGCGTGGCAGACGTGATGACTCAAGCCCAGACGGTGGACGACGGAGACAAGTAGTCCCACCCGGCGGCCCCCCAGTGGGTCTACGGCCGATCTCTGGCGCCCGACGGCGTGCGCGGGGCGCGGACACATGTCGGTGTTCAAAGCTTTCAGCCTTGGCTGGCCTGAGTTTGTGTTTGGTTGCTGTGCCGGTCGGCGCGCGCGGGAAGGCGAAGCGAGCGTCAGTCGATCGGCACCGCTGTCGTGAGCGCCGCCCGCTCCTGCGGCGGCCGGCCGCACGCCAGGCCCGTTTGGTGGGCCCCCGCGGGAGTGGTCGATACGCGATACTCGATAGTCGCGGCTCGCTGCTCTGCTAAGGCACATTGAAGAACGGGATGGGCTGCACCATTGATCACTGCCCGTCGACTCCCAGTCATCGTTTGATTGCATCCATCCCGCGCCCAGCACCGTTTTGGAAGGTCACGATGCTTGCAGCTGCCGCGGCAGCATAGTTGAGTTAGTTGGAGAAGAACAGCTACGACCAGCGCGTGGTTTTCATGGATCTGTCGCCACGCAGGTAGTTGGACAATTTGCTTTATGTTGCATTTTAGCTGTTACAATACACACGTGCGCATGCTACGTTTGCCTCTGGAGGTGCAGAGACCAGGTCAGGCGAGCAGGGTTTGATATAGAACTTGCATTTTTTTTTGGCACAATAATTCTCCCCTGTCATCTTACCTTTAGGTCGGCATGTTTTATGGCGTCAGATAGGATGGCAAAGCTGATGTGCTAGTCGATATGATAAATTAAAGATTTTATTTATATTTTAACAATCACATGTGTATCGACTTCGCGGGGTTACTCTTTTCATGGTTATAGGTGTAAGCATATGTTCGTTTCCGCGGACTGATTTAGATGTAGATATAACTGTTCGATGCTCAAGTCGCAGCTCACTGCTCGCTGCTGCTCAGTTCAGACGCTGCTCACTGCTAGAGCGCGCTGAAAAATGAGGTGTGCGGCCCCACGGATCACTGCCTGTCGCCTTCCTCGCCTTCGTTTTGGAAGGTCGCGATGCGTGCAGCTGCAGCGAAAGCATAGTTGAGTTGGCTAGAGACAAAGAGACACGATCATTGTGGAGGTGAGGCCCGCTGCGCTATGGGCCTGTCTGCTACAATCGACACAAGCGATATTACCGCGTAATGATTTAGGTGTGCACATGGTCATCACGGCTGCTACGTACGGTTAAATGTATTTCCACTTCATAGTAACTTTGTTATTCGCTGCTGTGGCCAACCGCCAGCGTTGTGCGAGCCTCTGCCTGAGTTCGACGGAATAAAAGTGATAACCTAATCTGACAAGTGTGTTATTGCGCGAACGCATTAATCACCAAACGCAATCGCAAACACTAACATGTGACTAAAATTAGCAGGCGTCGTAGGCGTGCATGCGGTCTATCGTGGGTTCTTCCTAGCGGTGGACCCCTCGCGGTGTACTGGGACCAAGAGGTTGTCGCCCACTGTCGCACAGGCCGGCGGTAGCACGAAGGCTCCGGCCGCGTGCAAGTGAAAGCCCGACGATGGCACGCCGGATCCTTCCCCGTTTAAGAGCGCGAAATTCTCCGTCTGGGGTAAGGAATACACCCAGCGACCTGGGCCGGCTCTCCGGAGATGCGTGTGAAGCGGGCCAATCCCCCGAGTGCACGATCTCTGCAAGTCGTTCTCGTCGCCAAGAACGAATTGGTAGGCGCACCGGAACGACCTTATTGCATATCGCCAGTGCTACTGTCTTCCGGCACTCTCATCTCCTTGGTCAGCTCCATATGTAGTTTCCTATCGGACGGTACAGCAAGAAATCTCGAAATCGATCAGAGCTCCCGTGGAGCGACTCGCAAGCCAGGAATGAAGGGAAAGAACGTGATGTAACCGATAATGTAGGTAGACAGGAAGAACCGATCAAAGTTGGCTTGATGGAAGTGGACGCTATACGCGCATCTTTCATCTGTCTGCTAATGGGAGCACAAAAGTGGTCAGTACTGGACAGAGTTCCCAAGGGCTTGCCGGGCCCGGAATGCCAGGATTCACTGATGGGAGGGCGTAATGCACGAGGGAGAGCTCTCGCCAGGTCTCACGACGGGATGATCTTTACCGACAAGCGGTCGTCCCGCACCGCGACCATCCCCCGAACGAGTTTACCTGTCTCGTGACGGAATGTGCGGACGGCGGCGCACTGATTGCACTGATTGATTGCACTCACGGCACGAACTCGATGTGCATTTCGCGACGGACGCCAAACGGAGTGTTTCACATTCGCATGGGGTTTTAAACTGAAATGACCATCTCGAAGATCATTCGGCGCAGTTCACTCACAGTCCTGCCCTTAAGACCTAAGCCCCTCTAGTTGTTGAGCCACATGCCCGCGACTATGTGCGGGCATCTATGACGTCATAATAAAGCCATTCAAATTATGTTATTCCATTGGCCAGGCGGCGATCAAGCCAACAAAAATATAACCGTCGAGTCGTTCATATCTGGCGTTCATGAGCACGATTTCCAGATATAACGGCCGTCAGACTGCTCCAAAGCAATGTTGTGCAAGTGACGATGACGTAATCAAAGACGATACATTGAGTAAAGTATATTTACTAAACCTTAACTGCGTTGTCTAGGGGAAGAATTTTCACTTAAAAATATAGTCACATTATTGCCTCAATGTCTTCAACTTTGAAACATTCCCTTTAAATCTTGTTACCCGGTAACTTACTTCGATCCGCGCTGGTAGTTCGATGGCTGCATTGGTTTGGTGACAAGCGACGACACACACACACACACACACAAGCGATACTTGACAACAAGCGATGTTCTTATGGTCAGCCCTCTGTGTTCTCACCAGCTTCCCTGGCAAAGAGGCTTGCAGTTCGTGTGTATGCTGTAGCTCCACGGCTTCAGCCTGGAGATGTTCTAAACCCACAGTTATTTTTCTCCTTTCGTCGCCTTGCCGTACAAGAAATTCAGCCCCTTGCCGACGAAGGGCAGGGTGCTCCTGGCCGGGCGCGCTTGGATAAGCTCCCACGACACGTGCCTTACCTTTGCCTGTGAGGCCACCGATTCTCGGTCCATCCACGTCTTCTCCTGCTCTAAGTACTGCTCACGTGACGACGAATTGCTCCAGCCGTTTGTGTCCGTCGCGCTGTTTCTGTCTTCTCCCGTTCATGCTGTTTTGCTAAGACTGGTCCTCAACACATCCGCTATATGTTTTATGTTGTCTTTGATCCGCATCCGTTCCGGCTGTATTTGGCTGGCCTGGGTCCTGAGGACTGGGATCTTTTGCGAGATGGCGAACAGCAGGTGCCCTCTCGGCTCGAAGAACAGTCCAGCCGGCTGTGGCTTCAACATCTGGACTCCGTTGTCGCCGACGGATTCTGAGCAGCACTTCGCTGCGCACAGCGCAAGCACCATGACGTGTATCAGCCTGGCTCAGAGCGGTGGGCCTGTCGGGTACCATCGCAATGGATGGGTCGGGCGGACCGAATGCAGTGTTCTCGCGGCGGAACAGTTCACGTACAATGCGGGGAACAGGTGAGGTACCCTTCCGCTCGAGCCTTACGTTCGTCGTCCTTATTCTGGATTCCTCCCCGCTCTGACCACTCCCGTCTGGATCTGTTACGGGCCGACCTCCGCAGCGGTCTCCCTCGGTTGTCACGTCCCCTCTCCGCGCTCGCACTTGTGGCTCGTTTCTCGGAGAGCCACCGGTCCGCGCACCCGCGCCTGTACTGGCGGCGTTTGGGATCGAGGGTGCGACGGCCGACGGGGCTCTGTTCTACGGTGATCCAGAGCAGCGTCCTGCCCGTTGCCTGGGTCCTGTGGCTTCTCTTTGTCCCGCAGCCACCTATGGTCCCGGCTATCCCACCCGAGGGACATCTAACCGGCTCGCTCCGCATGCAGCAGGGTTTCCAGGCACGTAAAAGGTTCCGTGCTGCGCTCGGGCCGATAGCCCTCGCGGGACACATTGGCTCTTGTTCAGGCCAAACAAGCGCGGGTCGCGTCTCCTTCAGGTGGTCGACGTGCACCCGGAGCGGCGTAACTCGGCGCTCAGAGCGTTCCATCACGTAGTTTCGTGGTCCTTTCGCGCTGTGACTCGGTAACCGGGTTTCATGGGCAGTGCAGCTTTTTTACTCACCCTCTCTATCCCGCTCATCGAGAGGTGTGCACCTGGTCGCCCACTTCAAATCGCTGGTCAAAGGCCTTCCATTGTTCCACACCTTCTGGTTCCGATGAGGTGCTGCCAACCGCAGCTGTATAACCTGGGACGGCGCGCTGCAGTGGACGCCTTGCCTCGGCTTTCCGTTGTTTTCCTTTCTTTTCATCGCCGTGTCGCCGTGCCTCTCGAGAGGACCTTGCAGCATGACATTGAGAACGGCCTTGCGAGGCATCCTGCTCATCCAGAGCAGCGGGGGCTTCCCCTGATGGTTTCTGGACGACCACTCGATAGGTATGGGACACAGGCTAAATACGCGTCCCAATCCTGCTGGTGGTTCGCCACAAGCTACAAACGTCTAGATACAATTTCTTCAGCCAAACGGTGGAGGAGAAACACCATGGTTAAGAACGTCCAACCGTGCGCGGAGGACAGTCGGACGTGGTGTCGACCGGTCCGGCCGGTTCTGTCAGACTGGTCCGGTGGTCGCACCAGCTGTTCACGAGCGGAGACGGTCGCCCCTGGCGATCCCGGTGTCTGCAGTGTCTCGGCCGTCGTACCTGTCCTACACGGGAGGTGGCATTATCGCACGGCTTACGAGCTGTCACGGCTACATCGCCCGCTCGCACCCCGCGGGTCGCGACATGGCTGGAGATGATGGCCTTAGCCTGGAGGACGGCGCGGCTCCATAGCATGGTCGGGCTCGGACCGGGGGCCGGTTCGCGATCGCTTGGTTGGGTTCAGCCAATATCCGCAGGCATGGTCGGGCCATTTTCCAGGCGCGTTGGCCTCAGGGGCCCTGAGACAGGGTTGTAGGTCTGTGCCGAGGACGGCGCGCGTCTCTGTGACAGAGGGCGGCGGTAGGGATGTAGTTTCCCACAGGGCTTCAGCCCTTCGCCTCTCTCCAACTAAGGTTCCGGGTCCAGCCCCTCAACTTTGAGAGGAAAGTGGGCCAAAGTCGGAGGGAAACCCGTCTGTCCTGTTGTGTTTTGGGGATATGTTGAGTCAATTTTGTCACTTTGTTCAGCCTCTCCTCACCCCCATCCCCAACGCATCTTGCGAAACTACGCACTTGGTCGGCGGGGCCGGTCCACGGCCGAGCCCGGCTCGGCATTTGCCCGGTAGTGTTTGGCCGATTGACAATCTCCGGGGCGAATTGTTCTCACACGGGCGCTCATAGCCATTCCCACTCCCTTATACGACCTCAGTGCGGCCTATCCTTTGGGGAATAACCTGACGAGGTCGATTGAACCGCCGGCCTTCACGAAAGGCACAGCTGACGTGTTGTATATGCCGTCATTTACGTCTCGCTAATGTGGTTAGCGCTAGCTAAAATACAACGTTTTCATTCGTAGGTGCTGACGATCACGTACATTGATTGGTTTCTGCTCCTTCTGGTACTGCATACAGTTGGGTACATTGGGTAGTTAATTTCTGCGCCGAATCGTTTATAATGCGTCGTAAGCATCTTGTGGTAAACAACTGTGCATGAGAAGAGGGAAGAAGGCGCAGAAGGAGGTGAGTAAGAAAGCAAAGAGACTATTTTAGGTACGCTATTGTTCATTCGTCATGCCAAACGAAAGGGGGTCACTGGATTTAGATCTGTAGGAGAGCCCTACGTCGGTGTACATTTTGTCATCGCACAAGCTCGAAGGCCGATTTCAAAATGACGAGAACCGGGTTTCTCATATGGTAAACCATACTGCAACGCCTTATGGGTTAGCACTACCGTTGCCTTTCTCCTTGTATTGTTGTGTTTCATGTTAATGTCTGTGTTCATGAAATTGCACTTTGCTGCATGTAATGCCAAAATTGCAAAATAATTGAAGGTAGGTGTAATCCAGTCTTCGGAACACAACAGGTCTTGGAAGATCCGGTTAGGGTATTGTCCGGTCAATGAATGCAGTTTGGGTATTGTTCACATGATTGAAATGTTAAATGTTGGGCATAATTTGCAGGGATGATTGCATACAATGTTTTGCATGACATGTGTATTGCCCTGCACAGTGCATAACACCTTGTTTTCTGAACTTATTTTGTTTTAATTACAACAGAATGATGTTTGCACATACCACACATTCATTAACCAGGCTTGGTCACAGCAATGCCATGCACAAAACAGGAGGATATGGATGCAAGTTTAAAAAGAGCACCTCCACTGAGGAGAAATTCCAATACAAAACAATGTTGCTAGCATCAGGTCAGGAATTTCCTGGACTTTGCCTAAATTTATTGCAACCAATGGTAAGATGACACAGTTTTGTTGTTTTGTATTACTATTGGTATGTGGGCTAGAGACTCTGTAATATCATATATTCTGAAAGGCAGTGTACATTTTATTTGGTGCCCAGCTTTCAGAGCTGGGGCAGTAATTCCTGAAATAGCAAGATATTTAGCTATTTGTTTTTGATACTGCATACAATTATATAACTTCATGACCCTCTGTTCCTGAATATGATGTAAAAACATTGGGGGAGGGATGCAGAGCTCTAAAAGCTTACTGATATTCCACCCTTCCACCTAGGAGAAAATACTTACCAGATCCCCAACCCCCTCCCCTCTACACATGTACACACACACACACCTAAAATGATTGGCTGTGCTTATTGAGAGGGAATGCAATCAGCTTGTGGATCAAATCAAAAAGCATCATCAAAAGTTGAAGTGTGGTTTGCATCAGGGATGACTTCAGAAGCGAGCACACCCAACTGCATTACCAGCAGCATATTTTTTTGTCAAGATGCCCATTGGTCTGCTGTTGCCCTTTTGGCTACACATCCATGTTCTCATGTTGTCCTGTTTTCCCTTGCCAAGAATGGTGTGATCACAGAAGTCATTCATTTGGCTATGATCAATGATGCTGAATAGTGCATCATCTCATTTTAACAGGATGAGGAGTATGAATATTGTCATTACCACATATTGCTGGTTTTAGGTTATCAGGATGTTAGTGCATACTTAATGAACTAACAAACCACAGCCATTATAATTTGCATAAAATATAACCTGCCATACATTACATGGTTGGATTCATTACTGGGTGTGTACTTCAGGTACCTATGTATTTTAGATGAATTGCTCCTAAGTAACAATAATTCATTGTGAGTGAAGCATGTGCATGCAGTGTTACCATTTTAATGACATATTCAGGTAGTTATCTGCTTTCACACCATGTGTTTGGCTGGTAATACCAAGGAATGAGCCATGTGCAAACCTGAAAGGTAGTGGTGACCTGAAATAAGAATTCTATGAAAGGAAGGATATGTGACTTTGCAAATACTGACAGAAAAAAGTTTATGCAGCTAATATTTGTTTCAAAATCTGAAAATACATAATCAAAATGTTTTACATAAATGCTGCAGGCATAATCATTGAAACCATGAGGGCCATGCATTCCTGTCTCCCCATCAAGCGGACCCCTACTATCTGCATCAGTGTCTCAAAACTTGTGCTGGACTCTTTCAGCTGGGTCTGACTGCATCACTCCCCACTGACGGACGTTCCACCACGTGCCGAGGAGACTCCAGCGATGTGGGCCACCTCGCTGCTGCGAACGCTGGCCTTGCTGCTGGCGCTGGCGCTGGCCGGGGCTCTGGAGGAGGCGCCGCAACCCAGCGACTGGCGCCAAGGCCAGCCAGGATGCCGAGGTCGACTTCCTGAGCGTCAAGCTGGTGACGCACCCGCTGTGTGTGCAGGACATTCACCGGCTGTGCGCCGGCGATAATAGCATCGCGCTCAACGACAACACGCCCAACCTGGACATCATGAGCTGCCTGCTCGACCAGCAGGTGCGTGGCGCTGTGGTCCGCGCCGCTGCTGGGGGCACGCGGCGCGTCAGGACTGCGGACTTAAGCCCCGGAGCCGGGCGGGGCAGTAATTGAGCAGAGCGGGGAACTCCAAAAGGGGTTGTCACCTTTGCGGCGCCGTGAGCGGGGGCGTTGCCGAACCATGCAGGCGGCGGGCGGCGTGACTCATCGCAACACCGACGTGAAACGATATGACAATTGCACTGATGCACCTAGCTCTTGCAAAGCTGATTAGGGCATTCAGAGTTGTGCAAGCACTGGTCCTTCACATTTTCTGTCAGCTGCTAAAATGATGTGCGAGCGGACAACCGCTGCTACGGGCACTCACTGACTCTGATGTCCGAGGAATGTGTGTGGTGCGATGTTTGGTGTATTGAGGCTGAAAGAGGACAAAGGTCGGAGCCATATCAGTCTATGTCAGAGGCTGTGACAAATGCTGATAAGCTAATGTTCGCTGATAATCGTTTCCTCTTGTCCCAGGAGGAGGAAGAAGATGCTGGGGTATCTCCACAGTGCCACCACGTAAGCATGCGCTAGACGCGCCCCTGCTTTGGCAATGTCGGGAACGATAACTGTATACTTAATGCAGCATGCTAGTTTGCTTAAGTGTGAAATGTGAGCTTTATTCAATGGTATGACAGTGTCCCATCCATTATGGCAAGGGCGTTTGACATTAAGCATCAGAGAAGTGAATTAATAGCACTGCACTGTAAATCCAAGCCAATTATTTCGCCGGTAGCACATTTTCTTAATCATAATGACATGAAAGACCTGTATAGCAGAATTGGCTTAGCAACTTTCCTTTGAACGCTTTGAATCTCCATATCCACCCTGTTTGTCCCAAGGGTGTGGAGCTATTTGGTCTCCACTGGTAATATCCCGAGATTCCTGCACCGAAGCTGTAACGTCTTTAAATTGTTTGAAAATGACATTGTTTTGTTACAATTACCATGAGTGTCCCACAAAGCAGGGTGCCGTTTCGATTCGGTCACCCGCTCGCCAATTCCAGTGACCATGTGTTTGCGTGGTACTGCCTATTAGTATGCGGCGTCTTCAACACAAGTGTGGTCTGATCACATTCTCCATCGACTCTGTGGCCGCCTGGTTTGGGTTCTGATTGTCTCGGCGACCGCTTACAAGACAACACCGGGAAGTTAATTTGACATTGTCATCATTTTTGTGTGCAACGCTCGATTCGTCTTCGTGAGCGCGGCGTCCAGTCGGCGCAGGGTGCATACCACGCTGCCGTGACGGCCTCGCAGTTCAGTCACCGACCCGCCGCCCCCTCCCCCCCCCTGCGTAATTCGCCACCGGACAGTCTCGCGGGCCGGCCGGTAGGTACTCTGGCAGCTGCGCCACAACCTGACCCGCAGCGCCAGCATCGTGCGCGCGCTCAACACACTCTGTCCGGGTCAGAAGTTTGCGGGCTGCGAGGGAGACGGACCAGCGGCCGGGCCACTTCATCTCCTGTGTGGTGGAGCAGATGGATAACGTCGAGGATGATGGTGAGAGCTGGCCGCCGGCCGACGATGGTCGGTGTTGCCGGGTCCCTTCCAGCGTACAACGGTGGCCTGTCGTCTGAGAACGCGCCCACGGACACTCGGAAAGTTTTTTCGTTGGCGTTTTTCTCGCCCTGCATGGTTTTACCCCGTGCTCCGGCGTCTCCAGTTGACCCAGGTTTCACAAGCTTCCAACCGTCCCTTGCAGACCCACTGTTCAGATTATGATCACTGGCCGGGTGGGCGGCGAGTAGGCATAATCTGAACAGTGGGTCCACACGGACCGTGATCCGACGGCAGTGGCTGATTTGAACGGAGCTCGTTCAAAGGCGTTTGCTGACAAATTGTTGGGAGACATCTACACGCCTGCGGCTGCGCTCTCTGTGCTCTCTGCCTAATTTGCCCTTTCGCGGCCTGTTTCGCAGCAGTCAGTGACGCGATGAGAACAACGTGACACAAGATTCAATCTCGTGAAGGTACTCATTGACTTGCAGGACATCATAATTCTCTAGACGAATGGTCCAACGTGCAGGCAGTGGGCCATCATTTCGGGACCTCCCGCCGTGGTCCTTTGTGGAAACGTTGTCATTGGAGGATTCAAATTTGGCTTGTATGCAGCAGGCAGCCATGGCGGCGCCTACGGCCCGAGGTCACCTCGGTGAGTGTCGTGTCCCTCTCGCACTGACAGGCTGCGCCGACTTCTTGGAGAACCTGGCCGTCATGATCTTTACCGACTACCGGATGATCTACAAGTTCGCCGAAGACTGCGGGCCCGACATTGACCGTTTTCAATGCGGCCGATTGGAGGACAGTGATGAGGTAACGGCGGGTCGGACCGCGGAGCCGGCGGGCGGCGTCCGTCCGTCGGAGGACCGTGCGCTCCGAGTGCTCCAGCTGAGCGGCGGATTGACCTAAGTGTTGTCGTCTTTTCATGGACGCGCGTTGTCCGTCAGCGCGTCGGGCATGCGATTCACTCAAGCAGCCCCCCAGCTGAACGTGCGGAACATGACTGTGGGAACGTGGTTCGGGGACGCCGCGGCTTGCTGGTGTGTCAGCCGGTCGTGCCGGCTCGGGTGACGGCTGCCCGCGCAGGGAGTCCACGCCGGCAGCTGTGCAAAACTCGGCTAGTCGGGCAGCATGAATATAACGTCATGCTGCCAGACTTGGGGCTGCTCGGGGCACTTGCTCCTGCGCGTGTCGGTGACTGCCGATCCGGTTCGCTCCGACCCCGACGGTGACATGTGACCTGCCGGTCCAACCCCGGGCCCGAAGCTGACCATCGGATCCTGAGTGAGGGAAGGGGCAACAGGTAGGGAACACAGACGGGGCGCGACAGCATGACCAATGTAAGCACCCCTACCACCCTGGTGACCGAGGATTGCCATACAGCTCACTGATCGCCGTCCTTTGTCCTCAGAAGGCGCACAGCCAAGGCAAGACGATCGAGTGCGTCTCCAGCCACATGGAGAAGCTGTCGGACTCCTGCAAGCTGCAGGTTCGGTTCGCTCGGCGCTGGTGGCGTTTTCTCTCGTCAGTCGTTGGAAGTCGAGTCGTGTGGCTCCCGTGCCTCTCGCTGCCTGGTTTGGGTCAGCGCCGATCTCCAGACGCAAGTCACTGTCACGTTATCAGACGTGGCTGGCCATTGCCTTATCTTGCGCTGCCAGATGTGCTGCCTACGTACTCACAGCTGTTTGCCAGGTCACTGTCACGTTATCAGACGTGGCTGGCCATTGCCTTATCTTGCGCTGCCAGATGTGCTGCGTACGTACTCACAGCTGTTTACCAGACGTCTTCTGCGTCAGCATTTCGTTGTCTCCGATTTTGGGAAATGATAAACTGGTTTGCAGCTAATGTTCTCAGCAGACGCCGCCCGTACTGGGACAGGGCTTAGCAAGAGCGGGCCGTTCACGGACACGCGGGTGCCAAACACGTGCCCGTTTGGTGCCGTGCCGCCGGGATCTCGCGCGTCAGCGTGTGCTTGTGCCGGGCAGGTGTTGCGCGTGGCCGAACTGCAGGCCGAGGACTACCACATGGACCGACCGCTCTACTTCGCCTGCCGCGAGGACCGCGAGCGCTTCTGCGCCAGCACCCTGTCCGGCAATGGCAAGGTCTACCAGTGCCTGCCTGCACCACAAGATGGAGAAGGAGATGAGCAAGAAGGTGAGTCGAGCGGCCGGAGCTGCGGGGCTGATCGGTACGCGCGCGCGCGCGCGCTGTGGGGCCGTGTACGGGAAGCCGCGGAGGTGTGAGCTCTTCAGCCCGTTGACCCCACACCCTCTCCGCCGCCAGTGCCGCAAGCAGCTGACGCGTCGCCAGAAGATGACGTCGGTCGACTACAAAGTGGTCGAAGCGGCTGCGTAAAGCGTGCAAGACCGAGCTGGCGGACAGCGGGTGTCGGCAGGCGGGCGGACTGCCCGGCGACTCGGAGGCGGCCCACTCCGTCAAGCTCGGCTTCGTCCTGCTCTGCCTCGACAACTACCAGAAGCAGGGTGGGTGGCGCGACGCCGTCCGCCTGCCTGCGATGGTTCGGTCCGGAGCAGGGCGCACGCCAGGTGACCCATGCTGCATGCACGGCCCGGAGGTCCGAAAGGCCATACGCTTGTCTATCCTGTGTACATGCTGAGGCGGTGGCAGATGTGGCGCGGAGGGGAGCGTGGACGGTGACGCCATGTTGGCGCCACCCCTCCCCTTCCGCGCCCCGTCGTCTCTGGCCTGGTAGAGCGTGCCTGGCGCAGCCGGCGGCCGGTGACGCTGACCGTCCGACCGTCTGCGCTGACCGCCAGGCAAGCAGGTGAGCGGCGAGTGCGTCCAGGAGATGGTGGATCACCGCCGCGCGCTGATGGAGGACTACACCCTGTCACCGGAGCTGATCAGTGAGTGAGCGGCGCCCGGTGCGCGTAGCGGCGGGCGGGGTCCGACAACACACAGATACTCTCTCCCATCAGGCCGACAATGCATGCATGCAATGAGGTGAATCGCTAGATACAGGATGATGGGGTCCCCATCCGTGCGTGTTTTGTCAGATGTTTTCACCTTTTGTTGTTCGTCAATGCCCTAAAGAGAGGTGACTTTCTGCCATTTGCCAGGAAAGTAACCTCATGCATGTTGATAGGGGACTCATGAAGTAACTCATGGCGTACTGCCCAGTCTGTTTGAAAGAGGCAGCGTTTCCGGACGGCGTGCCCGCGGAGGTTCAGAACGACATGCCAGCACAGTTCAGGACGACCTAGTGGCTCGGTCCAGGGCAGCGCTCGCTCTGAGTAGGGCCGCCTCGCTCCCCGCGTGCTGTGTTACGTTAGCTTCGGTACGGGCCGACACTTGCCATCAGCGTTATGCCGTGCTCAGTAGGAGAAGTGTACGGCAGCGCCCACGATGGCGCTGCCACACTCAGCACCGGCTCGGCACGCGTCGCGCGGTTGCGGCGCGGGCTCTGACGCTCGCCGGCCGCGCCTGTCGTGACCGCAGTGTCCTGCGCCGAGGACATTGACCGGCTGTGCGCCACGGAGGCGCAGCTGCGCGGCGGCCAGGTCATCCACTGTCTGATGATGCGCGCTAACCCGGCCAAGGTGGCCGAGGAGGAGCGCATCTCGAACCAGTGCTTGCGTCAGGTGCGTGCCGCAGCCGGGTTGGCGCCGGAGACAGACGCGTGTCCGCCTCTCGAGACAGACGTGTGTCCGCCTCCCGAGACAGACTTGTGTCCGCTTCTCGAGACAGATGTGTGTCTTCCTTCCGAGACAGACGTGTGTCCGCCTCTCGAGACAGATGTGTTGTCTTCCTTCCGAGACAGACGTGTGTCCGCCTCCCGAGACAGACTTGTGTCCTCCTTCCGAGACAGGCGTGTTCCTCCTCCCGAGACAGACGTGCTCCTTCCTCCTGAGACAGATGTGTGTCCGCCTCTTGAGACAGACGTGCTCCTTCCTCCCGAGACAGATGTGTGTCCGCCTCTTGAGACAGACGTGTTCCTCCTCCCCGAGACAGATGTGTGTCCGCCTCTTGAGACAGACGTGTTCCTCCCCCGAGACAGATGTGTGTCCGCCTCTTGAGACAGACGTGTTCCTTCCTCCCGAGACAGATGTGTGTCCGCCTCTTGAGACAGACGTGTTCCTCCCCCGAGACAGATGGATGTCCTCCCGAGGCAAACGTGTGTCCTCTCTTCCGTCGTACGTGGTCGTCAGCAACCGGGCTTGGTATGGGAGCAGTAGTTGTTAAGGAGCCTCGCTGTTGTCGGTGTTCTCGCTTTGCTGACCTGCTGGGCGTCCGTGCTGCGCCGCCCGCCGTCACAGCCCGGGCGCCGCTCTGCCCCAGGTGGAGGACCTGCTCCGCATGGCTGACGTGGGTCAGGATTGGAAGGTGGACCCGGTGCTGCAGCAGGCCTGCGCTCCTGTCGTCAGGGAGGCCTGCTCGGACGCCCGCGGTGGCGACGGCGCGTCAGTGCACCGGCCGCTGAGGCTATGACGCGCGTCAGGGGCGTAGTTTCGCCAAATTGGTTTGGGTGATCAGTGAAAAAATGACGCAAAACGCCTCCCACAATACGCCAATAGGCGGGTTTTCTTCTCGGCCTTGACCCATTTTTTTCCTTGGGGTTTGTGGAGCCATCCAACTGGTGGGGAACTACGCCCCTAACGCGCGCGTCACGCGGGATCTTGCGTTCGACTGACCGTTGTGAATGTTCAGGACGGCACGTAGGCAAGCGCTGATTTGGAGCCGCCTGACGAGAACTGGTCTATGTGCTGCACCTGGTATGAGGTGCAGAACTTCGTACGATACGCATCACCGAAGAACATGCAGTTTGCTGCGAGCCGCCTGGGCTGTGTGTGGCCGTTGACCGGGCTCGGCTGGCGAGCGACGCTGAGCGTGGTCCGGCGCCGCAGGGTGCTGAGCTGCCTGGCCGAGACGCTCGACTCGGACGGCCATGACCGACGAGTGCGAGCACGTGCTGCTGCAGATCCAATACTTCGTCTCCCGAGACTTCAAGCTCGACCCGCAGCTGTACAAGGTGCGTGCGTGTTGGGGGCGTGGCGGCCCTGGGGCGGTGATGAAAGCCGGACCGTGGGTATGCTCTTCAAAGTGGTCGCGTTTGTTCGTCTCGTCTGTTCCGCGTCAGCCCATTCTTCCCCCTCTCTCCCTCATGGCTGTCATACCGGTGGTGCCAGACAGCCGCCCGGCTTGGTCGATGTCGAACAGTCAGCCAGCCTTGCCCCCCCCCCTCCCCCCTCCGCCTACACCTCCGTGCGGTCAGCCACGACACACCGCCCCGTCCCACCGCCCCGTCCCCACCGCTCACCCCAACCCCAACCCCTCCCTCTCTCGCTCCCGCTTTCCTCCTCCAACGAATGTTTTATCTCGGTCTCGGTGCCCGCTTTGGACAGATGTGCCTGAAGGGACGCCAGCGCCTCTGCCACGCCTCCGACCAGTGGTGGGAGCATGGCGAGACGGGCGTCAGTAATGACCCCATGGTGCTGCCGTGTCTCTTACCGCAACGCCTACCACAACTACAATGAGACGGCTGCGGACAAGGTGGGTGGGCGGGGTTGTTCTGGTTCGCCAGTCACGGTTCTGAAAAAGCGTGTGATAGCCATAGTGTCCCATGGTAACAGCACAGCACAACCCTAAGGATTTTCACGTGACATTCGAGGTCCGATTAAATTACCGGATGGCTCTCATGAGACATTCATTTCCGTTGCACGACGATCGAAGGCGATGTCATGAGCTGGAGGCCAGGACCGAGTTTCGGTATCCCACGCTGTAATCTGCATGAGACGGCGCGCTGCCAAATAATAAAACGCGGAGTGCGCCGCACAGCCCAGCCACGAGTGCAGTGTTACTTCCCTGCGACTGTTGTGCCTGCCGAGCGGTCTGTCGCCCGGTGGTGACTGGCCATCCTGATGACTGGCCATCCGCCCCCGCCTGATGACTGGCCATCCCCGGCGCCAGATGTCGGACGGCTGTCGCTCGGCCGTGCGCCGGGTGATGAAGGTTGCGCGCCGACGAGGTGGACCTGCGGCCGGAGATCGAGGAGGTCTGCATGCAGGACCTGGCCAAGCTGTGCTCGGAGCGCACGCAGCGCGGCCACGAGATCGTCTGTCTGCAGGACAACTACCGAGAGTGAGGGCGGGACGTCACGGCCGGCCCGGAGCGCCGCCCGCGCGGCAGACGGCCGAGCAGTGGGATGTGGCCTGGCCTAATTCATGCTGTCTGGTGGTCGTGGGTGGGAGGAAGTTACGGGCTGCCGGTCTAAGCCTAATAAGTCTCCTCTGTTCCATTTAGGGCGGTAGTATTACTGTGTATACTATACCTTTATTATATATATATTATATATATTATATGTGCGTGTGCGTGTGCGTGTGCGCGTGCGCGTGCGCGTGTGCGTGTGTGTGGAATTGGCGTCCCATCCATCCTTCTCTCCTGTCACAGCTGTGGCCAGATGCCGCTGGCGAGATACGCGACCCACGCCGTCGTCGCCCAACGCCGTGACAGCCGCGCCGCCCTGACGTGACGTCACCTCCGCCGGCAAGGCTGAAGCCCAAGTGCCAGGCGGTGATCCAGTCGCTGACGCAGGACGAGGCGCGCTACGTTGAACTCAACCCGGTGGTGGCCAGGGTCTGCAAGAACAGCAATCAAGCAGAACTGTATGGTGAGACTGGGCGCCGGGCTGGCCGCCGACGGGCGGGCTGCGGCGAGTAGGGGTGTCGGCGGGCCGCTGCGCCGCGACGGGCGCCGGGCTGGCCGCGGACGGGCGGGCTGCGGCGAGCAGGGGTGTTGGCCGGGCTCGCTGCGCCACGACGGGCGCCGGCGGTGGCGCTGTGTGACGTAGTACCGTACCCGCAGCACCTGATGGGGAGGGGAGGCGGTATGAGACGGAGTACCGTACCCCCGCAGCATCGTGATGGGGGGGGGGAAGGGGGAGGGGGGGGGGGGTGGGCGGCGGTGTGGTGGACGGGAGTGCGGTACCCCGCAGCACCTGATGGAGAGGTGGGAGGCGGTGTGAGACGGAGTGCGGTACCCCTCAGCAGCAACCCTGATGGGAGAGGTGGAGAGAGACGGTGTGAGACGGAGTGCGGTACCCCGCAGCACCTGATGGAGAGGGGAGGCGGTGTTGAGACGGAGTGCGGTACCCGCAGGCCGAGCACCTGATGGAGAGGGGAGGCGGTGTGAGACGGAGTGCGGTACCCCGCAGCAACCTGATGGAGAGGGGAGGCGGGTTGTGACGGAGTGCGGTACCCCCCGCAGCACCTGATGGAGAGGGGAGGCGGTGTGAGACGGAGTGCGGTACCCCGCAGCACCTGATGGAGAGGGAGGCGGTGTGTGACGGAGTGCGGTACCCCGCAGCACCTGATTGGAGAGGGGAGGCGGTGTGTGACGGAGTGCGGCACCCCACAGCACCTGATGGAGAGGGGAGGCGGTGTGTGACGGAGTGCGGTACCCCGCAGCACCTGATGGAGAGGGGAGGCAGGTGTGAGACGGAGTGCGGTACCCCACAGCACTGGGAGGAGGGGAGGCGGTGTGTGACGGAGTGCGGTACCCCGCAGCACCTGATGGAGAGGGGAGGCGGTGTGAGACGGAGTGCGGTACCCCGCAGCACCTGATGGAGAGGGAGGCGTGTGTGGGAGGAGTGCGGTACCCCACAGCACCTGATGGGAGGGGAGGCGTGGTGACGGAGTGCGGTGGTACCCCACAGCACCTGATGGAGAGGGGAGGCGGTGTGTGACGGAGTGCGGTACCCCGCAGCACTGATGGAGAGGGGGAGGGGGGCGTGTGAGACGGAGTGCGGTACCCCGCAGCACCTGATGGAGAGGGAGGCGGTGTTGAGACGGAGTGCGGTACCCGCAGCACCTGATGGAGAGGGGAGGCGGTGTGTGACGGAGTGCGGTACCCCGCAGCACCTGATGGAGAGGGGAGGCGGTGTGTGACGGAGTGCGGTACCCCACAGCACCTGATGGAGAGGGGAGGCGGTGTGTGACGGGTGCGGTACCCCGCAGCACCTGATGGAGAGGGGAGGCGGTGTGAGACGGAGTGCGGTACCCCACAGCACCTGATGGAGAGGGGAGGCGGTGTGTGACGGAGTGCGGTACCCCGCAGCACCTGATGGAGAGGGGAGGCGGTGTGATGAAACGGAGTGCGGTACCCGCGCACTGATGGAGAGGGGAGGCGGTGTGAGACGGAGTGCGGTACCCCACAGCACCTGATGGGAGGGGAGGCGGTGTTGTGACGGAGTGCGGTACCCCACAGCACCTGATGGAGAGGGGAGGCGGTGTGTGACGGAGTGCGGTACCCGCAGCACCTGATGGAGAGGGGAGGGCGTGTGTGTGACGGAGTGCGGTACCCCACAGCACCTGATGGAGAGGGGAGGCGTTGTGAGACGGAGTGCCGTACCCACAGCACCTGATGGAGAGGGGAGGCGGTGTGTGACGGAGTGCGGTACCCCACAGCACCTGATGGGAGGGGAGGCGGTGTGTGACGGAGTGCCGTACCCACAGCACCTGATGGAGAGGGGAGGCGGTTGTGTGACGGAGTGCGGTACCCCGCAGCATCTGATGGAGAGGGGAGGCGGTGTGTGACGGAGTGCCGTACCCACAGCACCTGATGGAGAAAGGCGGCGTGATGGAGTGTCTGATCGAGCACAAGGATGACCCGGATCTGAAACACGCCGCCAAGTGTCGCGCCGCCATCAGCCACTTCAGATCATCAGCCTGGCCGACTACACATTCAGCTACAAGTTTAAGCAAGGGTGTCAGAGCGACATCCTGCAGCTCTGCAAGAACATGGAGAGGAAGTGAGCCACTTGCGGTCGCTCTGCATCTATCGGAATGGCGATTACTCATATGAGTACTCACCGTATCACCGTTCTGCAGCATATAAATAACGCCCTGCGCACGTGTGGCAAACCAATGCACCTCCTTCAATGCACGCTGAAGAGGCTGGTCACGGCATGGGCGTGAGGAGCAGCGACTGCTGTGCGGTGACGTGGAGCGTTGCTTCGCCGGCAGGGCGACGTTGATGGCCTGCCTGAGCGCCGCCATGCTGAACGACACACTGGACGGCCCAGGCAGCGCGTCTCCAAGCCCTGCCGCCTGCAGGTCGGTCCGCTGCTCAGTCAGCTGCCGCGACTGCCGGTCTGGGGCGCCGTGACGCGGTCTCTGTGTGTGGTGTAAACCGGACCTGGCAACCCAGGGGGCGATAACCGAGTGGTCACGTGACCTGGCGATCCAGGGGACATAGCCGAATGGTCACGTGACCTGGCGATCCAGGGGGACGATAGCCGAAATGGTCACGTGACCTGACGAGCCGGGAACGATAGCCCGAATGGTCCACGTGACCTGACGGTCCAGAGGGCGATAACCGAATGGTCACGTGACCTGGTGATCCAGAGGGCGACAGCCAGATATGGTCACGCTGACTGGTTGATTCCAGAGGGCGATAGCCGAATGGTCACGTGACCTGGTGATCCAGAAGGGCGATAGCCGAATGGTCACGTGACCTGGCGATCCAGAGGGGCGATAGCCGAATGGTCAACGTGACCTGGCGATCCATAGGGCGATAGCCGAATGGTCACGTGACCTGGCGATCCATAGGGCGATAGCCGAATGGTCACGTGACCTGGCGATCCAGAGGGCGATAGCCGAATGGTCACGTGACCTGGCGATCCATAGGGCGATAGCCGAATGGTCACGTGACCTGGCGATCCATAGGGCGATAGCCGAATGGTCAGTGCCGTCGCCTGTCACGCGGGGAGCCCGGCGATCGGGTGCCGGTGATGTGTGGCGGCCGCTGGGTGACGGCACGGTCGCCGGGTGGGGCGGTCTTCTCGCCCGGATGTGAGCGGCGAGCGCGCGGCTCCGCGGCGCGCGTGCTTCACTGACGCGCCCTCCCGACAGGTGGGAGTCGCAGCTGCTGCAGCGGGAGGAGAACGAGGCGCTCGACCCGCGCCTCAATAAGGATTGCGGCAAGGACATCCACACTCACTGTCGCCACGAGTCGGAGAACAAGGGCTCGGGACGGGTCAGTGTCGGCGACGGGGGCCCGGCTGGCGCCGCTCGATGCGCTGTGTTACGCTTACCACAGTTGGTTCTGTTGTGTCGACAGCGTCAAAAGCTGCTACTGCGTGCACGCTTGGGCATGGGGGCTGTCACAATTAGACCTTATCTTTAAGTAAATGCTCAAAACTTACATGTTGTAAGTGGACTGGTTCAGGACTATAGGATAGTTGGCGGCATGGTGAGCACTGAGTAGAACATGGCCATTAACCTGCCCCGCACTTTTTCTGCTTTCCGAAAATTGATTGATTCAGGACGTGAACTTGAGAATAATCGAGAATCTGAAAAGACTTGTTCTTTCAGATTGGGCCAATTTTACGGAAATTAAATCATTGTGGTATGTTAATGGTATGTTGTCTGCTTATCAAACCATTGTGTCAGTGCCCGGGCCGGTTTCGTAGTGTCTGTACGCTGTGTGCCAGGCGCGCGTCGTTGCCGCGGCGCCATGGGTGGCGGCACGACCGTAACGCCACCGCTTCCGCAGGTGCTGGAGTGTCTGCGCGAGCACGTGGACGAGCTGCCTGCCCCGCCTGCAGCCACCTGCTGTTCCGCCGCCAGCAGCAGAGCCTCATCCTGCCCAGGCCGACTACTTCCTCTTCAACGCCTGCAAGGGCATGATCCTCAAGTACTCTGCCCGCGCCCCTGAGAGCTCGGGGGCCGAACTGCTCGGCTGTTTGAAGGTAGGCGGTCGGCGCGGCCAGCCTCGGCCAGGTCTCATCCTGACAGGCTCCAGCGCGACGCCAGACGGACGCGTTTCTTGTCAGAAATGGTGGGGTTGTGGACATCAGCGACTTGCTCGTGTTTCTGGTGTGAGCTGTCTTGTTGCCAGGATTAGGTCGTTTTTCGGCATTGGGATCGTGAAAGCATTTCTGGCCTCGCTGCCGGTACAGCCGATCCGTGCCGTTTTTTGGTGTGGCCGAGGAAGGAGGGCAGCTGTTGAGCGACCCGCTTGATAAGCTGATTCGTCTGTCGGGAACTCGACGCGCGTGCTCTGACCGCGGTCGTAGCAGTTGGTGCGGTCCGGTCTGGTTCTCTGGTCCGGTGCCTGGGCGGCGGCGCCTTACGGCTGCCGTCCCGCCCGCAGGCCCAGCTGGACGAGCCGTCGTTCGACCCGACCTGCGAGAAGGTCGTGTCTCGCCGGCTGGCCGAGCAGAAGAAGCGGGACTACCGGCTGCACCCGGCACTGCGGCGCGCTGCCAGGCCGAGGCGCGCGCCCACTGCGCGCCGTTTCTGGAGCGCCAGACGCCGGACAGCTCGCTGCAGGGCCAGGTCACCGCCTGCCTGGCCGGCGCGCTGCGGCGCGGCATGCTGGGTGACGCCTGCAGCCGTCAGGTGGACCTGGTGCTGCGCGAGGCAGCGCGCGACGTGCGCCAGGACCCGCTGCTGCTGCGCGACTGCGCCGCCGAGATCGCGCAGCAGTGCACCGGCCTGCCGCCAGAGCGCGTCGGCGAGTGCCTGCGGGAGAAGCTGGCGGCTGGCTCGGCGCTCAGCGACGCCTGCGCCAGGCGCGTGGCGCGCATCGTCGAGGACGTGAACGTGGACGTGCACACGGACCCGCAGCTGAGCGTGGCGTGCGGGCTCGACCTGCAGCGGCACTGCGCGCATGTACCGCCCGGCCACGGCGCGCAGCTGACGTGCTTAACGGAGGTGCACAACCCGACACAGCGCTGCGCGGACGTGCTCAACATGCGGCTGAAGATGGTGGCCGCTGCTTTGAAGGTGAGCCGTCCTCGCGATTGCTGGACGGGGGGTAGTGGCGGGGGTGGCGGGGGACGGGAGTGGCGGGATGAGGGTGAAGCGGGTGAGTTGGTTTGAATCGCGGATGTCTATGTGTGTGTGTGTGGGCGCGTGTGGGCGCCGTAGGACCAGGGCGTTGACGCGCCCTAAAGTCCAGATCATCATCATCGCAGACGTGATGGGCTGATCAGCTGCCGTCATCGACGCCAGTAACTGCCGTGGTCAGCTAACTGTCCCTAGTCCATGTGTTCTCGCGGGCGTCTGAGGGCTGCCTCCCTCGTCTGACTCCGTGGGTGCCTCCCACCACTTCCACAGGGCTGCTCGCCTTTTGGTACCGTTTAGCTGTGGTTCTGCCCTGATATTTGCCATAATCCCTCGTGTTTCTCTGTGCGCCCTTGGGACGTCGGAGTCGTTGAGGCTCGGTCACTCGACGGACTACTGGTGGACCGGTCCTGACTGTGTGGCGCACCCTGTCCACCAGGTGCGGCCGGTGGAGACGGTGCCCGAGCTGATCGCGTCCGTGCGCGACTCGCCCAGCCGCGACTTCTTTGTGCTGCTCGTGTTCGGCATCCTGGTCGTCATGTTTCTTCGGCGGCCTATGCTGCGGCCGCGTCACCAAGAGGGCCAAATACATCCACAAGATCAAGTAGGAGCGCGGCCACTCGGCGCTGCACAGAAACATCGACCATCAGCCGGGCGGACGGCGAGAGGCTGTGCTCGGCACGCGGATTCGCATATCCAACGACGCATCACTTGGGACGGGCTGGCAGCGACGGGCCAAATCGCGCGGTGTGGGCTGTCAAGCACGTGCTGGCATCAGCGTGTGGGCACGCTGCGAGGCTCATCAGAGCGACGGCGCCGACAAGATGGCGCCGTCACGCTGGCGATGGCCGCCGCCGGTGTGGCCCGGGCGGCGGGACAGCGACGGTCATCGTGACGGTGTGCGTGTGTGTGCGTGACGGACTGCTGCGCCTCGGCTGTGGACTGCTGCGCCTCGGCTGTGGACTGCTGCGCCTCAGCTGTGGACTGCTGCGCCTCAGCTGTGGGACTGTTGCGCCTCAGCTGTGGACTGCTGCGCCTCAGCTGTGGAATGGTGCGCCTCACCTGTGGAATGCTGCGCCTCAGCTGTGGAATGCTGGGACGTTCTGCGCCCAGCGGCGCGCTGGCGCTGCCGCTCGTGCCCGCGCTCGTGCCCGCACTGGGAGTTGTCCGGGCCAGCGGTGGGGGGCGGGTGGCGAGCTGTTCTGACGCGCAAAAGTCTGCCTCGCGCCACCGGCGCCGGTGTGGGGTGGCGAGGCACCGCCGGCTGTGCAGCATTCCTTCTCGTGCCTCGCTTCTGTTCGCAGCGGACCGTTACCCGCGTGTTTTGTGGCTTTCCTTTGGGTGATCTGGTGGTGCTCCGTTGCGCTGTCCACGAATGCTGTTCAACCTTGGGGCATGTGGGCGCGGCCACATCAAATCCGCAGTATGGATGCATATAAAGAAATGGTGGGGTCTGAGGTATGCAACCGGTTGTTCTGGAGATATGATGACGTTGCGCCGTGCTTGCTCTGATTGGCTGGCGACCCGCCATACCGAGGTGTGATGATGCGAACGGAGCGCAGCTGATGTGTCTGGAGCACGGACTGCCGGCGGCGGCTCCTGATGCAGCTGATGTGTCGGAGCATGGACTGCCGGCGGCGGCTCCTGTTGCAGCTGATGTGTCTGGAGCATGGACCGCCGGCGGCGGCTCCTGATGCAGCTGATGTGTTGTGGAGCATGGACTGCCGGCGGCGGCTCCTATGCAGCTGATGTGTCTGGAGCATGGACTGCCGGCGGCGGCTCCTGTTGCAGCTGATGTGTCTGGAGCATGGACCGCCGGCGGCGGGCTCCTGATGCAGCTGATGTGTGTGGAGCATGGACTGCCGGCGGCGGCTCCTGATGCAGCTGATGTGTCTGGAGCATGGAACGCCGGTGGCGGCTCCTGATGCAGCTGATGTGTCTGGAGCAATGGACCGCCGGCGGCTGCTCCTGATGCAGACTGATGTGTCTGGAGCATGGACTGGCCGGCAGCGGTCCTGACTGCTGACCATCGCCCCACTGAGGTGGGCGTGCAGCAGGCCCGGATAGCCGCCACAACACAACAGGCCTTGAGGCAGCGTGACGCCGCGTTCGGTCGGTAACTACATTTGCTTCCTGTGAGGGTGTCCAACAGGACCTGCGACTGGCCTGGCAACCATTGAAGCCAGACGACTGATTATTTGAACGGCAGGCGTTTGGGGCGCCCACGTTTGACGGAGGTGTGTAATCGTATTACAGCCGTCGACGTGGCCTCGTCGATCAGCGGGTGAAGTTTGAAGCCTGAATGGCGCGGGCAGTTTATGACCCGTGAGGTCAAACTTAGAGCAATGTGTCCATTGACCGACCGGCGTGGGTGTCCGCCTCTTCATGCTTAGTCACATCATGGCAATGTTACGTCCTCCGAGCTGCACACAAACAAGTTATCGGATAAGTCTGCTGAAGACAATTGGAAATGACGGCCATCCCATTCTAACGAACGTGGACCTTGGTGTCGTCTATCTTTTTGGCGATGCACCAGCGCTGGCAATGGACGAAGTCCGCTTCACATGGCGAATGTGGTCATTCTGGATGGGGTTCTCCCTCCATTTTAGGTGGGATGTTGAGTTAGAACGCCAAAACAGTTTTTGTTTTCAACCGCCATTGTTTTTGTCTTAGTGGAGGGAAAAGTTCTTCCTGGGAGTAGCTTTTTGGGACTAAAAACTCAGAGCAGCAGAAGTAGCGCCGCCTTTCGCTTCACCGTAGTGTGCCGGAACGTTGCGGCACGAAGCATCGCAACACTGCTGGTATGGCATAGGCGTGCCAGCAGTGCGCAGGAAGCGTGTAACTGGCAATGGTCGCAGGAATCTAGCAGCGCACAGGAGAGCGAACGGCGGGGAGCACAGGCGACGTATCAGTTAGCGGGTGACTGGTGGCAGTCAGGAGATGACAGAATGATGGGTACCGTATTAGTTAGGAGACGGCGGGGTGACGGGCGCCGGATCAGTCAGGAGACGGCGGCGGTGACGGGTACGGTATCAAGAGACGGTGGAGATGGCTACCGTATCGGGAGACGGCGAGGATGACGGACAACGAATCAGTCAGGAGGCGGCGGCGGTGACGGGTACGGTATCAAGAGACGGCGGCGATGACTACCGTATCGGGAGACGGCGAGGATGACGGACCACCGAATCAGTCAGTAGACGACGGCGGTGACGGGTGCCGTATCAAGAGACGGCGGCGGTGACGGGTGCCGTATCAAGAGACGGCGGCGGTGACAGGTGCCGTATCGGGAGACGGCGGCGGTGACGGGTACGGTATCGGGAGACGGCGGGGTGACGGGTGCCGTGTCGGGAGACGGCGGCGGTGACGGGTACGGTATCGAGAGACGGCGGGGGTGACGGGCACCGTATCAGGAGACGGCGGCGGTGACGTACCGTATCAGGAGACGGCGGGGATGACGGGTCCGCATCTGGAGACGTTGGGGGATGACGGGTGGCGTATCAGGAGACGGCGGGGGTGACGGGACCCGTATCAGGAGACGGCGGCGGTGACGGGTCCGTATCAGGAGACGGCGGGCGGTGACGGGTACCGTATCAGTCAGGAGACGACAGTGGTGGCGGGTACCGTACCAGTCAGGGAGACGACAGGGGGTGGCGGGTACCGTATCAGTCAGGAGACGACAGTGCTGGCGGGTACCGTATCAGTCAGAGAAAGACAGGGGTGGCGGGTACCGTATCAGTCAGGAGACGACAGGGGTGGCGGGTACCGTATCAGTCAAGAAACAGCGGGGATGACGTACACTAAATCAGTCAGGAGACGGCACAACTTGTCACAAAGATAACCCAAAGACCAATGTCTAGAACGCTGACGAGCCCCGCAGCTGCGGAGCCGCGCCGTCCCGACAGCCCAGCGCCGACAGCCCGTGGCCGGCCCCCCAGACACGGTCCGCAGGGCCGCGGCAGCAGCGTCGATGCCTGTGAGCTGGCACAGGTGCCAGTCGTAAGCTACATATGGGACTGTGCGCTCTTGCATTGTTGCACGGCGTTTCGATTTCAGTGTTGACGTATCTGCAATGTGGTATGACTTCCAGTGGCCAATGCAAATTTGTCACGCGCAGTTTATTACTGTAAGTGATGTGTGCGCGGCACCCGGACAAATGATGCCCCTCCCCCCCCCCCCCCCTGTTGCGTCGGTATCGTGGTGACCAGGGCCTTAACAGCGCAGGCCAGGGGCGCAGTGGGAACACGGAGGGAGTCTATTGGGCACGGGTCACAAGCTCAGAGGTGGAAAACCTTCGCTGCAGCGGTCTGCTATCCGGATCAGGTGAAGGTACCCAATGAAGAATTAGTTGGACCGGGGCCTGCTCTCGCTGAATTTTCTTCCTGCTTCATCTGTTCGTCTCAGGCGTTGTTCAAACCCGAAGAAGATACGGAAGTGTCAGTCAGAAGCCTGGGAGAGATAAGCCTGTGCTGCGCCATTTCTCACTAAAGACGGCTTGTGCTGTGAATTGTCGGCCCGGTGGAGGTGCGCATTGAGCCCTCTGCCCTGTCGGTCCGTGGCTGATGTCGGCCTCGCAGAAGCGTCGGGTGGGCCCGGCGGCCGGCTCCGTCCCGGACCGGTGTTGGCAGACAGCGGCGGCGGCGGCGCTGGGCCCGCGCTGCCTACCGCCCGGCCAGCTCAGCACTAGCGGCGTCTCGATCGTGCTGAGCCCGCTGACCTGCTGGCCGCGCCGCTTGCTCTGGCTGCTGGTGCTGGTGGCGCTGCTGGCTGCGCTGGCCGCGCAGCTCTGCAGCCCGCTGGGGCGGCTGGCGCGCGGCGGCACCAGCTGGCAGTTTTCTCACCAGATCTTGGACGAGGTCAAGGTGCCCGCCCTCACCGTTTGTCACGGCAACAAATTCAAGAAGGAGGCGGTGGAGAAGATGAGCCTTCCTGGAGTGAGCCTGCTAGACTGGCTGGACGACGACACGCCTGCATTCTCACTGCTGCACTGGGACGAGTACAATCTGGACGAGTTCTTTGCCGCCGCCAACTACAAGTGGGAGGACATGGTGACCAAGTGCACCATTGGTAACGTCAACTGCTCAGACTTGGGAACCATCCGGGCGGCGCATACGCCGCTGCTGGGCGCTTGCGCCACGCTGCGCACCAACACCACTGTCGGCAGAAACATGCTATCCGGCCAGCTGAACCTGGTGCTCAGGTGAGACAGGCAGCTTCGCGGATAACGAGTACGACGGCTGGGGTCTGTTTGTACACGAGCACAGCGTCCAGTTGGATGACTTCGCGCTATTCGCCGGCGTCGTGACGTACATCAAGCTGCACGCCAACAGCTCTATCACCGTGAAGCTGACGACAAACGCCTTCAGCCGGCTCCCCGAAGGAAACACATGCAGCGAGCAGCCGATCCACGTGGCGCAGTCCTGCCTGGAGCGGTGTGTGTTCAGCAAGGCCAGCATCGACCGCCCGTCCTGCCACGTGCCATGGATATCAGCGTCTGCCAAGCAGCCCCCCTGCACCACCTACCAGCAGTTCAAGAGCGCCTCTGGTCTGGACGAGCTCAGCTCATTCAACGAGTCCCTGATGGCAGTGATCACCGCCTCCTGCGGCTGCCGCCTCCCGTGCCGGTGGGAGGAGTACGTCAGCAGCACGCCGCACAGCGTCAACATCGACAAGGCGCGAGCGCCGGGGGGCGCGCCGCGCCGGCGGCCTGCCGGCCGGGTCGTCACCGAACTGGCGCTGTGGCTCCACACCACCGTGATGAAGGCCGAGGAGGGGGTGGCGTACCCGCTGAACCAGTTCCTCTCGGACGTGGGCGGCAGCCTGGGCCTCATGATCGGCGGCTCGCTGCTCACGATCGTCGAGCTCGTCGACTGTCTCGTCTGTGCCTGCTGCGGAGCGTGCAGCAGGCGATAGGCGGTCCATACGCCCGCAGCAGACGGTAGACAGTCCATACGCTCGCAGCAGCCGGTAGGCGGTCCATACGTTCGCAGCAGACGGTAGACAGTCCATACGGTCACAGCAGACGGTAGGCGGTCCATACGTTCGCAGCAGACGGTAGACAGTCCATACGGTCACAGCAGACGGTAGACAGTCCATACGGTCACAGCAGACGGTAGACAGTCCATACGGTCACAGCAGACGGTAGGCAGTCCATACGGTCACAGCAGACGGTATACAGTCCATACGGTCGTCAGCTCGTCAGCTCGCACGTGTATCGTGCAGAGCGTGGGCAAGTGATTTGGAAAGCTAGTTTGTAATCCTGTTCAGGGGCGAATCGAAGGAGAAGGGGGGGGGGGCATAATCACGTGCCCCCCCTAAGGCCCCGAATTGTCCCATAGGCCCGAAGGGACCCATAACCAGTCGAACAGGCGCTGTTTTTGTTTTACACAAAATGCAACCAAATTGGACGCCCTTCGGCTTCCAGGCGGCCAATAACAATCGCAAACGAAGTGAAGTGCCCACGAGTAGGCAAAAATTGTTCTTCGCTGCTTGAGAAGGTGATGATTGGAACATTTTAGGGTCTTTTACGCTATCCAGGGGCCCTACGCTGTTTCCGGGGCCTTATATGGCCACTTGCAGATTTGACTCGATCTTTGGGGAGGCTTCTATGTTGCCCATGATTTCTTTGCATTTGCTCGGAGGGCCTTGTGTTGTTGATGAGCCCTTTCTACTAGTGTACCGGGGTACCTTTGGCAAGCAGGGAACTTCCATGGATTGTTTCCATTCACCCGAAACGCTCTCTACGTGAGGGCCCTAAATGCTAACCTGTGGGTGTGTTCTCGGTTGCTCAGGGGCCCTTCAAGTTCGTAATGGCTAGCCCACCGACACACTCACGATATGCTCATGGGCCCCCTACGTTGGTCTAGGGTCATTCCAATTTTTTGACACTTGCTTTGGGCCTTACACTCTTGTCGGGGCCCATTTGTTATCCTGCCTGAGCACACTCGGCCGTTCTGGGCCCTTCCAAATGGGGTCTTGGTTACTTTTTGTGTGATTGGAGGGTCCCACACCCTGTCGAGGTCCCTATACGTTAACCTGTTCGGATGCACTCGATCGTTTGGGATCCTCCGCTTGGTGTCGTAGGTATGTTATTTGAATTGAGGGCCACACGCTCTTGTCGAGGGGGGGGGGGGTTCATCAGTTGACCTGCTTAGGCATACTCGATCATTCCTACCCCCCCCCCCCTCATACTGAGTCTTGGTGTGGCCTTGGTACATGTCCACTTGCCAGATCAATCCGATCGTTAAAAAGCCTTTACATTGCCCTTGATCTCTTCGCATTTTCTCGTAGGGCCTACGATGCTGCTGAGATACTTTCTGCTAACATGCCTGAGCACTCTTTATCGGTCAGGGGCCCTCCACGAATTCTTTCCATTTGCCCACAAAGCTCTATACGCTTTTGCCGGGGCCTCATATACCGGGGGGAGGGGGAGGCACCCAATTGCTCAGGAGCCCTTCATGTTGGTCTTGGGTTCTTTCCAGTTGCTCGGAAAGCCTTGTGCTGTTGCTGGGGCCCATACAAGGTAAGGAATGTAGTCACATGATGCTCAGGCGCCTTCTGCATTGGTAAAGTGCTCTTTCGCTTGATTTCGTTTGCAAGGGACCCTTCACTCCCATCGGGGCTCTTTCCGTTAACCAGCCCGAGCAGTCTTGACCGCACAGGGGCATTAATTTATGTCCACTGGTCTTGGATAAATCTCCTTTGTTCAGAGGGCCCTGTGTCCTGGCCAGGACCCTTTATGTCAACCTACCGAGGCACTTCCGATCGTTCAGGGGCCCATCACGTTGGCCTTGGGCCCTCTTCGCTTGTTCTGAGGACCCCATACTTGGGATGTGTCGGCACTCGCCAAGTAATGTGATGTGACACCAAATAAGTATGGCGACCCCATGCTTAACGCGCCTGCGTTAACCTCAGCGCGTCTGGGAAACCAGAGGTACGGAGTTCGAATCCCCGCGGTGCCCGCCATTCCTGCCAAGGTTAGAGGCAGGCGACGCCCCAGCAGCTGAATGCGTCGTAAAGTCCCAATGACAACGTCCCAAATCCCAATGACGGAAGCCTCTTTGTGGTCTGACGCGGCACCCATGATCGCCCTGATTTCATCCTTATGCCTTCATCCTTGGTGGCTTGGCCTTAGAGCATCAGGCGGATATGCGCCGATGAATTTTTTGCGCGCAACTGTTGAACATAACTCGCCGTGTCGCCGACGTCCCATCTGAAATTTCCTTTGGTTAGTGAATTTGGGAAACTAATTATACTTGTGTACTACATTCTTATACATCTTATTAAACACATTTTAAATGATATGGTATTTTATACTCATTCATAACAAAGCAAAACTCTGGATTAATTTCTGGCATCAGCTGATCACATCGACCAGCCGGCTGGCTGTAAATATGCTAGTAATCAGGTTTGTGCTTGGTATTAATGATATCTTAGCAGCCAACTGTATTCATTTGCCATGTTTTTTCCAGAAAAAACTTAGTCTCAGAAGGCTGTGATTCACCGTGATCTGGAGAAAATTAATAATGCTTGAGGCATCTGTATGCGTAGCACGCTTGTTTTCTAAGGCTACGCACAGTAACATAGGTTTTCGTGTGAAAAGCATGCTAAGAATCTTAAAATATAATGGCCGGAATTCCAGGATTTTGGGGGGGGGGCGAGGGAATCTTAAATTTTAGGGAGCCCACAATCTTGGATGCCTCACCCGTCTTAATGAAATCCTGGACCATCACCAGATTGTGGTGCACAATATCCCACTTCTTCGGCATACAAATTTGAGGCAATTGTCTACGCGCATTGCGTTGCTTGCGTGTCGTCGCGTCTTCGTTGGATTGTTCTAGCGGGATACTTGGACCATCGAAGTTGACCTGGACGGCACAGCAACTAATGACATGTTTCTGGCAGCATGCATTAACATGTTGCGTAACGCACTCCTGTGATTGGTCGCAACGTGAGCTTAGCCTAGCTTGTGCTTCAATGCGTGAGCATCGCAAAATTTACGTGATAGCAAGGAAGGCATCATTGTTTTTGGATATGTAGACCCAAGTAGAAACTCACATACCACGCCTAGACTGGACGAAGGGCCTCGAGGTGCAAGGAGTGGCATTCGCGACCACACATAGCATCTGCATCAGCACTGTACACCAAATCAACAAGCTTCTTGTAGTCGAAATAGCATCGAGTTATCACCAACAATAGATGTAAAGAAAAGGAACATGCTGGTTGTTCGCTAGAAAAGTGACAAGCACATGCCGAACCCGGCACCACCTAACATAAATATTGGACGTGCCCACAAAACTGCACGGGGTATTTCTTGTTCCAATTATTTCATTTGGTACAAGAAATACCCCATGAAGCTTTTAAAGTCACTCACATTTTAAAAGTTGTACGTTCGTACTCCGTTTACTTCAGCATCTCTGTCCTTCCTGCATGCTACATGTTTTTCATTGGAGGATTAGAATGTTTCGCCGATTCTGTCTTTAGTTTTGTGCTATTATCTAAGGATTCTGGCATTATTCAGCGATGTTTCAGGTTCTGCAGATTGTAGCAAGCTGCATTATTTTGCCACGGTGTCTTACTGGAAATGGGGAATAAACCAGTAGAGTATTAGCATCAAAAAATGTTACCAACTCATTAGCCGTCTACGTCCGAAAAAACCCTTGATATACGCCCGCCCTCACTTCGATGTGAATATTTTTTGGAACAGTTACACTTACAAAAGCATGATAATGGACACCAGACGGCTGCATCGGTAGCGGCAATCGTCCGACAGCGACACCAAAACCACACCAGCCGTGTCGAACATGCCAACATGAGTACTGCGTCGATAGCGGCAATCGTCCGACAGTGACACCAAAACCACACCAGCCGTGTCGAACATGCCAACATGAGTACTGCGTCGCAACCTGCATACCGCCTTGCAGCCACGAGCCGGATATTTATATGGCAGTCTTTAGCAGTCGCGCACATCAACTTACACTTCCTTCTTCCGAAGCCATACACGACCAACCGTCTGATGCAACATAACATCAACCCTACATCAATCACCGACACATGGTTTCGACGATAGATGCCAAACAAAATGACTACGATACCTAGTGACGGTACCTTCCACCGAGTCAAAGTGAATGAACATATTAGAGCAAGAAGCAAGCTGTCTTAAGTGTGTTTAGTGCCAGTTTTCCCAGGTCAGCCCCTCGCCGAACTACCAATCCTATTTTGCCGAAACACTCCTCTGTGATGGAGGTTGTAACGACCGTGACGGAGGTGTAACGACCGTGACGCGCGACGAACCCGCCGCTAGATAACTCTAGCGCCAGGTCTGGGGTTGAAGTCCGATTTACCAGCAGATACATGGCCAGAGTCCGCGATTTTACATCGGTCGGGGCCCCTGAGTCAATGAGGCCAGGTCGTTCAGGGCACCACACTGCCTAACAAGGGTCCCGTATTTGCAAGGAGTCCAGATCCTGCTTGGGCACTGTATGAGGGCTCCGCAGAGGAGTCCGAAGGGCGCCTGGGGACCGACGATGAAATGCTGATTGGGAGGCGCAGAGAGCTATCTGTAGGTCACATTAGAGGGGAGAGTCCCACGTTTGTATGATGTTTTGAACTGAAATGACAATCTCCAAGATCACGCGGTGCAGTTTACAACCCTGCCCTTCTTAAGACCTAAGCCCTTTTACGTTCTCAGCCACACGCCCGCGAAAATTGGAAAGGTTTATCGGGGAGAGTATTTCAAAGTCAGCTTGACATTCATGACGTCATGATTACGTCATTGAAATGCTGGCATTCCATTACCCATGCGTCGATCAAGGCCAATAAAAAATGATCGTCGAGTCGTTCAAATCAGGCGTTCGTGAGCGCGATTTCCAGATATAACGGCCGTCACTTGGCTCTCAATCCTTATTTTGCAAGGTACGATGACGTAATCAAACAATGATGTGTCGACGAGCATCTTAACTCATCAAATTATTTTCTGTCCAGAGCAATCCTTTCGGCTCCAAAATATACCAATAGCTATAAGTGAGCTCCTTTCATCATATCTAATTCTTGCTCCCATATCTTCAAATGTAAAACACTCTCTTTAAGGGCCCTGGCCTGCAGGGACAGGCCCTCAAATGTCAACAAAAGGGCCTTTTGCACTGATTGAGAACCCCTGGGAAACTGAGGGCCTCATTTCGGGGTAAAGACCATCACACAGAACCTCGGCTCCGTGTTGGTCCAAGCCCTGGGAGTCCAATTCCAAAGCGGGGACAAGGCCGGGACACACGATTAGCATTGGTCGGGAATTTAGAACCCCTGAAACAATGAGGGTCCATCTGTCGGCCAGGGGACCACAGTACCTAACAGAGGGTTCTGTGCTGGCAAGGAGCCCTGAGTCGGCCAGGGGAACGTTTGTTGAACAGGGACAGAGATGGGACCCTGAGTACCAGAGGGCCTCTTGCGTTGGTCGGGGCCTTTTCATAATGAAGGAATGTATTATAACCTCTGATTAGGGTACCCAATGACGCAACAGAAAAGCCCTGGTCAGTCAGGGCCTCAGCACCAAGCGGCAACATCCACGCCATCTCAGCCAAGGGCCGTCGAACTGGAGTCTCTGTGGAAAGGAACCCAAGCGATCATGGATGCCGCGGGAGGCCAACAAAAGGCTTCCGTCAACAACCATAAGGTCCTCAGAGGAAGATAGAAGAACCCAAGACTAACATGGTGGACCATTGAACGATCGGTAGTGGCCTGGCATCCTGAAATAATGGGACTCAGACCGGAGCACGGGGCCCTCTGAGCAAGGGAAAATTACTTAAGACCAATGCAATGAATAAATGCTCCTGTTTATCAAGAATGCCGGGGCAGGTTAAAAGAAGGGCCTCGATAGGAGTGAACGGTCCTGACCAATGCAGCGAATAAATGCTCCTGTTTATCAAGAGTGCCGGGCAGGTTAAAGAAAGGGCCCCGATAGGAGTGAACGATCCTGACCAATGCAGTGAATAAATGCTCCTGTTTATCAAGAGTGCCGGGCAGGTTAAAGAAAGGGCCCCGATAGGAGTGAACGGCCCTCCGTAAATGGAATCAATGGAAATGAGCCCTAGATAAAAGTGGAGAGCCCCTGAGCATTGTGTTCGTCGATGCCTTACCTTGTGCCCGGCAAAAGCACAAGGTCCTCAGAGCAAGTGGAAGGAACCCGACACCAGTGTGAAGGTCCTTTAAGTAACTGAATGTACCCAGCCATATGGACCCGTAAAAGGCGTATAGAGCCTTTCGGGCGAATGGGAAATCCGTGGAGCAAAACCTGATCTGATCACGGGTGCCAAGGCATGTAGCAGGCAGTGTCCCAACATAACCGTGGGGCCCTACGAGAAAATGGCAAAGAGCAAGGGCAACGTGGAAGGCTCCTTAGCGATCAGATTGATCCGGCTACTAAACACATAGGGTCTGTGGTAAAGGCGTAAGGCCTCTGGACAGCGCAATGAGCCCCAAACTTTGCCCCACTCAACGCCTTCTCAATCAGTGAAGAATTGCCTTTTTCTGCTCACAGGCCCTTCCCTTCCGCTTGCAACTGTTCTCAGTCGTTTGTAGGCCCAAACACGTCCAATTCTGTTCTGCTTGTGTTACAGAACTGCGTCCGTTCGGCCGGTTTATAGCCCCTTCGGAGCCTATGGGTGCCCCGGGGCACAAGGGGGGGGGGAGGGGGGGGGGCATGGTCCCAAGCCTCCCGCGCTCTGTATTCACCGCCTGCCCGAGCAACAGAGTTGAACAAACTACCAATTTACAGGATATGATCGGTGGCAAAAATGAAGCCTTTTGCGAGCTATTTGGTGACAAGTTTGCGAAAAGAGCGACAAATTACAGTGGCCACCTCAGGTAGACGACACTCACAGCTTACGATTGGTCTGTACTTGCCAACGCTTGCAGTGTGAGCTTGTGTAGAGCACATAGGGATGTGTTGACGTTTCGCTGTATGAGCAAGTTGAGCCACACAGTGATGCCAAACAGCCGCTATCATCAGTATACCTTTCAGGACTTAGGTCTAGAGTTTTAGGAGCTTCCCACAAATATACTACAAACTATGCTATACCAGGGGTGACGTCCCAATAAGTGGTGATGCAGCGCTCTTCCAATGGCCCTCAGCTCAGCGTTTTTCACAAATTTTTCAGTCAACATTCACGCCACATATTAAGCAGTATAACATGTCAAAATAGCTAGGCTTACTACTAGTCGTAAGCATCGTGACTGGCCTCAACACCTTGCCACGAACGCGATCAGTCTGCTACGCAGCGTGCATCACTGTTAACGTGATTTTAATTTTGTACTAAGTGGTATTCTGTAGGTGCCTCATGTTGTTAGCATTGATTAGTATGAAGTGCGTCGGATACATGGGCCATTTTGCCATGTTTTTGTCATGTCAACCCCATTATATACTTGGAGGATCGTGGATCGGGGCAACAATGTACACCAGCTTTTAAAACATTGGCTGGTCAAGATAAAAGTTAACTAGTGCTGTCCTCAGCAGTGTAAAGTTCGCACAATCATGAATGTGGTAGCATTCGACTGCTGTCGACATACGAGTTATATTGTCCGGCATCGACGGTCATAAATGGGTGCCAGCCACGTCGAGCGCGAAACCCGAGAACACCGTCGGCTTGACCCGCCAGAGGGGCCGGGTGGCCAACATGGCAGAGGTGAAGCCAGACGTTACACTGACGCTGCCAGGCGTCAACAACAACTGCAGATTCAGTGGAAAAATACGTACAGTAACGGTGGTAGTCATAAGATATTCCACATCCTTCAAACTGTGGCAACAAAAGATGTCCCACGCGGCCCATTGGCGGTCCAAGGTGCACAACATCCGACCCCTCTGCAGGTGGTCGATTGTCCAGCCACTCTTGTCGACGGTGATACCTCCCACCTCACATCTAAGGGCGGCCTGCAGCCTTTGATGGTGAGCTGGCTTGTCCATGTGGACGCGTTTCTTGTGCTTGGGGACGACAGCAAAGTTCAGGAGCGACAGGCCGGGCGAGTGGAAAGCCATTGATCGGCAGTCTTAAGCTGATGTGCATGCCAGGGAAAAGGCCATCAACTAACCCAGAAAACACGACCGGGCGACACCGTACGCATCGCGGGCGCGGTGTCACGCCATCATGCTGGAGCCACTCCCCGTCCTGACCGGCCACGTGAAATCGCCCCGGGGCAGCTCAGAAGCATATCAGAGTGGAAGTGGTGTGGCGCTCTGAGGAGGTGTCTCGTTTTCGTCCTCAAAGAAGCATCTTCTGTAGGAGTCACAATTTGACGAATGTGATATCTCTGATGACTGCCATTGCTTGTTACCCTGTTTTGCCATTGCGTGGTTATTGGAATGCCACTGCAGCCTTGAGCATGCGAAAAATACAAACATGACTGTTGAGTAGAACATGGCTAACTTTTATCGTGGGAGAACTCAAGATGCACACTGAACACAAAAAAAAGAAAAAAGAGGTAGCTCCACACAGCCTGTTTGTTTCACCTTCTTGTCGTTCCTTTGCGTATCTGATATTATCGTATTGTTGAACCGAGAACTTACAACTCAATGGGGAGACCTCACCCAGTGTTTCTAGCACGTGTTCTAACAGGGAGAAGAGATAGGCTGGAAGGCTACGTTCACGTGACTGGAGATCAAACCACAAGTATACCGTCCTTCACAATTGGGATATAACGACTGCTTTCTTAGTTGTCATGGCGTGTACCGACAGTAATGTGCAATGATGGGGCGGCCATGACTTTTATGTTGGATTTGTTTGAGCATTTCGACTGCATGCATTTCTAGGATAGGCGCCAGCGCTAAGTGTGGGCATTGACTCCACCATCTGATCGTCAAATTCCGGGACGACGGCAAAACTTGGCAACGGATTGTAAATGCTAGAGATCTTAACTTTGGACATTATGGAAAACTACGAAATATTATTTCTGACACTGCACTTATAGACGTAGGCCATAGTTGCGATATGAAACGATCCGGGGATTCTGAACTTGAGGTAGCGCAGTTGGCAACATCAGAGTGCTCAACTGATAGTAAAGCGGTGGAGAGCGATTTGTATGGGTGGATTACACCCTGTAAGAGCTCTTTCTCCAACACTGGTGTTGCCCTAGTATGTTGCGAGATTGTGCATGCGGTTTATTATGTGCCAGCTATTGTTGTGATGTAGCCGCTGACCAAGCAATTGTCGCCTTTCTCAGCATATGCGACGCCTTAGGTTTGAACCGAACCGATGTGCTCACCAGCTTTAAGCCCACCACGCAAGCCAGTCATGCACTAAAACCTATGCCCTTTCCATCGGGGTTTTGGAATGACCAGCAAATGATACTCAAGTGCAAATAAACCTTCCGAAATGAAATTATTGATGATGTTTATGGCTCATTGCACTTAATTTATCTTTATTTCGTGTGGTTTATCACATTTATGGTTACATAGTGGTGGTTTCTGCTAGGTTTGGCTCTAGGTGACAATTCAGGCTTTTACAGATTTCGTCAATGACAGAAAAGACACTTTTCTCACCCCTGCCGATCAGCTTAATAGATGGGTCCAGCCAAGAACATAGAGCCATCCATTCAAATAAGAACCATCCAAGACACAACATGGAGGGCCCCGGAATGATCGAGCATGTCCAATCAGGTTAAGAGATGGCTGCCCTCGACCAGAGCGTAGGGCCTTCATTCAAATAAGGAGTACCCAAGACACAGTGTGAAGGGCCCCGAAGCTTAGAGTGTATCCGAACAGGTTATCAGATGACCCCCGACAGGAGCGTCGGGCCCTACATTCAGACGCCCAATGTGCGGGGCCCCAAACGATCCAGTGTGGCCGAGGAGGCGAACAGAGTGGGCTCCCGACAAGTGTGTAGGACCCTCCATTCAAATAGAAAGCACCAAAGACACAATGTGGAGGGCCCCAGATGATCGGGCATGCCCGAGCAGGTCATCAGATGGCCTCTGACAGGAGTGTATGGCCCTACATGCAAATGTCCAATGTGCAGAGCCCCCAAGCAATCCAGTGTGCCCGGGTAGGTTAACAGATGGGGCTCCGACAAGTGTGTAAGGCTCCATTAGAAAAGAAAGCAACGAAGACGTGGAGGGGCCTGAACGGCCGAGAGTGCCCAAGCAGCTTAACAGATGGGCCCCGAAAAACGTAGGGCCCTGAGTAAGTGACAGGGAATGGGAAGGGGCGTAGACTAATGAAGAGGGCCCATGAATACGTCGCAAGTGTGTCGGTAGGTTAATCGAGACCAACGTGGAGGGCCCCTGAGCGAACGAGAGTACCTCGGCAGGTTAGCATATGGGGTCCCCGGCTATAGCGTATAAGGCCTTGCAGGCGAATGGGAAAAATCCGTGGAAAGCCCCTGATTGACCGGAGCACCCTGGCACGCTCACAGGAGGGGCTCAGTAACATTCAGGGTCCTCCGGGTAAATGCAAAGAAATCAAGTGCAGCGTGGAAGGGTCCCTAACGATCGGATTGACCCTGCAAGTGGGCAAATAGGTCCCGGAAACAGCACAGGAGCTCTGGACAGCGTAATGGGCCTTAAGGTCTCCCAATCACGACACTCTCAATCAGGGAATCATTATTTTCGTCTACTCTTCGGCCCTTTACTTTTGTTCACGACTGCTCTTGGTCACCAGGAAGCCCAGACCCATCAAATTTCGGTGCGTTTCGTGTTTCGTGTTTCGTGTTTTTCGTGTTTAGAAACTGCATTTGTTCGGCCGGATCTGGGCCTCTTCGGAGCCTATGGAACCCTTCGGGCCCAAGGGGGCCATGACCCGTGCCCCTTCTGAATCTACACCTGTTTGCATATGATGGATAGTCAGAATATGAGTGACCAAAGCCGCGACCTCTTTCGTATCTGTCCCCTTATGGCGACGACCCCCACACCTCTGGATCCCCTTAATCATTTTGAAAAATCGACACCGATGATGATTGTTGTAGCACTCATTACATTACTACGGCTCATTCTAACAATACTTGGAAGCCCTCCTTTTCTTGGTGCTACTATATTCGTACGTAAAACCCGAAAATGAAAGTCTGAACTGAGCACGCAATGTTAACACGGAAAATCGCGAGTCGTGGTCACCCTTTGCGCTTCAAGCAGTCATAAATGGACACTTAAAAGTATTTCAACTTCTCACTCTTTTGTGAACACGTACTCGGAGCATAACCTTCTGCTCACTTTCTGCGCTGCGTCGAGAGTGTCGCCACAGGTCCGCACGACTTGCTACCACGAGCGCCATCTCCCGAATACAATGTGCCACGAACATAGCCACCTATACTGTGCGCTATCTCCCATCTGTTGAGTCATCTTGCGCGGACTCCGCCAATGTCGCCGCCCAACAGCGGCCACCACTATTATTAAAGGGAATGTTTCTGTTTGAAGATGCTGAAGCAAACATTAGATATGATGAGACAAGCTCACTTATGGCTGTTGGTATACTTTTTAAGTGAAACATACTGCTCTAGACAACACAATTATCTATTTAGTAAATATACCACTCAATGCGTCATGATTTGATTGCGTCATCATATCTTGCCCAGCATTGAATTGAGAGCCAATTGACTGCCGTTTTATATGGAAATCGTGCTCACGAATACCAGATGTGAACGCCTCGACAATTATATTTTTCTTGGCCTTGATCGCCACATGGCTTATGGAATAACGGGACTTGAATGACGTTTTATGACGTCATGAATGCCAAAGCGACTTTGGATATTCTCTCCGAAATACTTTCCCCATTGTTGTGGGTGTGTAGCTCAGAAATTAGTGGGGCTTATGTCTTAAGAAGGGCAGTGTTGTGAACAGCGCCGAAAGGTCTCCAAGATGACTATTTCGGATCCAAGCCCCAAATACATGTAGAACACTCCCTTTAATAACCAATGAAGCGCTTTCGCCCAGCGCTTGGCTCGTATTTCGCGTTTCCAGCAACGCTTTACTTCGCAATAACACAAAGGTGTTGTTAAACTCCAGATCAATGGAACACTGATGAACACCTCTCTTGCACGGACGCCATTTTCTGCTCTACGTCTTGCATCTGCGATGGCTGAGGATCGAGCAGAGATAAGTATTCTGCTATAAAGTGCGCTATGTGACGGCATCCATATGGTCTCATCTCCAATTCTATGGCTGGCGCTTGCCTCTGCTTTCTGAGAATGCAGTATGGAGTGGTGTATAGTTGATTGTCTCCACAATAACCTTTGGAATGGCTGTCATACACCGACGCCGTGTTGAACTGGCCTTGCCGTGCGGGGGCTGAGAGATATTCAGTATCATTCATGTGTGAAGCAGCCTGAAGGATAGACAGATCACTTGCTATGCCAGGAGAAAGGGGGGGGGGGGGGGGTGCATGCAACTTATTTTAGTATTTTGGCATCAGGCAAACTGGTAATACACAGCAGGGCGGCGTGGCACAGGTCTGCTAAGGGACCTCTTTCGAACCTGGCTACCACCAGGGTCGCGTTTCTCATTGGCAAAGTACTTACCTGAGTTGCTACCTTCGAGCATCACATGTGCATACGTCATACACAAGCGACTATCTTCCAAGCCGTAGGAACTGCTGTGACGCACTTACCTTTGACGTCATGGGTTGCAACTTGTGGATAGTTGTTGGTAAAGGGGAACGCGGCCCTGATGGCAGGCGGCCAACCGCTCGGCGATGCGGTCACAAGGTACACCGAAGCAGGCACGGGATGTCGACGAAGAAAACGCTGCGTACTGCAAACGCACGCCATCAATGCCAAAGCCGAATAGGGATCGGAATGGAATGAGTGCTCCCGCAGCAGCCACTGCGAACGTCTTATCATTGCCTTCCAGTCTGAACTTATTATTCTTAACATGTCAGGAACAGCCACTGAGCCCTTGCACAAACGTTGTGGGCGGCTCGCGGTCGGCCGGTTGATAATTTTGTCCAGCAATAAACCTCCTGGCAAGTTAGGCGCAACACCGCCCGGGCTGGTACAAACGTCCCGCGTGTGCATGCATATCCAAATGCCAGAGTTGCACCGACCGTCTCATCGCTTTCCGGGCACATCTCACGCATCACGAGGTGCAACTTCGGCTGGATTGCGCAAGCCTCCCCTGCGGCCGAGATGAAAAACTGACCAAAACGGCACAAACATGGCATGTGTGCACGCATGTGGCCTATGGAGACATGTGCTGACCATTCTATCGCCTTGGCGTCTGGCCGTGTTGTAACCAGCGGTCTGGACGACTGTCAGCCTGCCGGTCGATGATTGTCCCCAGTCCAACAACGGATATCCCGGTAAGTCAGCACCCGGAGCACTGAACCTGGCGCGGTGCTGCGCTGATCGCAGGTCAGTCCAAAATGCACATAAATTTCAATCGTTTTGATTTGAAAATATTTTGAGAGAATCTTCGCCTGATGACTTTGGCAGCATTATACTGACCCAAAATTTCGACTCTGCACGCTGACATTGATGGCGACCGGCAGGTGTGGAAAATGCGCCCTTTCTGTCACCGGCGACATTCGGAACCGTCTAAGTTGTCACCTGGAGTTAAATCTTTTAAAAATCGTTGGAATATGACTACGAATGTGATAAACCACAAGAACAAAGACAACTGAAATGCAATGCGGCATAACCACGAAATATTTTCGTTTTGGAAGTTTATATGCACTAAAGTATCATTTGCTGGCCGTCGAACATTGAATGATGATTGGGGATTAACTAATACAATTAGCAGATAAAGGCATACTTGCCATAACCAGCCTAGAGGCGTGCAGCTTCTGATTCAGTTGAGGAGAATGATGGTGCCTGCTAACCAAAAATGTGTTTTCCTGCTGTTAGTTACCATTTTTATGCATTATTTCTATTTACCATAATTATTTAGGGCTCAGCCACCCCCCAAAAATCGATTTTGTGAAAATACGCCGCTGCTCTCAATATACGCTCGTACACTTCTGCCGAAAGAACGTAAAATCTGGGGAGAATACTGTTTAAGTGCATTTTGGAGACAGGCACAGCTAACTAGCTATTTTTTTCCGCAACTCCCCATGCCTCACCTCTACTTATTTCATAAAACTGCATCCCTACAGCTCTACGTTTATCGAAAACATGGTTCTACGAACACTCGAAAACAATATTACTCTTGCTTTTGTGACATCAACGTACAATCAACTGTAAACGTTACCGACTTCCACTATAATCGGATTCTCAGAGCCTGTGCAGAACTCGTACCTCCTAAATTAACCCGATTATTTTGAGCAAAACCCATGGAGTATTGGTATCAGTATATGCCAACGACGTCTTTGAATACATCTAGCACCTTCATTTAGCTTTATTTGCTATATCATGACGATTAAAAACGTTTTATGCTACGTCTGTCTATTGATCAATTTGAAAATCATTTGATGCAGCACAGAGCCCTGCCTTTTATGAGACGTAGACTGCTTTAATTTCTGAACTACATGTCCGCGCAAATGTGCTGACTTTTTCATGCAGACTATTTCCAGGTCACCCAGGCATCCATGACGCCATTATAACGCCATTCTAATCCTGTCAGTCGATTGATCAGGTGGCGATCATGGCCAAGTGAGATATAATTGTTGAGTCATTTGTATCTGGCGTTTGTGAGCACGATTTCCAGATATAACGACCAGCAATTGACTTTCAATCAATGTTGTACAAAGTACCATGACGAGGTCAAGCAATGACGTATTGAGGGCATATTTACTAGACTTGCTTGCTTAAAACTTGCTTTGCTTAGGACAGTTGCTTCCACTCAAAAATATAGCAATAGTTAAAAGTGAGCTTATTTTATCATATCTGATGCTTGGTTCCAATGCATACTTGAAATGTGGAACATCCCTTTTAAGAAATGAAAATAAGACAGGGGGTTGGCTCAAAGGTTTACAATGACACCGGGTGTTGGATAAAATAATTACGTACCGCTATCATCAGGCCACACGAATTTTGCCTCAACTTCAGGAACGTGCATAGCATAAACCGTGGTTTAAAACAAGGTCCGATGATGCAGTTAGTATGTTCAGTCTAAGGTGAATCCCGAGAATATGCAGCAGTTATATGGCCTTGATGTTCACGTTGTTTTTGGCTATGGTCAAGATTTATATTTTGATGTTGGTATTTGTTGCGCTATGTTTTACTGTTATGCGCGGATCTACATGTGTTCTCTTAACGGTGCGTACACTAACCGTAAACGAGTGTCTCCAAGGTGTTCATCAAGCCGATCCAGAATGCTACGCTTTTTTCTCTCCTACATACAATATCCCTGGGCAAATGTTACAATATACTTTGTTTTCTGCGCTCCTCCGCGCGCATTTACCTTTCACTCCATTCACACGTGCATGAAAGATCCAAGTCTCCTCTGGGCACGTGTAAGTCTCTAGCGCTGATCCTACTTGCATGGATTTTACCATGGAATGCTTTTATTGGGAAGTAATGACCACTAGCTCACACTTTCCTAAGGCCGTACATACCACTCGATCATATGGCGGGATTACCTTGCTTACACGGCTTGTTTCCTACTAAAAAATATTTCCATAGATGACATATAGATATAACTTGTTTGTTTTGCCTTCTTACAGCTTCTACACAAAGCAGTTGCAGCCATAAATCGAGGACCAGCAGTGCAAGCGGTTTCCCTCACTCTTTATTCTGAAAGTCCACTTTCACGTAAAAGGGGGGCATTTTATTCAGACTGCACTCACACGACTGTGGATCAGAAAGTACCCGCGCCGCTCTCCGCATCTGTGAAATAAGAACCGCTTTCTTAGGACCATGGGGTGCGCCGAATTGTTTACTGCTCCCTAGTGAAGTACAGGAAGAAAACCTGCTACAGAGCTTGTTATACATGTCATAACACACGCTTTTCACTCGATGCAAAATAATGCACCAAGGCGCAAAAATATCGTTTAAATTGTGATTTATGCTAAATAGTCACGCAAAAAACGACAGTCAGTGACAGCTGATATCAGGAGCTCATATATTTTATATCCGTTGTATATTTAATATGCACGGAGAACAGTTTAGAGCACGCCTACGCACCTTCCACATGTACCCCTGTGCCCTTCTGCACCAAACACAAACTCCGGGATATCAGTCGGATATTTTGTCCTGATCCCCCGCCAGGTGCAGTTATGCCTGTGTATGGGCGGAGGGGGGGGGGGGGGGGATGCAGCGCACAAGAAAAACGCGACTGTAAGCACCACATATCAGTGCCTTTCACAACAACTTTGTCAAACGAATCACATGCCATCAGCACGGCTAAAACGCAAAAAGATGGCTGTTTTATTGCGCTGCAGTTTCCATTGAGGCGTGAGGAGAACCCTTAACTCATCTGTTCCACGGTCAAATATCAATTTAAAGGGCTAATTTTCGCGTGCTTTTCCTTGGGCCTCCGAGCAACGGGAACCGCCTTGGTACCGCCCTGCGCGGCGGCACGGCTCCGGCCGACGGCCGGCACGCCAGGGCCGCGCTCTTGGCGACTGTTGCCCGAGCGCCGGGTCTGACCGGCGCTATGGCCAGACCTGGCGCTCGTGCCGGCTGTCGCACGAGCACCAGGTCCGACCAGCGCCATGGCCAGATGGAAAACCCGCCGTCAAGTGCTGCTGACACTGGCGTGCACCGCCACACCAAATGAAGTGGTGGTACGGACATTAACATGCCAAATGAATAATCGCGGAGTCGTGCAAGCCGTGGGTATGCAAGTGCGCACAAATGGAGCGACACGTGATCTTCAGCACAGTCACAGGGGCGTTCAAATTGGGAGGAATGTATGTGTATCGTGTGGCAGATAACGCTCTCGTTCCTGTCAGTTCGAAAACCCTGCACGGATAACGTCTAAGTTCGCATACGCTGCCTAAGCCTGTGTCTTTGGGCAGGGATTTTCCATGGCTTTGGGTTCTGATACGGAAATGCGTTAGTCGTTGTGGGGTTAGGTGGTTATACTGGTCAGCACGGGCAGAATTGTTAGCCAATGGGTTTGGTGCTTCATGGCAGCGCATAGCGACTGTGAGCTAAATTATGGCTGCCGTCTCAAATCGCATGTGTTCTAAAACAATCATGGTGTACCCCATTCATAGAGGGGCCATGAACGTAATGCTGACTCGGAATACGGAATGGCCAAAGGGCGGAAGCTTGGGTGTTGCATGACCTTGAAGTCGATGCCCCCTAATTGCTGACATAATCCCATGCATATACAGGGAAAATGCGTACATGACATAATCATCTGTTTGTCGCAACAGCAGAGCCATTTTCAAATGGGCTCAACACAGCTCCACGCTATGGCTTTTATTTCTTCCCTGTTATTCTAAGTACAGTGGCTTATTTCAGACGGTCGTTCGACTTTGGGAAACGGTACTTGCTTAAATGCTCAGTTCGTTGAAAGGCTACTTCTGATGTAGCTGCGTACCATTCACATATGACACACTCTAGTGACGCACATGTTCAAGTTTCCACAAAAATGCACTTTTCGCTGAATGGCTTACGTCGCTCGTTGTGTCAATCACAAACATACACGTGCACGCATATGTTTAAGGAAATGTTCCACATTTCAAGATATTAAGACAAGCATCTCATGCGATGGATGAAGCTCACTTCTAGTTACTGAAATGCTTCTAACTGCAAAACACTAATCTAAATTACACAATACCACTCAGTAGTACATATGATCCGGTGTGTTATTGTTTGATGACACTGTGAAATATTTTTACGCCGTCAGTGTCGTCACCAGAGTGGCCGCGTCACAGCTGCCTCTGTGGCGGGCAGCGTGACTCACTTGTGGTACTGCTACGCGCCGCAAGGTGACATTCTCGTAACGGATTAGACATACAAACGTTATGTGGGTGTGTTAGACTCTTTCCAGTGGTGTTCTTGTGTTGTTCGAGTGGTGTTCAGTGACTGCTGGCTGAATGCCTTCTATCATTGAGACACTTCGTGCTGCGTCACCGCAAATACGGATAGTTTTTTATTGACCTTGAGCACAACACAGCCGAAAGGTGCGTCCTAGGAAGTCAATCACGTATGAAGACTTTTCCACAGCCCGCACGGACAAGGCTGCGAAAGATCACGTACATCAACCTCAGAAACCAGAGGCCAGGACTGTTAAAAAGGACATGGCTGCGGACACGGCGAATGTCATGAAAATGGTTCCCAGTTCAAAACCCCATGCAAATATGAAACAGTCTCTTTCAGAGCGTAGCCATAGCTGCCCTGGGGCGAGACAAGTTTTCCGCCTGCGTTGTCTGCAGTCCAATGCGGTAACAGAAAACGAATGGCGTCAGATTTCCTCACTCGAGATCAGCATCCTGACTTCATACTCCAAATATTATGCTGAGCCGGATCTCACCCGCGAAGGCTACCCCGGCCAGTCCTTTAGTACGATTGGACGGGTGCATGCCAGCACCGCCTGGAGCAGTCAACAGCCATGCATCCACGCTAACAGGCTGGCGCGGCATGCGACCTTGGCTCTGTTTATTTCAGGGCCCTGTCACGTGAGTCAGCTGGTGGACCCTGACTTGAATTCGCGCAGTTCAGCAACGAGCTGAACATTGAACTGACCGGTCCAGGCAGACGTTTATTTAACGTGTTTGCAGCGACGCATGGTATGCCACAAAAGTGCCGCCACCTGCTGACGATCTGAGCGTTTAATCTTGACCTGCAGTGTCGAGTGTAGACCATGGTCGACGGTTGTTCTTCGCTCCAAAGCCGACGGGGCTCCAAGCCCGTCGGCCATGGTACCCCATGCCATCTTCTCGGACAACACTTCACCAAATATATCATAAAATGCTTCTTCACAACTGAATAATTTCCGCGCATTCTGTGCCGGCTGTCAATCGGAGTCACAGCCACAAGCAAAATGCAAAAAATGCGAATAAAGGCTTCAGAGACATAAGAAACTTGCAACTTTTTCATCCAAGTTCTGCTCGTATACAACGCCTGGAAACAGTGCAGTAGCCTGACTGTAGGGCCGCATCATCAATCTAGGTATTGCATTTTGTCAATCTTCTAGATCGACAACAATTTAGGATTTTTACCTGTGTAACTAAAACACGATAGGTTGTCTCCCTGTTTCGCACGGTTCCGCATTTTTTGTTTCTTGGAATCATCTCCCTCCCATTTTGCTGATCGACCGCTCTTAGACTAAAAACAGATAGGACAAATGTTCAGAAAAAATTGACATCTGCATTGCCCTCTCCCTCCATCTGAGGAAATTCCAGTGTCCTAGAATTGCCGGCTTTGGGTGTAAAGCAACACCCTATGAGGATAATTTTTTTGCTCCTTTTCCCCATATTTTATGTGAATTTTTCACTCCTGCCTGGCATTGTCTAATCGCACATGCCAAACCCCCATTTCCCTTTCTGAGTTTTCGGATGTCATCCAAACCGGGCTCACTTGAAACCACCAAGCGTAAACGAGGCTCCGCAGAACCTGGACACCTATGGCTATGTCCTGCCTCACCTACATCTGAATCATGTCTATGTATTCACAGAGGAAGGGCGCCAGGTACCTCTAAGCCCAGGAATCCCAGCGCCCCCAGCCGCTTGCACGCATTAAGTTTGGTTTGTTTACAAAATGCATCACAATCTGCATCCGTGCGCCAATGCAAGGTTTTCACGCATCCCGTATTTTTTTTGGTCTCACCACCACACCACAAAAGCAGAGCCTTGTGCAAGCACCAGCAAGGGCTGGTAGAGAAATTTACTCCACGCATTTCTTGTTTCCGGGGGAAACTTGACCACTAAGTTGCATTACTCCTGAAATGGAGGAGTGAAAAGTTCAAGAAATGTCTTCTAAATTGACTTTACAAGATGAATATCACCATTTGATCACTTATATTAACAGATTTTAAGTCAAGTCAGCTGATTACAAAATTTTGCGAGAAAAGTACCTGTCTTTATATTTATTTAGCTACTTTTGTTTTTCTTGGTATCATACAAGTGTGACACCACTTAAGTCTTTCTTCCTTTCCGATTGCCCTTAGAGGTACCATCTGCTGCCTAAGATTTTGACCAACTTCTCTGCAAGATGCTCCAACTGCAAACTTGTACGTATTTCATACATAAATTGGATTGATTCGCCAGCCGCCCAAACATGTTTGATATGTACCCAGGCATGAACAATTCACAGGGAATGAAGGAGACGATTTGAAGCACGGAACTTACTTTTGCCGCCATTTTTGCCCTCTTAAACCCTCGGTCCACCGTTTTCTTGGTTCATAGCGGTGCTCAATAATTATAAATCTAAGCCTTTCAAGTGTCTGACTCACCAGGCTACCTGGCAAGGGTATTCGAAAGCTGCCATGTAGAGCCTTGGGACAGACCTGACGCAACTAATAAAGAAGTGTTTGGTGGCGAAATTTTGCCCCCTGGAGATGTCTATCATGCACATCTCTTACTTGTTTCGCATTTTTATCTCGAAGATTGGTGGGCATGATTGATATTTATATTTGGGGGTGAGTCGGATGACTGTTTGCCAGCAGACCGTGCAAAGGTACTATGTTTTTGTTTTTGGGGGAGCGGGAAGAAGCCAGCAAGTCTCCTGTGGACCAAGTAATTGCTTACCTTACCTGCTTTCAACACATGATTGGTAACCAGAGTAAGCCATTTTCTGGTTTAATGTATCGAGTTTTGCCATAGGACAAATTATTATGCCACAAGACATGCAATGGGCTTATTTTGTTCCATATTCTTGGTTATTTGTCCCAAATTTCTTAAAGTGGGCCCTCATGGCTGCTTTGACCAGATGGTTTTTTATAGTTGTCATGGTTTGCTGACCGGCAAATGACTGTACTGCATATATGCACTATATTTTTAACACAGAGATACTCTAGGCTGCATAGCAATTATAATATGAGTTAAATATTGGTATGTAACAAACAGCCAGACCACCCCATTTAAAATGTGAAGCCAACATCTCAAACTTTGTCATTAAATATGAATAAACAAGCCCAAATGGATGCATTTGCTACAGCTGAAAAGGCCAGCAGCAATACTGGCATGGTCATCTAAAAGTTATGTTATTTTTGGAGAAGATTGTTTTGTGGAGCACGCCCATTATTACCCTCAACATATGGTAACCATGACAATCAAAATAAGTTGTTCAAAGTGATTTAAAATGTTTTGATTTGTGTGTTGTCAACTTTGTCTGATGTCAACAAGCATACACAAATGAACTGAATACAAATGCAAGTTGAAACCAGCCAAAAACTAGCTTTAAATATAATGTTTTTATCACAAGTGCTTCTGTCAACAGATAGGTGAGTTGAAATGATGTTCATCATATGGGCTACTCTAAGTTAGGTCAAGTTGGTCAAGTGCATGGCAAATGGCAATAGGAATTGTGCAAGAATCAGTCACTCACAACTGCTGCTGTGATACAAACAGGTTGTACAGGATGAGATGATGTAAGGCCTCTTTAGGTTAGGCATAGGCTACTTTCATGGACGTAAGCATTGGTATTTTGTAACAGTGACAAAGTGTTTGTTTTCCCTGACCCCATCTTAACAGAAGCCAGAAGTATTTCCATTTTGTTTGACTTGGTGATGGGCTGATGTACAGGAGTCCAAAATTTTTTGTTTGAATGTTTTATGCTTGTTGAATTTCCTGCTGTTATTTTGTTATTGAATGCCCTTGCTTTGCTTTTTTAAAGTGTTGTGGAAGGGAACTGAAAAGTGCAGCATCAAATTATTGGTGTTAATAATTTGTTATGCTCATAATACTGTCATGTACTATGCTTTAACACGCGCCCGGTTGGCCGGCTAGATACCCTTCGCTCGGGTGGGGGTGGAGGGTAGGAATCAATTTGACCCCCCTCTGAGATCTCGGGAACTAAGAAAGCTAGAAACACCAAATTTACAGGGTGTCTTGACCTATATGCGAACTCACTTAGGTTAAGGTTTCAGCTTCCTAGATCATGACCTTCAGGTTGAATAAGGTTAAACAAGGTCAAATTCCAAGTTGGTCTCCAAAGCGCCCCCAGAACCTAGGCAACTGCCTCTAAACAAAGGGTCACAATCCCATTTGAGGTCATTGACCTCGTTTGACCCTTTGAAGTTCATGGTGACCAAAATGGTGCGAACTGCTCTGCGTTTTGCATTTGAATAAGGAACAAAGATTACGCTAGGCAGTATGTTCCTGAAACAAAACGTTCGACCCGGGTCATCTCAGGTCAATGGTTTGTTCTGACCTCTAAGAAGTCAACTGAAGATGTATTATGCGGTTCTTGCCGTCAATAAATTCGAAATGAGGACCAGAAACTATCCCATACAGCAAGCCCTAGAGTAATAAATCAGGTTGGTTTTGTCCTTGGTTTGACCATCATACCTGACCTTAGGTCAACGTAATTCTCTCATTCCATATTTGTGGTGCCTAAGAAAGCATCTCAGAGACGTAGGTCTTCGTCAAACACTCCGTTGTTGTATCAGATTAAGCGATTCCCTAGAAATTGCCTTCGCTGAAACCATGAGCTGACTTTGATCTGTCATAGGGGAGCGACCTTACAAGGTACATCTCAAATTTGTATGTCAAACGATCCGCTATGCAATTTTCTACAGCTATGCAAAATTTGGCGCGGCTACCCGCCATTCAGAAACCATTCGGGAAAAGCCCTCGGGGGGGGGGGGGCAATTGCCCCTCCCGCACCCGAGCGCGTGTTAATGTATTCCGTTTCGCTTTAATGGCCTAAGATGTTAAAAAACGAAATAGTTTTGTCAGGTCCCTGATATTACGTCCATGCCAATTTGAAATAGATGTCTTTGTTTGCAGAAGCATCAGTCACGAGCTCATAAGTTCCATCTTTTGTAAATTGATTTTTTCACTCCCGCACGGTCTTTTTGCGATGAAATTTTTCACTCCCACCCCAGTTCAAAAGCGATTCTAGCTACCTGGTAAATTCTTGCTACGCGCCTGGTAGTGTGTTCTCTCATACCCGTACCAAAGAAATCTAATCCAGCTTGTGGCATCAATTTCTCTACGACATTGTGGTCGGATAGGGCTGCGGAAGGTTTTGTGTTTGGGTTTTGTGCTTTTCAGTACACCTCCTCCGACACGCCCTCACGGATCATTTGATCCGGTTTGACCCGTTGCCAGCAGATGAACAGTAAAGTTTCCTTTTCAGTTGAGGATGGGGGGGGGGGGCGGGGGGGGGGGGGGGGGGGGGGCTTCAGCGCAGTCCCTCCCAACTTGTGCTTCTCCTAAATCAACTGCGAGGAGAAAGCCTGACAAATCCGGGGAGAGCCCGTTTTTTGACGCATTTGGAAGCCGGATGTGTCATTATTCACTGAGCAGTCCTCCCCCAACCCATATCGTGAGACTACGCAACTGCAGCACATATTTCTCAAACATTCTGTCAGAACCGCAGTAAGGTCGCGGGGGCCGGGCCAGCTATGGGTGGTTGGTTGCCAGCAGAGCTTCTTACGATAGTGGAGCAAAGTATGACACTGGCCTGGAGCTTTGCTGTCGGAACTTCCGGAACGCAAACCCAGCCAATCACGTGCGCCAACTAATACTCGCAACCTGCCACTGTTCCTGTTCCAGATTCAAGTTACGTGCACAGACTTAACACGTCGAGGTGGTGTAGAGTCCTTCACAGTCCCAACCTGTGGAATTTCCATATCCAGCCAGCCTGACCCGACTTTTTGCTTTTACTTTCCAGTTGAGGCCTTCCCATTCCCCTTCCCCATCTCCTCCCGCATTTTTTTTGTTGCGTTGTTGTGACCGAGAATTAGCAGCAAAAGACGCAAAACCCGGGCTCAAGAACAGCAAACAGTAAATGCTAAATTTTCTTCGTTTTAGAACGGCTGTTTGTGTTGTTTGTTTATATGTTACCAAGTACCAAACACTGTGTGGCTATTAAAGCAATTATATTCTGCCTGTTGTGCAAGGTATTTACGCGCTTTCAGAACTTATCAAATTTCCTTGGATTTACATATAATGTGACAGAATGAGAACATTATATATACCTATATATATATATATATATATATATATATATATATATATAGCAAAAATCCACTATGCTGTGCGACACTAGTTCTGGAAACTTCGTAGTAGTTCCACGCTTTTCACCATAATTTCAGAATTTTGCACAAGGACGGCGAATGTTTTCGCTGAGCAAACATGGGTTTAAAGAAAATGACAGTCGGTCAATACAGTGTCAGCTGTTATCGTGCAAGCTGGGATCCCACTAGCTTAGTAACTGATAGAATTGACAAGAATAGCGTAGAACGGCTCAGAATAAAAGGCCACAGAATGAGAAGATTATTGCAACGTTTAAAGTCGATGCTAAGATATAGAACTGTTATTTTGCCATGTAACGCTGTTATGGGGTCGCAGAATGCGACCCATGCGACTGCCTAGATAGAATATACACCACTGCCTGGAAAGTTGCTTATTTCAGAGTTCGGCGAGCAAGGCGCATCGTTCGATTTGAAAATATTCCATCATGACCGAACTGATCTTGATGACTGGTAGTAGGCGTTCCATTCCAGGATTTCAAACCCGTGGCATCACGATTTGACATCAGTCAGATCGAGGAAGAATGGTGTCGGGTCACGACGCACAGCCTCCGCGACTTCCTGGAATCAGCTTTCAACTAGATGGCCTGGTCTGAGTCACTCCGCGCCCTTATAACGCACACAGAACAATCGTTTCAGCTCGCTCATTGCGCCTGCTACGCTCATTGCGTAAGCGCCCGTGAAGCGGCGTCACGGTTTTCGCTACATCAGCGAGTCATTCTCATGGGACCAGTTCTGAGAAACCCAACGTCGCTCCTGATCAGCTCGCAGCGCAGCGCCACGTTCGCCGCGTGGCGCTCGCGTCGCATCGCCGCAGCACGCGCAGTTTCACGGCGCGTCGGACGCCGGTCGGCCGACGGTGCGGGCCCGGTGCGGCAGCACTCGAGGTCACCAAGGTCAGCCGCGCCCTTCCAGCCGCGGACGAACACGCGCCAGTCCAGCCGCACGGAGAACCGGCTGCGTGGCGTGATGTGCGTGACGGCCGCGCCCTCGAAGTCGTCCAGTGAGGACAGAACAAGCCTAAACGGGCGGTGGGCGTCCTCGAATGGATGGTCTGAGGCGGTCATTGGTAGGAGCTGCCAAGATGCTGGAGGTCCTCAACGCTCTTAGGTGAGGTGTCAAGGTGCCGGCGATAGTCGATGGTGGGATGGCGGTGCGCAGCGAACGCGAAAAAAAACCTTGAGATCCGATGCGTCCGTTGCTGGCTGCGAGATCGTGCCGTAGCCTCCGCCACAGACCACACCTCCAGTCAACGGCACCATTTTCACAACAGGGTGCAGGGCTTTGGCAACAATGCCCAAAAATTGGGCTAATTACCACGCATGACGCATGAGTATAGCATGCAAAGCGGAAGGATTGCTGTTTAAGAGGTGATTGAAAGGCCAAGGCCTCAAAAACGTGATCCCTGCGGTTGCATGCGAGAGACTGATGTCAAAGCGCAGTCCCTCTCGCAAGCAAAAACTGAGTAATACACCGAATTTAGGCAGATTTCCCTCTCTTTTCAGCACAATGCCAACCGTCCGTAACCGCCTCCGGCAGGCCCGCCACTGACGTCACGAGCGCTCTGCCCTTTCTCAATGAGTCGACACATTCCGGGACGCGTGCGACCCTCCAACAGCAGCCACGCGGCTCCAGCAGTCCGGTTCTCGGCGCAGAAGGTCGCATCAGTTCGGCGCCGGGTGGCCACTGGCCGCAGACGACTCGGACCAGCCCGTGATGAAAACTCCGGGCGGACGAGGGCTTTCGTGAGGCTGAAGACGACAGTCAGTTTCAGGGGGCGGGGCAACGTTTTGGCAGAGCCCAGGGACCAGGTTGTCATTTTGTATATGTTAGGAGAGAGGGCTGAGCCTCCCCATGCCAACTTGACCCCCGACACTCTTTCCCCCCCCCCCTCAATGCGTATAAAGAAAGAAAGGAATATTGGACCGATAAAATGCCGCAAATCTCGGAACTGCTCTGACACCATATGTCATTCGTAAAGACAAAAACAATTTTGGAGTCGACGAAACTTTTCTTCTTTTCATTTTCATTCTCGTGTTAGGGACGCAAATCGCAGTGCTCGAAATCCGGCGGGAAATCAGGATTTGGAAGTACGTTAGGTGAACCTAACTGGTTCAGCACCCCTAACCGCTTTTAGAAGTGGCACCCGTGTCGGGGCCTTTGATGCTGGGCGTGCAGGGACGGCCACCGCGTAGGCTGCCACGCACTTCGTGGTGTAACGACCCTCCGGTCAAGCACGAACCGGTTTTGTTTAGATTCGCGTCATCGGCATTACAAATATGGCTGCGCAATGCCGTCAAACAGGCATCTTGTCTACGTCGGTGAGCGGAGAGGCAGACTTGTCCGGTTAAAACCAGATTTTGTCGCCAGAGCGCCTTATCTGCGGTTCCTTCCAGCGTTTCGTGTCTTACGGCAGCAAGAGACTGTTATGCGCCTTTTCCTTGTTTCAATTTCATGAAGTTGAGTGAGAATAGAGAAAGCGTACGTGTCCTGGTTTTCAACTTAGGGCAACTGAAACTCATTATGTTATTAAGCTCTCCCAAACTGTCAGAATGTCAGGGTTTTTGTTCAATGGTTCTGGATGGCTTCCCTCCAGGGGCATTTACAAACATTGACAATACGCAAGCGGGAAGGGGGGGGGGAATGGAGGGGTTCAAATAAAAATTTTGCTCTGCAAACCTAGGTAATCAAGCCGCAAGTGCGTAAACACCTTGCATGGCGTAAAACAGCATGGAATATTCCCGATTTGCTTGGTGCTTCCAGTCGATCTCAAACTTCAATCGGCAAGGTGCATTGATGCACACGTTAATGCATGTACCAAATTTCTTAAAATGGGATTGAGACACGTGCCCCTGAAGGCCACCGTGTGTTTACAGCCCTGCTTTTCTTAGATGCCCCTGTGGTTCAAAGGCCACGTTTTGCAATCTCTGGGTGCTTTATCTGGGTTCAGTGAAGCCCTCTGCATGTTTACAAATTCTTTTTCAACTGCCTGTGCATGTCTTTCCTCAAAGTAACTATGGTTCCATCTATATTAGCAAAGGCACCCAGGGACGAATGCAGAGGGGGGGGGGGGGGCAGGGCCATAAAATGGAGGGTCATACACCCTTGTCGAGGGGCCCGGCTATTAACCTACTCGGGCGCACTCGATTGTTCGGGGTCCTGCTTATAAGTTCTTAGGTACTTCCCATTTGAATATAGGGTCCTCCTATCTGCTGACGTGCCAGGGCACTCTTAAACGATCAAGGGGTCTCCAAGGAGTCTTCGCGTTCGCCCGGAAGTCAGTGTACGCTACTCGCGGGCCCATATACCGGGTACACTCAGCCGCTCAAGGGCCCTTCATATTGGTCCCGAGTTCTTTCCACTTGCTTGGCTGGCCCTGTGCTGTTGCTGGGACCCATATAATGCAAGGCACCGAGCCACTCGACGCTCAGGGGCCCTCTTCATTGATCTAGGGCTCTTTCCCTTCGGGCTCATTTGCATATGGTCCTTCACTCCTGCCAGGGCCCTTTCTGTTAACCTCCCCGGGTGTTCTTGATCGCGCAGGGGCAATAACTCATATATATTGGTTTTGGGCTATTCCTCCTTACTCCGAGGGTCCTGTGCTCTGGGGGGGGGGGAGGGGGGGGGGGCTCTATATGTCAGCCTGCGGGGGTACTCCCGATCGCTCAGGGTCCTTCCACGTTGGTATTGGGTTCCCCTCGCCTGCTCTGAGGCACTATTGACGGCAGCCTCCTAGTTGGCCTGTCGCGGCGCCCCCGATCGCTCGGGCGTCGTCCGTGTTGGTCTTGGGTTTCCCATATTATAGGAGGGCCTACGCCGTTGACGGGGGCCTGCATCTTAATGGAAATCACTGGGGCTTTGCATCTCGCCGTCTGCCAGGGACATGCAGGGACGGATGCCTTTATTCGGCAGCATGTGGGATGCGGTGATGGCGTGGCCGGGGCCCGAACCCCAGACCGACAGGTCCAGAGTCGAGTCCCCAACCGTTATACCACCACCTCCTCAGACCTACATCTGGATCGGCCGAGCACTCTTGATCGCTCCGGGGCGCTCCACATTGGTGGTGGGCTCTTCCCATGAAGTTAGAAGGATCTCTTTCCGTTGCTGAAAGCCCCACGTCTGCTCACGAGCGTCAGGGCGTTTTGCATGCTCGTGCGTACGGGCCTGACCAAACCGCTTCATGTACACAAGTCAGAGATCACAGGATGACGATTACCCCTAGCGTCTTAGCCTTAGAGTAGCAGCCGGATATGCGCTAATGAATTTTTACGCGTAGTTGTCGAGAATAGTTATCTGTGCCGCCTACGTCATGCATGCCATTTCCGTTGGTTATTTAATTTTTGACACGCTTTATGCTCGTGCACTACGTTCTTAATACGTTTTGAATACTAAGATATTGTGCATTTATTTATAACAGTCAAAGGAAAAACTGCATTAGTCATCAACCATCATCTGATAACATTGACTAGCTGGCCAAACGGAAATAAGCTAAGAATCAAGCTCGTGCTTGACTTTGATGGATTTTAGCAGTCCATTTCAGTGCATTTTGCCATGTTTTCTCCGAAATACTTAGCCTCAAAATGACAGGGCCTCTTGCTCAGATCGGGACAACCCTCGGACAATGCAAACCTCTATGTCGGTCAAAGACCACCAACACCGGGCAGTGGGACCCCATGTCCGTCTGGGCCCTCCAGGACCCATTTCCCAAGCAGGGACAAGGCTGAGTAAGGCCCGCGATGCACACTGGGCGTGGCCCCTGAAGCTCCGTGCGGTCCCTGTTGTCGGCCAAGGGTCCACAATGCCGAACTGCAAAGTCCGTCGTGTGTCGTGTTGAGCCCGTCGTGCGGAGACCTGGAGCGGTCACGTAGTCCGTGTTTTGCTAACACGTTTTGTCCTAGGGGATGAGCCATTTGGCCAGCAGGAGTGGTTAGACATTGTGCTGGTTGAGTTGGAGAACAACCATCTGAGATAAGCAGGCAGTAGAAGAGGTGGCGTTGAAGGTAACTCCACGGACAAGGTGTAGTCTCGTAGAAGTGTGTGCTGCTTCCGATGTGGTGCTTCCGATGTGAAGTGCATGCTGCTTCCGATGTGAAGTGAATGCTGCTTCCGATGTGAAATGTTGTTGCCTGGAATTGCCGCAAGTTGCCTGGAATTGCGCGATCGGATGGCGGGGGTCAGGGCTCACACAATAAGTACTGCTTAGCGTGAGCGCTGATCCCAGAAATCCATTCATTCAAAGGATTTGGACGAAATTTATAAAAAGTGCATGCTGCTTCCGATGTGCTGCTTCCGATGTGAAGTGCATGCTGCTCCCGATGTGAAGTGCATCCTGCTTCCGATGTGAAGCGCATGCTGCTTCCGATGTGCTGCCTCCGATGTGAAGTGCATGCTGCTTCCGATGTGTCCTGTTCTGTTCCGCTTGTACACGCTCAGGCAGCGTGACACGTCACACGTGTGTGCATGCATAGCCGCACGAGACCCATCTGACACGAGACCCATCTGACACGGCTTTTACGGCCCGTGGGACAAAGCCGTCAGCCAAAGCGCAGCGGCCTGATCCTGGTCAGACAGCAGCAGGGCAAACGTCAGGCGACGAAAAAATAATCAATCGAACCGTAAAACTCTATCCTGACTCATTGACTTTCATGCGTAAGAATGGGTCCAAGTTTGCGCTAATCCCCAACGTAAGCCACAACGTGATTAAACAAGTGGAAGGAGGTTTAGAGAGGGCAGGCTTTCGCTCTGCGCTAAAAAATCTGAATTTGAGCGGACGAACGCGCCGTCTAACACCCACACGGTCCCTGAACCCGAATCAAACAACACACACCACTCTGCACAAATATTCAACCTCCAGACAGATATGTGGATCTCTTGACACGCAGCCGGTTGCCCGTTCAGGTACGACGCGCTCGGGTGGGCAAGGACCAATTGAATACCCCTCTGAGATTTAAAAAAAAAACTTAGACAGCTACTAAATTTAGAAAGTAAACGATCAGGGCAGGTAGGAATGTATGTGAGCTCATTTGTGTCAAAATTTAGTTCCCTAGGTCGTGATCGCCGGGTCCAATAAGGTCACACAAGCTCAGTCATTAGACTGATGTCCAAAATACCACAAACTTCCTCGTGCAACTGCCCTGAACCTAGATACCTATTCCAAGAAAAAGGTCACTGGCATCGATTTCAGGTCAGAAGCCTTGTTTGACCTTAAGGTCATGGTGACCAATGGTCATGGTGATATACGCTACATCGTATGTCCTTAAAACAGTAGGTCGATGAGGGTCACTTAGGACAGCAGTCCCCTCTGAACTTCAATAAGTCCAAGGAAGATGTCTGTTGCCGTCCGTGTTATCAAGAAATTCGAAATGAGCATTAGAAGCCACCCTATAAAAATAAGAAACGGTGTCTAATTGGATGCCTTTTAATAACTAATGGATGAAACGTGCACGTTTTCAAGGGTAGTATGGTCATGAGAACGGTTTCGTGGTTAAAAACCTGTGCTTAGCTGGTAGGACGGGAACATTTACGACCCCTCAGACTACCCAGTGCACTGTGAAAGTCAAATGACGCAATGTCCCATACACTTTGAGCATCATTTCTTTAGGTACGTAGGCAGAATCTTCGGGGCAGGTTTATACCAAGTGAAGACTGATCACTCGGTCAGCCATGGCGTCCCAGCTATTGACGTCATACTTGAGCACCATCGGGGCTGTAGCTCAAGTGGGAGAGCGCTCGCTTAGCATGTGAGGGGATCGATTCCCCGCAGCTCCAATCGTAGCTCTTGGTTTTCACACCGCATGCACCCTACATTTTTTTCTCGTTTTTTCTCCTACATTTTTTTCGTTTTTCGGATTCGTAGGCACCCTACAAACCCAAATGGGGCATATAGCGCTGCTGGATGTACCCATTGGCAACCCGCCAAACGGAATACGCTTAAACGGATAAACATAGAAGTTTGGTGCTTAGATAAGCCAGTATGAATAGCATTATTCCCCGGAGACAAACCTGGAAAATGGAGATATGGATGCGTTGATCTTTCTGCAACGTGCCTTTATCGAAACGAATAGCAGAAAAAGATTACCTCTGCTTTATCAAATGCCATTATTGCCTTAATGCCCGTAGGTAATTCACACGCCTCTATCGAAATATCAACGCATCTACATCGCCCTTCTCGTGATTTTCCTCCGAAGCACAAAGCATAAAGCTATTATATATGTGAATAATGCTCCTCGCAAATGCAATGAAGGACTCACGTAGATCAAATGCTTGATAATGCACATCGTAAAATGCATCAGATGCACGCCAAAACAGAAGTAAAATCTAGGCGTCCAGTAAGCTGGCGCAAACACGTTAAAAACGACTCTTGGCCGACCACACGTAGGCTCACTCGGAATCAAATCCCGGATACTCGGCGCCCTCCCGGCACCCATAACGTCGTGTGGAGAGCGCCTTGTCCCATATCACATTATCTGTTTAGCTGCGGGCTGGAACTCATCTGCCCACCTCAGTATGGGAGAGCAGAGCCTTCCATGTATGGGTCACCTGCTCATCTCAGTATGGGAAAGCCTCTCTTCCAGGCATGGCTATCTCTTCCAAGTATGGCTTTCAGCCTCCCAATGCTTTCTACGTACTTCCATTCTGGGTAGTGGTGTTAGTTCGACGACCAAAGCGCGCAGGGAAAAAATACGTATGCTTAAAGCGCCTCCACAATTGCTTGTTGGAAAATGTATGTAAGACATAAAATTCGTACTATCGCAAAAGTGTGCGCGCAAAGTTTCGTAAGTAAAAATTTGTACGATCGCGTATAGAAATTATCATCCATTGATAAAAGTATGTCATGGTAAAATTTAACATAGCAAAAGTTTGTATGCATACGATACGTACCCAACTGCAAGCACTTTAACGCACGCAATTGTTCGCAAGCAGTTTAACGTATGCAATTGTACATCACGGGAAAAGTTGGGTTGATGAAAGTATGTACACTAGTGTTCATAAGCAACATACGCATAGGAACTGGTGTCCGTGAGTACAATCCCACTTTCCGAGAGGGCTGAACATTAGCCTCCTTCATCCCAGGTTATCTACGCTGCTTCGATTGGTTCGAGTTCATTTGTTGTGTGCCTCAGAGCGCTTAAGTTCATGTCATGAGAAAATGTCAAAAAATTGCGGAGGACGAACTACGCCGGCGAATATATTTGCCCGCTTAGCAAATGGCAAAAGGGCTGTTAGCCCCTCCCCCCCCCCCCCTTCCCCCGAGGAGCGCTGCCCTGGGCGCCTCCGTGGAGTTGGTACACGCAGCTCCCACGTAACCGGAAATACAAATGGTACAAGCGTTAACAGGGGAAGGAATTATTAAGACGGACTTTTCAGATTACATGACTGACGTGTTACAAAGCAATGGAGTTAAAAAGGAACAGGACACACTTGATGTTTGTCCTGATAGGTCAGCGGATTGGGGCACCTGCCTGCCGATCCGCCCTCCTCGTCCTGGCCCGCCTTGCTGCTCGTTGCACTTTTGCCACCAAGTTACGTAGTTGGCCAGGAATTGCACGATCGGTGACAGGGTTCTCAAGCAACTTCGCACAACAAAGCACAAGTACAAAAATCCATGCTCAGCATGAGTTCCGATAAAAAATACACCCATTCAGATTCATTATTAAGAGTCCACCCATTCAGATAAGATTATTAAATGGATTGAATTGTCTAATGTCAAAGGTGTGATAGGTCTATATGTCTAATTGCCTTTTAAACTATCCCAGGGATGCGCAGTTTCTTCTAACACCCCGTTGTCGTATAAGGTTGAGCGGCTCCCTAAGAGTTGCCCTTGCTAATTGCGCTCGCTGACAACCATAGGCTGTATTTCACCCGCCATAGGCTATGGCAAGGTACATCTAATTTCACATCAAAATATGTCATCTAATTACCTACAACTGTGAAGAGTTTGTCACAGCTTTGCCACGCCGTTTGAAAAATAGTCTGGAAAAAACCTTAAGGGTGGGGGCAAATTGCCTGCCCCCCTCCACCTACCCAAGCTCGTGTTTAGGAACAGGTACGTTGCATTTACGACCCGTCCATCATGGGTGCATCGCTGAGCCAGACACTGAACAGACCAAAAACTGCAAATCCTCATTGCTCGGACGACCTTGAGACGGGTCTGACGAAAATAACCTGACGCCTCAGTGAGCGCATGACAGGGCTGGAGATGAGTTCGGAGGCCGACAGCTGTCCGGCGCGTTCGGCTCGGGCGACGCTGTGTGTTGTGCCGAGCGTCCCAGAGGAACGGCGCTGCGCCGTATTGAGGTCACGCGCCCGCACGCTACCCCCGAAACGTCGTCGGTCAGCTGACACCAAAACAGCTCCCCATAAACGGCTGCGCAGTAGCCGGCGCGCGCCAGCGCCAGCGCCGTAGTATAGTAAATGCCATAGTACGAACGTCACGGGTGGCCGTGGAAAGGCCGGCCGGCTCGACCAATGGGCGCACGCGATGGTGGCGGGCCCTCGCGCGCCGTCTGTTCGCGAGGCCGCGCGCCTTACATCAGCCGATTCATCAGCTGCGCGCGGCGCGGCGCGCAGCCGGCGCGCAGTTGACTGGGGCCGCCGCCAGATTACGTCAGGCGCCGCGGTAAAAGGCAGGTGCGGCGGCCTGGGAGCAACAGTCGCCCGCCAGCTGTCTTGAGAGGAGGACGCGCCCCCTCGCGCAAGAGCCGCCCACAGCAGCGCAGAGTGCTAGAAAAGAGAGAGCCTTTAGGGAGCCGACATTGCAGCAGTGTGTTGACGGTAAGTTTATATTGCGGCACGGGGTCGGATCAGTTGTTCGAGTTGCCAGTGTTTGCTATGGTGGGGCGGGACCGAGGTTACTGACCTCAGTGGGCCGGCCGCCGAGAAGGACGAGGGTCGGACGGCCGGGCGGGGAAAGTGGGATCCAGTACATGTTGGAATAAGGTGTTAAAGTTATTCTTTCCAAGTTGATCGAGGGCGGCGTTATTGACCGGGACGTTTCTGTCTGGGCAGTCGTGGTATAACAACACACTGGTCGAGATGATAACAGTTAATGACAATGTATTCTCGTTACAGGTTGGTTGAAATTCGAAGTGACTGAATATGACTAAAGAGATCATGGAGTCGGCTGCTGAACGTTCTTCAAGCCAACAGGTGAGACAGCTCACATTTCTTTCAGCACTCTGTGACAGCCGTAGATGGGCTCTCACGACAGTTCTCCAAAGTAGACAATGCCCGTGGTAGATCATCTGAACAGCTGCTACTGCGCTTTCTGGATTGTCTTTAACGGGCCACCGGCGCACACCATATGCTTTGGCCGTGACCACGCACCCCCATCCTGCGCGACCTCTCTCGTGTCCCGTACCACCGCCTGACGCGCCCTGCCGTCCTGCAGGTGCTCAACATGGCCGTGTCGTCGTTCGAGACGCTCTCGGCGCTGCTCGGTCTGACGGCCTACATCGAGCCTGCACTGCGGGCGAGGTCGGCGGCTGCCAAGCTGCCCGCCTTCACGCTCGACCAGGTGTCCGAGCACTGCTGGGTGGACGACTGCTGGGTCGTGCTCTACGACCGGGTGTACGACGTGACCCGCTTCCTCGACGTCCACCCGGCCGGCGCCGACATCCTGCTGGAGAGTGCCGGCAGGGACGCCACCAGCGCCTTCCGCGGCGTCGGCCACTCGCAGCAGGCGGTGGATGCCCTCCTGCAGTACCAGGTCGGCGTGCTCGTGGACGCAGAGTGTATGTGGCCCGCCTCCAAGTAACGTCGGCTGGGGCGCGCAACACTCTCAGGGACGACCAAAACACGACGTCGTGATCGAATCATCTCATCGGAGCGGTGGAACGCGGGCGATTTTGACCGCGTTGTATGCACTTCCATACGCTATTTATTGTTGTGTTGTTTTTGTTGTTGCAACATGTGCCATCTCATCTACTCGTTGAAAAATAACTCATACAAGAACATGTGACATTGTTGTCTTATTATCCTGTGCGCTGAATATTGGAGGCGACAACTGACACATTTGTTTGCTTCGCGCCGCATACTTTCGACGGGAACGGAGGCCAAGATCAAATGATGGAGAGAGTCAGATGACATGAGGTCGCGTAAATGTGAGGGGGCCAGTAAGACGCCCTGCACGGCGTGACATGGGTACAGGCAATAACAGAAAACATCTCTTAACAAATTCAACACAAACCCCACGGTGCGAGCCCTTCCAGCCAGAGTGGGAGGCAGGCGGCACCATACAGCCTCAGCAGCTGACTGCGTCGACAAATGACGCACATGCACAAGTTCAACACGTGTCAAACTGGGCAAACATTTAAGTTATATCAAATCATGAGCTTAACTGTAAAATAACGCAAATACTTTCGGTTGATACTGGTCGCAGTAAGGAGGGTTATACGCCGGTGCAATTATCATAGAGTAAGGTCCCTTGGTCAGCCTCCTATGTCTTCTTGAGATCGGTCTGGAAACACTAACACTGGCCACTTTCGGTCGATTGCTGCCGGGGTTATGCGTAGGACAGTTTTGAAATATGTTGGCGGGGATGCACGCTGACGGTTCGGACAGTCGGTCCGCGCGACAAACAATACTTTTGATGGTGAAGCCGCGTCGCGTTGTCGGCTCTCTGTCTCCACCTGCTCCGGTTGCTAAGGCCTGACCTTCCTGCACCTTTGCCCGTGTAAACATCCGTTTCTTCTCCGTCAATTTTCCTTTTCGGTCTCGTGTCGGTTTGTCGCTGGTTCGTCGAGACCCCTAGGCACATTCTTAATATTTCCACATACAATTTATCATGCCAAATATATCTACCGTCTCAGTTATAACCCAATCTGTCTATGCTTGGTAGTCGTCCAGCCCAGTCTGAAGCCGCAATTGTCGCCAAAAACATTGCGGTTTCTTTATCTGATGATTCGGGCGCTTTCAGCAACCCTCATCAGGTCATCGTCAGTTGCTCCGCCCAACAACGAGAGGGCCGCGGGAGCTCACAAAGGTTTAGGGAGGAAAACACCTTTGGTATCCACTTTTACGTGCAACTCCTTGAACGTCATAATGAATTTGTAAATAAATTTTGAGAGGCCAATGCTACTTTTTGCTAAGAGTGGAGGAATCGCTGTCCAGCCTCGCTCCAACTTTTTCCTGACACCCGACAGCTAACTTTTGAATGCTGTCACGCAATCTATTCATTTGCTGCCCAAAAGGAGCTTCCTCTCATTCTTTTAAACATTTCATTTCGTCAACAATGTGACGCAAACCTAAAGACTGCAGCATAACAACAACGCAACGCATTTAGGCAAGCATGGTACGCATCCCCTTTATCTTTTTTCGACCCTAGTATTAAGCGTACTGTTCATGTGATACCTTCTCATCAACCGAACACAGGAGACGTAACTGATGTCCCCCCCCCCCCTCCCTCCCTAACGCAGCACCAGCAGTGTGAGTTAACACGGCCACGTCTCAGACTTTATTGAAACTTAGTGCATCGGGTTATCTAGTGCGTAGAACCCACCTGACGCTCACCAGCTAGCTCTCTTTCACCTATTGGTTCACGCACACACACACACACACACACACACGCACACACACACACACACACACACACACACACACACACACACACACACACACACACACACACACACACACACACGCACACACACACATATATATATATATATATATATATATATATACATATATAGGTTTATGCATATTTATATATGTATACACAAAATATTTGCGTCGCAACACCAATAAATATATATTAAATGCTACCAACCCACAAATCTCTAGTATTGCAAAGATCTGGACCGTGGGACTTAAGACAATTCCCCTTGGTCAATTTGGAAAAAGTGACGATGTGACCAGGGCCAAAGTTGTGCTTGATTTAGGTGTAAATTCAAGCAGTAGGATATTTCCTATTTGAGGCGATGAATTTCATTGTCAAGTGGAGGCTGCACGTCGTACAGCCTACCAGCTTGAGAGCCAGGAAAGAGAGCATTCCAGAGGGCCATCACAAACCGGTGTTGCCACCGTTGCGCCACTTTTGGCCCTCGGGTGTAGTGACGTGAACGCAGTGCCACTAAATCACTTCCACTGTCCACGTCCTCCCACCTCTAATAAGCAAAAAAGACCAAAAACACGCATCACACGACTCGGTTGTAGAAAAAATTGGTGCCAACAGATCTTAACAGACATCACGCGCTGCGATGACCTCGAGACACCAGAGCAGCGACTCTGACAGCCGCTACTTTGCAGTGTTGGAACGTCCAGTATTGTCGGACTCTGGCCACAGGCAATCGTGTGCAGAGGCGTAATGATCGGTGTCGGCCGCCGGTCGGTTGCGGTCAACTTGGCCCTCGGTGGGTGTCCCGACCCGCTGTCGATCAGCTGTCGGCTGCGGAGTGCTCCACATTTGTATGTTTTGAACTGAAATAACCATCTTGAAGATCATTTCGTGCAAATCACAGCCTTGTCATCTGAAAGGGAATGCTCAACATTGAAAGATGTTGAACCACGCATCAGATGATAAAATGGGCTCATTTGTAACTATTGGTATACTTCGAAAAGACTGCTCCAGACAAGACCATTTCAATGTTCCGTAAACATGCTGCTGAATAAGTCATTACTTGATTACGTCATCGTACCACGCACAGCAGTGCCTTTAAGATACAAACTCCTCTGGTTTCTGATCTAAACGCCCGCGAAGATGTGCGGATTATTTTTTATAATATTTTAAGGTCACTCAAGCATCCATGACGCCACTGTAACGTCATCAAAGCCTTGTCATTCTATAATCCATGCGGTGACCAAGACCAATAAAAACATAATTTTCGAGACGCCCATATCCGGAGTTCAAGACAACTATTTCCAGATATATCGGACTTTAATTGGCTCCCAATCAGTATTGCGCTAGGTACGATGACGTAATCAAACAATGGCGCATTAAAGAAGCATATCTACTAAACAGACGAATTGTGCTGTCCACAGCAGTCTTTTATACTTAAAAGCATATCAATAGTTATATGTGAGCGTTTTTATCATACGTGATCCTTGCCTCAATATATCCAAATGTGGAGCATTGTCTTTCAAGGGAGTCGTCCACATTTGCATGGGGCTTTAAACTGAAAAAGCCGTGTTGAAGATCATTCGATGCATTTCACAGCCCTTCCCTCCTTAAGACCTAGAAGCTGTCTGGCTTTTGAGCCACACGTCCGCGAAGATGTGCGTACTTTTCGGGGAGACTATTTTAAGGTCGCCCAGGCATCCATGACGTCGCAAAAACGTATTTCAAATCCCGCCATACCATTGTCCACACAATGGTGAAGGTCAGCTTAGATATACATGTCGAGTCGTTCGTATCTAGCATTGTGAGCACGATTTCCAGATATAACGGCCGTCAATTGGCTCTTAATCATCATTGTGCAAGGGACGATGGCGCAATCAAACAATGATGTGTTGATAAGCACATTTACTCGATAGAGAAGTGGTGTTTCCTGCATCAGTCTTTTCCGCGTACAAACATGCCAACGGTTCTAAGTGAGCTTTATCATCACGTCTGACGATTCTTTCAATGTCTTCAAACGTGGAACAATCCCTTTAATGAGCCCTGAGAAGGAATATAGAATGATTGGCAGTTAGCCACGAATGCGTTTCAACCCGAATTCTTCCCTTCGAATTGCTACGAATCAAACCAGGATCCTCTGGATTGTGAGTCCAGTTCTCCACCAACTGAGCTAACCGGTTAGGATATCCCACATTAAAGGGACAGTTTTGATCTTGTAACAATGTAAAAGCACTTTGCGGCATATTTCAAGAACCTTTTTTGTGAAATATCAGGCTACTTGCGTCTGGTAGCAGCACTGGGTTGTGCCACTACCGTCAAGACGTAACAAGGATATCTATTTTAACTATTTTCGAGTCCTAGTTACGCTGCCAACGCTCTGCAGCAGCACCACGCTGTTTCCCTGCAGTCACGATCAACATTATCATGACCAACCGTGCACACCTCTACTGGTGCGAATAAAGAACCCTTGTGAGTGGCCCAGTGGGCAAGTGTCCCTTAACGAGAAGCTGATTGATTAAAGTTTTGAACCAGTGCGTCACATGAATCAGGTGATACTTCCGTTCCCAAAGCTAAAGTGCACTCTGAAAGAGTCGCTATGGTAACCACCATGGGGAGAAATCCTAGCCATAACATTGCATTTCGTTGAAATCACAGGATAATAGCTTTATGCCGGCAAATCTTTTTGTGTTAAGTGCTTCGAGCTTCCGGAGCATTGATTTTAAAAAAATTGAGACGCTAGTGTTTTGCACGCATTACAGAACACACACTTTGAAAAAGGAAGGTAAATTGCAATGCATTACTTTCATAGTGGTAAGCGGGAGTCGGGTGAAATTTCCCCTGCAGGGTCGGTTGCTTCAAATTCCCAGCTGCTCAGAGGGTTTCAAGAAAACTGGTGTTACTGATCAAATCGTGCGCGCCTGATACAACAATATCAAAAGTTCAAACAAGCTGTGATACTCCCTTTAATTGACCAAAATGTTGTGCACATAATAACGCATCACACGAGGGCGATAGTCGACATAATTATTCCATCCTTGAAACGCTACCCTTTTCCCGCTATAGCAGATATTTTCAGCTCAGCGCATACCGCAACATTACCTTGCAGTTTGCGACTACTTGTTGGCACTGGCTAGACGGCCACCTGCCACAGCTTCGGACTCGCACGGATAGTCCGCATCCCCCCCCCCCCCGAGATCGTCGCAGCTTTTCCTGGGACCCCCTGTAGCGCCCCCTCCCCGTTACCCGTTGTCCCACCTTAGGTGCGTTCGCAGTGGCCCGGACGACACAGAACCTTTGCCGTAGACGTCATTCACGAGGTCACACCTCGTAGCTTCGGAGCCTTTTGGTGTTTGCAGCGATCAGGACAGGAGTTCTGCGCGACGCAAGACGACGGCGCACGCGCAGACTGCTTCAGTCACTTGATCGAAGTGAGACAGAAATGACGCAGCTGGTTCAACCATAACCAAGGCCACGGTTAATGAGGCTTCCACACGCAGCGCGCAGTGAGGCGTAACTTGTCCACGTAACAACCTTACGTGAGTCATGTTCGCATGAAGCAAATATCCTTCCCAGAGCCTGATACAGGAAATTTCCATTCAAGCGGAGACAGCGCAAGCCATGCGCGCCACATAATGAAAATGCCGGGTGCGCACCCCTGCAGATCTCCACGTTCATGTCGGAACTCGCACTTGCGAGACCTGAACACATGCACGTCCAGGCACCGCCTGCCCGGGACGCCGCACTGCTCGTTCGCCCCCGTCGCCGGGACGATGTCACGTGACCATAGTCTGCAGCTTCATAGTCTTCAGCTGCAGCTCTCGCAGTACGCGCGAACGTAACTGCTGGTGTCCCGCAGGCGCAGTCATTTCCACGAAAGTTGCGAAGATGCAGACGGAAAACTCGCCGCTCTGCGAATACGTCCGGTCATTGGTGGGCTGCGAACACACCCCTCTCCTCAGCTTCTCGTATTTTGTGACCCCTAAGGTAACTGTGGACCACAGCCCGCATTTCCCCCGACCCTTCAGCCGGTTGTGCGCCGGCTTTCCGCGGACCCGGCCGGCGCCATCCCGCATCCATCACGCCACCCCCATGCGGCTCGACGATTGGTCCGGACCAGGTGTCGCCTTCGGGAGGGGTCACGTGACAACGCTCCGGCGGCAGGGCGGACGAGGAATGCGGCGTCCGGGACGAGCGGCGCCTGAGCTTGCCTTTGTTCCAACCCCGCAGGTACGAGTTCCGACATGAAACTGGCGATCTGCACGGGTGCGCGTCCGCCATTTTCGTTAGGCGATTCGCATGGTTTCTCCTCGTCACGGCCTGAATGGAAATTGTTATCAGTCTGCCAATGACTGATACATACGGGAACTGACTCACTACGCGTTAAGTTTTGGAGCAAACTCCCCTTGACTTACGCCTGTTAAATGTGATGTTAAGATTTGAGCGCTATGCTTTGGATTCGCCGTCTCCATCTTCATTTTCGTCGCTAATAATTTGATTTCACTTCCGCTCCGACTCAGCATGCATGTGGGTTGAATACGAAGTCGACTCCCCTTGAGTCCGCTTGATTTCAGCAACAACAGCTAAATAAGTTTCCAAGCATTCACACCCATTGTGTCATTCCGCATCTACCACAATTCACGAGGAAAACACGTTAAAGGGAATGCTCCACATCTGAAGATATTGGGATAGGCGTCAGATATGATGGGAAAGCTTACTTGCAACTATTGGCAAGCTTTCAAGGTTCAAAAACGACGCTAAATAGCAAAATGTCAAGGTTTGTAAGATGTGGTCCCATTGTGGTCCCATTACGTCATTGTTTGATGGCGTCCTGGAATGGTGTTGTGATGATAGCAGTACCTGGCAGCATCTGACAGCCAGACCTAAAAAATACCTTGAAACACGAGAGCTGACGCCAACCGGCCATTCTCGTCACGGGGCTTTGTCGGGCGGCAGATAAGAGGGTGGTTTGTTTGGGGATTTTTTTGTCTTGGTGCTGGCCGTAAGAAGAGCTTTGGTAGACTGACATACGCGACGTAGCCATCACCAGCTTTTACGACATATTAATATCAAAGCACGATATGCTGTGCTGTTGCTGCTGCTGCTATGCTGTTGATGACTTTGTCGATTTTGTGTGATCGACCCATCCCTGCCTGCAGTGCTGTGGTCCTGACATTGATTTGCGTTGTCATGCAAAAATTAATAAATTTGTAACATTGGTATGAGCTGATTGCCAAAGCATTGCTATTGCTATGGTAAAGATGGTAAGGTTGGGCTGCCAATAATGTTTTTCTTGCTTAGGATTACTTATCCAATTAATAGTAAACCCTGATATAACCATTGTGGTGGAATGACATTCTTGCTGTTGATTGTCCCTTGCCATTGTTAAATCAGTTGCTACCGGTCATTCATAAATTACAAGCTGCTGTCTCATAGGCTTGTCATAGAGAAGTCAACCAATGTGGTGCATTGTGTAATGGCATGGGTTAACAGCGTCATTGTGGTACTACCTCAGTGCTGTACTGTGGCATGACATAATGAGCAGTGATACGGTTTTCGTACTGCAATCCGTGCTGCTTTGATAATAGATTCCATTATGAAAAGGTGGATCAAGCGTGCACTCTTGTATTGACTCCCCAACTGACATATGACTGACCAAAACACATGATATAAGATATAGATCACTTTCAGCAAAGCACACAACCAATAAGTGGCATTACTTGTTCAGCCTGTTTTGGGAATCCACAAAACGTAGGTGACAGAGATGCAAACACATCTTCCACTTCCACAGTTATGCAACATGCTGCAGCCATCAGGATACTACACTAAAAAATAACAGGGAAATTTTGCATGTAATGAATTGACACTGCAAAGATGCTGACGTTGCGCAAGGCTGGGGACGTGACAAGTGCATGTAGTTATGGTTGGATGGGCAAAATGAAAGGGAGTGATGAAGCTGCCAGTGCACTCAAGGCTTATAATAAGAAGATTATCAAGTGCCAGCTAAGACACCAACAGCAACACTTTTCCACCTTTCTCAGCATCCAACATATCACGCAAGTTGCAGTGACCAGTGATATTAATGACTTACGAGCAATGCTCGCCTGCATACAAAATTTGTTAAGACAGTAGAATGTTCCTCAGTAATAATACAGCTCTATGTGTTCAGAATTCTTTAGGGAAAGACAATTTTGCAAAGCCATATCATGTGAGCGTGTACTGAGCATGTCCATTAACGAGCTGCACGCACCAGCCCCTACTACCGAAATGAATTGCTGATATAATGGCATGCAATGGATTCATTACAGGCCGTAATACCTCAATAGGTTCAAAACGTTGGCAAGATCATAATGAGGTACCAAATTGCCTTTGTACAGCCCTGCAACATAGTGTTTCTCTTAGTTTGCTGGCACTCCATTGTCATGTTCAAACACAAACATAAAGGTAGAGGTAGGTATCGATATATCACGTTTTATTGGGAGCCGGTAGACTTAAGGAACACCAAAACAATGTTTTCTCTCTCTGAGGTACGATCCTCGCACGCACACTCCATCACATCAAGATCAATACAAGCCACTGGCACACGCCACCAGTGACCATACACATTTCAAGCCCCCGATTCACCTTTTTTGTCAAAGAAGTGGGATCTCACACCTGCAGATCTCGTGGGACTATCATCTTGCGGGTTTCCTCGCGATTTCCGCACAGATTTTCGGCTATAACACCGTATTTCACCGTGACTTCCGTTGAAAACAAAGTCCCAACCGGGGTCCATGGTAATGCGGCTCAAGAGGTTATAATTGCAGAACATAACTTTTTGTTCAAGATTTAAATTTATGGAACAAGATGCGTGAAATATCTAGTGAAACATACATCTAAAATTACTATAATGTTACCCTAATTTTATGATGCCTTGCTAACCCATGAACCCGTGCAAGGTTCTGTGCTCCGGTACATAAGACGTCAACCGAAACACGTCAGCAGCAGAAGAAGAAAAAACGCCAGCAGGGGAAAAAGACAGATTTACCGTCGCATCTTCTTTTTTGTAACTTTAGGGAGAGTGCCCATCTTTGTGGGTGCGGTACTTTTTTGCAGACAGTGGCGTTCTTTCTTATAACAGTGACCGATGCCCTAGAAACAAGGAAAATGCACCGTTCACAACGAGTGCCGTACAACCCGAAAGAGCTCACGCTTACGTTCGCGACACGCATTCAGCAGCGAAATCTTGCTAACAACCAATCATCTTCCGCGCTTTGTATCATACGTGCCGCATCATCGCTTTTGCGAATGTATCAGCGGCCATGCTGTTTTGGCCATAAGCAGAAAGCAGCCTGTAGTATGACTGCGATCGCATGACGTTTCTATGGCGTCAGTAATGCCAAGGCGACTTTGAAATAGGCACTCAATAAGCCTTTTTGCACTTTTGCGGGCGTTTAACTCAGGAACCAGAGCGTTTTGGGTTTTAAAAGGGACATCACCGAGAACTGCATCAGAAGGTCCTCAAGGTGGCTATTCCAGTTTAAAACGCCATACAAATGTGGAACATTCCCTTCAATATCGATACAGCCACTCACAAATGTAAATGTCAGCTGTTATGGCCTGTAAGCCATAGGCCGATCCTGGGGGGGGGGGGGGGGGCACGGGGCCATAGCCCCCCCAAAACCTCTGAGTGTGTTTTGGGCCCCCAAAACATTCCCAGAACTTCATGAAAGTTTCGTCTACCTACCGTCTGTTTTTACTTTAACTGTTTTAACTGTGTTGTTTTAACTTCTGTTTAAGATTCGAAGGCATTTCGGTGCTTTTTTCGGTTTTGAATGGTGTCCCTACTAGGTGCTCGCGAGAGGCACCATGCACTGGACCTCGGATCCCACAACAGCCAGCTGACGACGAACGGTTGCCCCCCCCCCTCCCCCCAAAAAAAATCCAGGCTAGATCCGCCCCTGCTGTGAGCTGACACCCGTTAAAGGTTAAAATAGGATTCACAATTTTTGGACCTCCAATCTCAAAGTCTAAGATAGAAATTGAACGATCAGGGGCAGAAATCCGTTGAACTTTTTGGAGAGCGGATATCATTCTGTCGAGTCGGAAATTGTTATGCATCTCAACATATGTCAAGCCGATAAACATTGCTTTCCCACAATCATTTTCTTTCTTTTCATTCGATTCAAGTGACTGAACGCAGCGACGCTAGCAGTAATTGGGGTTATTGGTTGTAGGCAGTAGTTATTCGATATAAAACGGGAACATTCTCACACAACCTGTTTTTTTCTTGTTGAAAATTTTGATGGATTGATGGATTTGATTGATTCAGGTCTATCCTTTGATTTTTTATTAGATTTCGGACAACACTTCCAGAAAATGGCGCTTCTGATACCCATGCGCGAGTTGCAAGACATGCATTCGCTTCATTTAGAAATGAAACTACAGCCAATGATTAGCAGACTGAAGCACATGGCAAGTGTACGGAATCCCAAAATTAGTTGGTATTAACGTTCCGTTTAACAGAATTAGCGCTATGGTTGCGGCGAGCTAAGTTCGATGTTATTACACTAAGAGCATGCAGCAGCATTCAGCATAATGAAATGTGATAATCAAAGAAAGCGATCTGCGGTATCATTGAGACGAGGTGTTAGAATTACGGATGGAGCAATTCTTCAGATTATTGCTCTCGTCTGGTGAGCTAGAGGTCGTCCTGAAATTACATTACGCATGGAGGACGAGAGCAGGTTCGGATGAAGCGCAACAGAAGTGTAACAAGGGAGGGAAGCCAGCTTTTGGACAGCCTAACGTCATGCTGAGGTGTGGCCTCCAATTATACGAAAACCTAACAGAACCCTTCAGCTTGCAGCCATCGGCCTTCTCGCTTGGCAAGGAGCACACCCGTTTTCTGCTTCGCATCTCTAGCTCAATTAGGGCCGAACGGACAATGCTTTTTTGGGATGTCACGCGCAAAGGAAGCGTTCCACCTTTGGGGTATATTTCAAAAACGTTCTCTCGTGAAACCTCAGGACTAGTTACGTCTAATAATAGCACTGGGTAGTGTCACGGCATCACTATCGAGACATAATGAGGATATCAATTTCAATTATGTTTGAGTCCGAATTTCGCTGCCAGCGCTTGGTAACAGCACCACGCTTCTTCCCTGCAGTCGCGATCATCGTTATGATGACAAACACCGTGACGCTCTTACTAGTGCGAATAAAAAACCTTTTGTGGTTGGCAAGCGGACAAGGGCCTGGTATCGACAAGCTGGTTGGTTGAAGTTTTAACCAGTGCGTCACATGGATCATAAGAAATCCAAAGCATAACGTCTTGAACTGGTGACATAAAAGCTTTATGTTCGTGTATCTTTTTGTCTTAACAGAGTGCATCAAGCTTTCGTAGCAAGATAGCAGACATTTTGACACATTAGTATGCTAAAAACAGTACAGAACACACACGTTGGAAGAGCAGGGGAAACAAAATGCATGACTTTCATAGTGGTGGGCAGGGAATCGAATCCGATTTCTTCCGCCGGGTCGACTGCTTCAAATCTTGCGACTGGGTTTGTTCTCCACTTCAAATCACAATGAAGTTCGGCGTGCGTTGAAAACGCTGAATACTATATCCGCTGAGGTGCCGGCCTGGTAGCGATGGTTTGTGCCCACCCGCGGCACATCTGCTTGGCTTTTGGGGTGCCCTACACATGGCTTTGTGCTGCTCTCCTACCAAGGCTTCGGGCAACCAACTGCTTAGGCCTCGGGGTTCTTTTCTACCTTGGGTCAGAGCACTCATCCACTTGCGTTTTGAGGCGTCTGTAACTTACGCTTGGGTCTCCACTCCAGTTTTAGGCGCCCCTCTATTCAGGATTGAGGCACCTTTACCTGCGATTAGAGGCCCACCACGGGTGCGCCACTGAATCAGCGCAGCGGGCTTCCACATCTCATCTGCCTGCCGACAGAGGTATTGACCAGCGCCATAACCTGTTACAGGGTCTTACTGCTGGCCAAAGAACCCCACGCGCATGCACGTTTTACCAGGAGCGCGCCCAGGTGCGGCGTGATCTCACACTTAGCATGGAGCTGTTCGTGATAAAAGCTGTGATCGCCACCACCACCCTGATCGGGATAGCTGCGAGCCACATGACCGCCTCGGACTCAGCCCTACGTGCACGCTTGACATATATCCATTCCACAACCCGCGTCTCGCTCGACGCGGCTGTTTCACCGGCGGTAATTACACGCTGCGGTTACTCAATGGCTGCGGAGGGGCGCCGCAGTTGGGCGGAACGGCCGGGGGCCGGCGCACCTGGCCTGATGTCGACCGGGATGAGGAGCTGGCCCGCGGCAGCACCGCCGGTCGTCCAGTAACGGGCGCCAGGCGGTCTGGCCCGAGATCCGGCCCTCCGATGGGCGAGTTGGAAAGAGGTCCGACCCTCCGATGGGAGAGCTGGCAAGAGGTCCGGCCCTCCAATGGGCGAGCTGGCGAGAGATCTGCTCCCCCGATGCGCGAGCTGGCGGGAGGTCCGACCCTCCGATGGGCGAGCTGGCGGTGCGACAGGAAAGATGGCAGCCACCTGCCAGGCTGTCAGGCGGTCTGACTGGAGGGCTGATGATCTGGCATGAAGCAAGCGGTCTGCGGGTCGGCTGGCGAACTAACAACGGGCAGGAGAGATGGCGGTCGGGTGGGGAGCAGGCGGTCCAAACAGAACGCTTGAGGGATCGTCTGAGTCGCCAGGACCATCCAGGACCGGCGTATGATGATTCAGCAGGAGGATCTGGTAACCCAGCAAGAGGGTCTGGTTTCCTGCGTGTGGAGGTGGAGGGCACTGGTGACCGGAGGGCAGGACCCTCGACATCTGACGGAATGATCCTGGCACCTGGTGAGACTGGCCTGGCACGAGGAGAATGGCGTCGCACGGGACGCGGCGCACGGCGTGGCGCAGTAGAAGGCGCCGCGCCGTCTGCCGAGGGACCGCTCCGGGAGGATCTAACGGTGATGCCCGCGGGTCGGGAGAGCCAGGCCGCAGCCAGGAACGCTAACGACGGGCCGCACCTTGACGCCCGCCACAAGACGAATGGCTGAATGGAACGCCAGGTGTTGCCAAGCAAGAGAATGGAGTTCAGATGGGTTCCCCGAAGTCCGACAGCTTTCGGGCTACATTAATGGTGCAAATTATGACCAGCTCAAATGAGCACCAAGCATGCACCCATCGTGCCCTTAACGACTAGCTGGGCTGTTCTTGGATTTTATTGCGCAGTATCGCATTTTTAAGCATTTTCAAGCGTATCCCGTTTCATAAACGTATGGGTCAATCGTTTTTCTCTCGTCTTTACTTCAGGACAGTGCGCCTGCCCGTTCCGTAACCTTTACTGAACCGGCCGATGAGCAAATGCTGTAATCCGGGTGTGGCGCAGTGGGACTGTTCAGCGACCTATTTGAGCATCAATTCTGTGAAATACGCTGAAAACCACGTGCCAGAACTATGAAATACGGGTCGGTGACACCTTATATGCAGCCTTGTAAATGATTTCACGAACGTAATGGAGGGTGTGTGTCATTTTTATAGCGCGGATGGCACATAATGAGAAGAAATAAGTATCATGCGTGCCAAATGATCGTTATAAAATACTTTCTGTCGAAAGAATCCCCAGTTGGCCGGGAAAATCATATTTGGCATCTTTTGGACGAACTGAACATCTACATCATGGTTGGCAAAATTTGGTAAGATAGTATGTATATTTTTTGTTCCTGAAACTATGCGACGTGCCTCACGCAGCGCCAAGTTTGCCCGCCATTACATCAATCGCACGGAAACACTTCAGTCTTCAGGCCGACGCACGGCTGATTTCGGTTGCGAAGAGAAATAAGAAGAAAGTACTCATGCTATGTTCAGAACTGGTATACTTTGGTAATTAAAATGATAAAATTGTCTTCGACGTGAATGAAGTGCATAAATGTGCATATATTAGTTTGCATTCATTACGTGCATGTCTTAATCCATTTATTAGACCATGTGTTACTTCACTGCGCGAGGAATCAGCGTCAAGAGTATTATGTGTTATATGATTGTCGTTCAGCTTAAGCTTGCAGTGTTTGTGCCTCCGTATATCTGGCTCATGTGTGCCTCATGCAGGCTATTGCTTGTGTCCAGATTCAATTTGTCTTATGCTTTGACAAAATGCGATTTGTAGTAAATCTGTTTTATTATTCAACATTTGTGTTTACAGCCCGATAATTCTCAACATTCGCTAACCCCTTACTGGAAGAATGCTGCATACCGCCCAGCTCTGATTCATTCCAACATGTTCTGAGGAGACTGCACAAAAATTGAGGAATGACGAATCCGGTAAGTTGCATTTGCGGGAGCCATTATGCATGTAGATAACACAGTTGTAATAGCCTTATTTCCTTAGTCATTCCTTAGTAATAACATTACTAAATGCTACTGCAGATCAGCGAAACTTTATCAGAGACCTCAGCAAAAATGATGATACGATAGTTAAAGAAAGCAAAAAGTAAAGGTTTTGCAACCTTAGAGGAGCTAACTTGTGTTAACATGGCTCAGCCTATACTTAACGACAGAAATAGTTATGAAAAGCTGGGTAAGACCCCAGTCCGTTAGAAAGAGGCTAGAATAAAAAGAACTCTAAACAGCATAGCTAGCGGAAAACTTTCGAACAAAACCATAAAAGATCGAACACTTAGACACAGAAGAACGCCTGTGTTCTATGGGCTCCCTAAGGATCACAAACCTGCAGTGTCCCTGAGACCCGTGATACTTTCGTGCGGTGGCCCTACAGAAAGTACTTCATGTCTGCTAGATAAAATATTCAACCAACTCTTGAGGCTTGTTCCCACTCATCCGTGGACACCAGAGACTTGTTAAAGAAGACTTAAAGTCATGCACAGCCAGAAGGGTTACCAGAGGGCAGTGTTTTCTTCAGTGTAGATGTTGTCAATTTACATGGCGATATTCTAGTCAATGAGGCTGTCGCTGTCATGAAAGCTAAGGTAGACGGACATTTCTATGAAACTGATACATCCGGTTCATCAAAAGAAGTTATCTGCGGTCTTTTAGAACAGTGCTTCCAGCATAATGTTTCCTCGTTCGGGGATAAATACCATCGACGGAAACCGGACAAAGCAATGGGGGTTCATGCGCTGCTCCACTGGCGAAAATATCCTTCAGACCAATTTGAAAAAACCCTAGCCACCAGCCGATGAAAACCAGCTTTCTTAGCTAGATACATCGATGATTATACTGGAGGATGGGCGCACGAACAGTGTTCCCGTAAACAATTTTTACAGTTCATGGACAACCAGCATCCAACCTTAGCCTTTATGATGAAGCAAACAACAGGTGGAAAGAGTCTCAGATTTGGACACGCTGGTGACAGTGGAAAGACGGAACAAATGCACAACGTTAGGAACGGAGCTCTTTATCGAGCCCACTAACTCTCATATAATTATGCACGACGAGCCTGCGTATCCAGCTTCCACTAAGCACCATGTAATTCGTAACATGTTCCATAGGGCTCTAACCAACTCATCAAGTAGTGAAACGGAAAGAACGAGATTAAACTGAATACGAACTGTACTGCTAGGCAATTTTGGCAATTTTTTTTCTCAAAAGTTAGGCAAATGGATGTTTTCCGTGATTTTTAGGGAGAACGTTGGAAGGGGTAAAAAATTAAAGCGCTTGGGGGGATGGGCGGTAGAAGCCGGGAACACGTCGGACTACAAATTCTTATAGGTACATAACATAGGTGGACACTTGCTCTGGGAAATCAAAGGCATCGTTAGAAAACTAAAACTGCCCGCTCGGATAGCTGGGAAGAACGATACTAGGCTAAAAAAAGTCTCCGGCGAAATATTCTGTCTCGAAGCCTAAGTGCCCGGGTGGCAATATATGACATTTATACAAGTCCGGGTGTCAAGCACTTTGCGGGCGAAAAAGTGGTTTACGAGATAATGTCTAAACTGTGCGAAAAGCATCGCTTTCCACAAGCACACAACTCAGGTCGCTGCAGTTGCCTCTGCTCGTGCACGCTGTGACCCCGAAGGCGCTGATGCCAATGGTATGATGATTTGGGGCCAGCATACAGCAGATATTCTCCAGTTCAACACACCACACACAAGCGCGCCAACAACGGACACCATTCCGCTGCTGAACATCCAGGTCGATCATCCGTCACACAGTCCGACATAGCTCCATGCGCCTTCTGTTAATTGTCCATGTTAACGGAGTATGTTAGAGGACGTCAGTTCGCTGTGAAGAACTGGACTGAGGACTGCTGCCAAGACTTGGCCCAGTCCCTACCGTCCACTTTTTTTCGTGAAGGCCTGCCAAATTGCCTTGTCCTGCTGGTGGTAGACATACCTCAACCGGTGCGTCGATTACGGGAAATAAAAAAAAACAAACATAAAACAATGGTTGAGGGACACCAGTTCCATACTTTCATCTTGAAGGGAATTTCCAACATTTTGCAGTCCATCACGCTTTCTTAAAACTCCTCATGAGCAATGTTGCTGTGCCTTTGTAAGTGGCTTCACACTATACCTTCCTGAACATCTTGATATATTTTTATTGGCCTTAGCTCATAATCGGGGAACTTGTTTTTATTAAAAGGCATTCCATCATAGGCTGAGTGCGCGCGGTTGGTCGGCTCCGGCACTAACGCCCGGGGCGGACCGGTGGCCGGCTCCACGACGGTCGGTTAGGCTCGAGTCGCTCCTTGGCATGGCCCTGGATTCACTTCGACGTTATCAGGTGGTGAGCATGAACATAATCGACGACATACACACAGGCTCACCTAACTTTCGTCAATCACGTCTACGCTGATCGCAGTGTTCAATTTCGATGTGACCAGAGGGGGGCGCGTTTCATCGCCGTGGCCCCTTATCCCAACCCCGCATGTAGGGTAATTGTGAGTGCGGAACACTAAAAGAAATGTGCGTGCTAAACATGCCGCGACGTGCATCATTCCACGGAGAAATGTTGCCACTGCTGTCATTTTGATTCAGGCGTCTGTGGTATACACTATCCCCTCGCCCGTGCCGGTAAGGCATGCCTACCTACTGATGACGTAATTACTCGCCCCACTGCCCACAAACGCCAGACCATCCGAGATACGCGTGCGAAGCTCCGGGCATCGCCAGAGCTGGGCGCCTGGCACACCGACTGCCCCGCTGCCCGGCGGGCAGGTGCTGAGAACACAGTCAACCGACCCCGCGCGCCGAAGGACTGGCAGCCATGTGACACCCGGGTCAGCGTAAGCTCGCCCGGCGGGGGTGGACACGCCACAACAAGCGCCTCGGGTTACCACCAAGAAGCCGCAGAAACGTACCGCAAGGAAACCTCTCGCCTAGCGGTACTGGGGGCTCGTCAGCGCTGCGGCATTGTACCGGCTGGCAATGCTCAGATTTGGCACCAGCGTCCACGGCTCGAGCGATGAAGAACGATGGTGAAACAGACCGGCGGTGATTTTGGTGCCCGGTTTCGTGACAGAAGATTGTGACATTACATGCGAATGGCCTGTGCAGTTTTCTCGTTGCATGCCGGCGATGGACTTGCTGGAAGTTTCAAGATGTTAAAAATTATTTTCAGATGATCATCAGAAATTCGCTACTGCGGGTTTTCCGTCGATCCTGGACGCGCGAAGCCTTGCTTTAATTTACCCACTGCGGTGTAATTTGGAACGTAGGTGACACCTGAGAGCTAATATAATGTGCTTGTTAGGCTATTAACGTATGTAAACAAACTTTGACGGGGGAGGGCGGGGGGTGGTGGGGGGGGGGGGGGGGGGGGGGGCAATAGACGGTGCAGTTCTGTTTTGCACTTTCGTGACTGCAGTCACAAACAACTGCGCCCGTGGCGCTGCTGGCTACTCATGCTGGTCCGCCCGGGCTGTCAGAGCACCGACCCAGAGCATGGTTCGGACGTGACCCCACCACCGGGAGGCGACCAAAGCACGCAACACGTAGAACGGCCGATCGTCCTCGCTGGCTGACGCCGCCAGGCAGAGGTCCCCTTGCCCCCCATCCCCCACTCCACCAGCACACCCCACCCCCACCCCCCCACTCCACACGCCTGAGAGTCTTGACCCGCGGCCCGACGGTTTGCTGACCCTCCAGCTGACGACCATGTTTCCCCTACCCCTCCAGCCGCCGACCCGAGATCGTGACCCGTGGCCCCGACGGGTCTGACCTCCAGCTGACGACATGTTTCCCCACCTACGCCGCCGCCACCCGAGATTCTTGACCCGTTGGCCAGAAGGGGTCTCGTGACCCCTCCAGCTGACGACGTGTTTCCCCACCCTCCGCCGCCACCCGAGATTTTCTGACCCGCGGCCCAGAATCGGGTCGTGGGCCTCCAAGGCCGGCGGCAGGTGACCCGCTCAGCCACCGGACGGCCCGCCGTTCGGCACGTGTCTTGGCCAGATGTACGCGACAGCGCTCCCACGCCGCGCCGCCGGAGGTGACCCTTCCC
>NW_023596845.1:93253-184974 GCF_011947565.3 Pollicipes pollicipes
GGGAAGGGTCACCTCCGGAGGCGCGGCGTGGGAGCGCTGCGTCATCTGGCCAGACACGTGCGAACGCGGCCGTCCGGTGCTGAGCGGTCACCTGCCGCCGGCTGGAGGCCACGACCCGTCTGGCCGCGGGTCAGAATCTCGGGTGGCGGCGGAGGTGGGGAAACACGTCGTCAGCTGGAGGTCACGACCCGTCGGGCCACGGGTCAGAATCTCGGGTGGCGGCGGAGGTGGGGAAACATGTCGTCAGCTGGGAGGTCAGCAACCGTCGGGCCTGCGGGTCAGACTCTCAGGCGGTGGAGGGGAGGGGGGGGGGGGCAAGGGGACCTGGCGCGTCCAGCAGCGAGGACGATCGGCCGTTCTACGTGTTGCGTGCTTTGGTCGCCTCACGGTGGTGGTGGGGTCACGTCCGAACCATGCTCTGGGTCGGTGCTCTGACAGCCCGGGCGGAACCAGCATGAGTAGCCAGCAGCGCCACGGGCGCAGTTGTTTGTGACTGCAGTCACGAAAGTGCAAAACAGAACTGCACCGTCTATTGCCCCCCCCCCCCCCCCCCCCCCCCCCCCCCCCCCACCACCCCCCCGCCCTCCCCCGTCAAAGTTTGTTTACATACGTTAATAGCCTAACAAGCACATTATATTAGCTCTCAGGTGTCACCTACGTTCCAAATTACACCGCAGTGGGTAAATTAAAGCAAGGCTTCGCGCGTCCAGGATCGACGGAAAACCCGCAGTAGCGAATTTCTGATGATCATCTGAAAATAATTTTTAACATCTTGAAACTTCCAGCAAGTCCATCGCCGGCATGCAACGAGAAAACTGCACAGGTCATTCGCATGTAATGTCACAATCTTCTGTCACGAAACCGGGCACCAAAATCACCGCCGGTCTGTTTCACCATCGTTCTTCATCGCTCGAGCCGTGGACGCTGGTGCCAAATCTGAGCATTGCCAGCCGGTACAATGCCGCAGCGCTGACGAGCCCCCAGTACCGCTAGGCGAGAGGTTTCCTTGCGGTACGTTTCTGCGGCTTCTTGGTGGTAACCCGAGGCGCTTGTTGTGGCGTGTCCACCCCCGCCGGGCGAGCTTACGCTGACCCGGGTGTCACATGGCTGCCAGTCCTTCGGCGCGCGGGGTCGGTTGACTGTGTTCTCAGCACCTGCCCGCCGGGCAGCGGGGCAGTCGGTGTGCCAGGCGCCCAGCTCTGGCGATGCCCGGAGCTTCGCACGCGTATCTCGGGTGGTCTGGCGTTTGTGGGCAGTGGGGCGAGTAATTACGTCATCAGTAGGTAGGCATGCCTTACCGGCACGGGCGAGGGGATAGTGTATACCACAGACGCCTGAATCAAAATGACAGCAGTGGCAACATTTCTCCGTGGAATGATGCACGTCGCGGCATGTTTAGCACGCACATTTCTTTTAGTGTTCCGCACTCACAATTACCCTACATGCGGGGTTGGGATAAGGGGCCACGGCGATGAAACGCGCCCCCCTCTGGTCACATCGAAATTGAACACTGCGATCAGCGTAGACGTGATTGACGAAAGTTAGGTGAGCCTGTGTGTATGTCGTCGATTATGTTCATGCTCACCACCTGATAACGTCGAAGTGAATCCAGGGCCATGCCAAGGAGCGACTCGAGCCTAACCGACCGTCGTGGAGCCGGCCACCGGTCCGCCCCGGGCGTTAGTGCCGGAGCCGACCAACCGCGCGCACTCAGCCTATGATGGAATGCCTTTTAATAAAAACAAGTTCCCCGATTATGAGCTAAGGCCAATAAAAATATATCAAGATGTTCAGGAAGGTATAGTGTGAAGCCACTTACAAAGGCACAGCAACATTGCTCATGAGGAGTTTTAAGAAAGCGTGATGGACTGCAAAATGTTGGAAATTCCCTTCAAGATGAAAGTATGGAACTGGTGTCCCTCAACCATTGTTTTATGTTTGTTTTTTTATTTCCCGTAATCGACGCACCGGTTGAGGTATGTCTGCCACCAGCAGGACAAGGCAATTTGGCAGGCCTTCACGAAAAAAGTGGACGGTAGGGACTGGGCCAAGTCTTGGCAGCAGTCCTCAGTCCAGTTCTTCACAGCGAACTGACGTCCTCTAACATACTCCGTTAACATGGACAATTAACAGAAGGCGCATGGAGCTATGTCGGACTGTGTGATGGATGATCGACCTGGATGTTCAGCAGCGGAATGGTGTCCGTTGTTGGCGCGCTTGTGTGTGGTGTGTTGAACTGGAGAATATCTGCTGTATGCTGGGCCCAAATCATCATACCATTTGCATCAGCGTCTTCGGGGTCACAGCGCACCGAGCAGAGGCAACTGCAGCGACCTGAGTTGTGTGCTTGTGGAAAGCGATGCTTTTCGCACAGTTTAGACATTATCTCGTAAACCACTTTTTCGCCCGCAAAGTGATTGACACCTGGACTTGTATAAATGTCATATATTGCCACCTGGGCACTTAGGCTTCGAGACAGAATATTTCGCCGGAGACTTTTTTAGCCTAGTATCGTTCTTCCCAGCTATCCGAGCGGGCAGTTTTAGTTTTCTAACGATGCCTTTGATTTCCCAGAGCAAGTGTCCACCTATGTTATGTACCTATAAGAATTTGTAGTCCGACGTGTTCCCGGCTTCTACCGCCCATCCCCCCAAGCGCTTTAATTTTTTACCCCCTTCCAACGTTCTCCCTAAAATCACGGAAAACATCCATTTGCCTAACTTTTGAGAAAAAAAATTGCCAAAATTGCCTAGCAGTACAGTTCGTATTCAGTTTAATCTCGTTCTTTCCGTTTCACTACTTGATGAGTTGGTTAGAGCCCTATGGAACATGTTACGAATTACATGGTGCTTAGTGGAAGCTGGATACGCAGGCTCGTCGTGCATAATTATATGAGAGTTAGTGGGCTCGATAAAGAGCTCCGTTCCTAACGTTGTGCATTTGTTCCGTCTTTCCACTGTCACCAGCGTGTCCAAATCTGAGACTCTTTCCACCTGTTGTTTGCTTCATCATAAAGGCTAAGGTTGGATGCTGGTTGTTCATGAACTGTAAAAATTGTTTACGGGAACACTGTTCGTGCGCCCATCCTCCAGTATAATCATCGATGTATCTAGCTAAGAAAGCTGGTTTTCATCGGCTGGTGGCTAGGGTTTTTTCAAATTGGTCTGAAGGATATTTTCGCCAGTGGAGCAGCGCATGAACCCCCATTGCTTTGTCCGGTTTCCGTCGATGGTATTTATCCCCGAACGAGGAAACATTATGCTGGAAGCACTGTTCTAAAAGACCGCAGATAACTTCTTTTGATGAACCGGATGTATCAGTTTCATAGAAATGTCCGTCTACCTTAGCTTTCATGACAGCGACAGCCTCATTGACTAGAATATCGCCATGTAAATTGACAACATCTACACTGAAGAAAACACTGCCCTCTGGTAACCCTTCTGGCTGTGCATGACTTTAAGTCTTCTTTAACAAGTCTCTGGTGTCCACGGATGAGTGGGAACAAGCCTCAAGAGTTGGTTGAATATTTTATCTAGCAGACATGAAGTACTTTCTGTAGGGCCACCGCACGAAAGTATCACGGGTCTCAGGGACACTGCAGGTTTGTGATCCTTAGGGAGCCCATAGAACACAGGCGTTCTTCTGTGTCTAAGTGTTCGATCTTTTATGGTTTTGTTCGAAAGTTTTCCGCTAGCTATGCTGTTTAGAGTTCTTTTTATTCTAGCCTCTTTCTAACGGACTGGGGTCTTACCCAGCTTTTCATAACTATTTCTGTCGTTAAGTATAGGCTGAGCCATGTTAACACAAGTTAGCTCCTCTAAGGTTGCAAAACCTTTACTTTTTGCTTTCTTTAACTATCGTATCATCATTTTTGCTGAGGTCTCTGATAAAGTTTCGCTGATCTGCAGTAGCATTTAGTAATGTTATTACTAAGGAATGACTAAGGAAATAAGGCTATTACAACTGTGTTATCTACATGCATAATGGCTCCCGCAAATGCAACTTACCGGATTCGTCATTCCTCAATTTTTGTGCAGTCTCCTTAGAACATGTTGGAATGAATCAGAGCTGGGCGGTATGCAGCATTCTTCCAGTAAGGGGTTAGCGAATGTTGAGAATTATCGGGCTGTAAACACAAATGTTGAATAATAAAACAGATTTACTACAAATCGCATTTTGTCAAAGCATAAGACAAATTGAATCTGGACACAAGCAATAGCCTGCATGAGGCTCACATGAGCCAGATATACGGAGGCACAAACACTGCAAGCTTAAGCTGAACGACAATCATATAACACATAATACTCTTGACGCTGATTCCTCGCGCAGTGAAGTAACACATGGTCTAATAAATGGATTAAGACATGCACGTAATGAATGCAAACTAATATATGCACATTTATGCACTTCATTCACGTCGAAGACAATTTTATCATTTTAATTACCAAAGTATACCAGTTCTGAACATAGCATGAGTACTTTCTTCTTATTTGTCTTCGCAACCGAAATCAGCCGTGCGTCGGCCTGAAGACTGAAGTGTTTCCGTGCGATTGATGTAATGGCGGGCAAACTTGGCGCTGCGTGAGGCACGTCGCATAGTTTCAGGAACAAAAAATATACATACTATCTTACCAAATTTTGCCAACCATGATGTAGATGTTCAGTTCGTCCAAAAGATGCCAAATATGATTTTCCCGGCCAACTGGGGATTCTTTCGACAGAAAGTATTTTGTAACGATCATTTGGCACGCATGATAATTATTTCTTCTCATTATGTGCCATCCGCGCTATAAAAATGACACACACCCTCCATTACGTTCGTGAAATCATTTACAAGGCTGCATATAAGGTGTCACCGACCCGTATTTCATAGTTCTGGCACGTGGTTTTCAGCGTATTTCACAGAATTGATGCTCAAATAGGTCGCTGAACAGTCCCACTGCGCCTCACCCGGATTACAGCATTTGCTCATCGGCCGGTTCAGTAAAGGTTACGGAACGGGCAGGCGCACTGTCCTGAAGTAAAGACGAGAGAAAAACGATTGATCCATACGTTTATGAAACGGGATACGCTTGAAAATGCTTAAAAATGCGATACTGCGCAATAAAATCCAAGAACAGCCCAGCTAGTCGTTAAGGGCACGATGGGTGCATGCTTGGTGCTCATTTGAGCTGGTCATAATTTGCACCATTAATGTAGCCCGAAAGCTGTCGGACTTCGGGGAACCCATCTGAACTCCATTCTCTTGCTTGGCAACACCTGGCGTTCCATTCAGCCATTCGTCTTGTGGCGGGCGTCAAGGTGCGGCCCGTCGTTAGCGTTCCTGGCTGCGGCCTGGCTCTCCCGACCCGCGGGCATCACCGTTAGATCCTCCCGGAGCGGTCCCTCGGCAGACGGCGCGGCGCCTTCTACTGCGCCACGCCGTGCGCCGCGTCCCGTGCGACGCCATTCTCCTCGTGCCAGGCCAGTCTCACCAGGTGCCAGGATCATTCCGTCAGATGTCGAGGGTCCTGCCCTCCGGTCACCAGTGCCCTCCACCTCCACACGCAGGAAACCAGACCCTCTTGCTGGGTTACCAGATCCTCCTGCTGAATCATCATACGCCGGTCCTGGATGGTCCTGGCGACTCAGACGATCCCTCAAGCGTTCTGTTTGGACCGCCTGCTCCCCACCCGACCGCCATCTCTCCTGCCCGTTGTTAGTTCGCCAGCCGACCCGCAGACCGCTTGCTTCATGCCAGATCATCAGCCCTCCAGTCAGACCGCCTGACAGCCTGGCAGGTGGCTGCCATCTTTCCTGTCGCACCGCCAGCTCGCCCATCGGAGGGTCGGACCTCCCGCCAGCTCGCGCATCGGGGGAGCAGATCTCTCGCCAGCTCGCCCATTGGAGGGCCGGACCTCTTGCCAGCTCTCCCATCGGAGGGTCGGACCTCTTTCCAACTCGCCCATCGGAGGGCCGGATCTCGGGCCAGACCGCCTGGCGCCCGTTACTGGACGACCGGCGGTGCTGCCGCGGGCCAGCTCCTCATCCCGGTCGACATCAGGCCAGGTGCGCCGGCCCCCGGCCGTTCCGCCCAACTGCGGCGCCCCTCCGCAGCCATTGAGTAACCGCAGCGTGTAATTACCGCCGGTGAAACAGCCGCGTCGAGCGAGACGCGGGTTGTGGAATGGATATATGTCAAGCGTGCACGTAGGGCTGAGTCCGAGGCGGTCATGTGGCTCGCAGCTATCCCGATCAGGGTGGTGGTGGCGATCACAGCTTTTATCACGAACAGCTCCATGCTAAGTGTGAGATCACGCCGCACCTGGGCGCGCTCCTGGTAAAACGTGCATGCGCGTGGGGTTCTTTGGCCAGCAGTAAGACCCTGTAACAGGTTATGGCGCTGGTCAATACCTCTGTCGGCAGGCAGATGAGATGTGGAAGCCCGCTGCGCTGATTCAGTGGCGCACCCGTGGTGGGCCTCTAATCGCAGGTAAAGGTGCCTCAATCCTGAATAGAGGGGCGCCTAAAGCTGGAGTGGAGACCCAAGCGTAAGTTACAGACGCCTCAAAACGCAAGTGGATGAGTGCTCTGACCCAAGGTAGAAAAGAACCCCGAGGCCCAAGCAGTTGGTTGCCCGAAGCCTTGGTAGGAGAGCAGCACAAAGCCATGTGTAGGGCACCCCAAAAGCCAAGCAGATGTGCCGCGGGTGGGCACAAACCATCGCTACCAGGCCGGCACCTCAGCGGATATAGTATTCAGCGTTTTCAACGCACGCCGAACTTCATTGTGATTTGAAGTGGAGAACAAACCCAGTCGCAAGATTTGAAGCAGTCGACCCGGCGGAAGAAATCGGATTCGATTCCCTGCCCACCACTATGAAAGTCATGCATTTTGTTTCCCCTGCTCTTCCAACGTGTGTGTTCTGTACTGTTTTTAGCATACTAATGTGTCAAAATGTCTGCTATCTTGCTACGAAAGCTTGATGCACTCTGTTAAGACAAAAAGATACACGAACATAAAGCTTTTATGTCACCAGTTCAAGACGTTATGCTTTGGATTTCTTATGATCCATGTGACGCACTGGTTAAAACTTCAACCAACCAGCTTGTCGATACCAGGCCCTTGTCCGCTTGCCAACCACAAAAGGTTTTTTATTTGCACTAGTAGGAGCGTCACGGTGTTTGTCATCATAACGATGATCGCGACTGCAGGGAAGAAGCGTGGTGCTGTTACCAAGCGCTGGCAGCGAAATTCGGACTCAAACATAATTGAAATTGATATCCTCATTATGTCTCGATAGTGATGCCGTGACACTACCCAGTGCTATTATTAGACGTAACTAGTCCTGAGGTTTCACGAGAGAACGTTTTTGAAATATGCCCCAAAGGTGGAACGCTTCCTTTGCGCGTGACATCCCAAAAAAGCATTGTCCGTTCGGCCCTAATTGAGCTAGAGATGCGAAGCAGAAAACGGGTGTGCTCCTTGCCAAGCGAGAAGGCCGATGGCTGCAAGCTTAAGGGTTCTGTTAGGTTTTCGTATAATTGGAGGCCACACCTCAGCATGACGTTAGGCTGTCCAAAAGCTGGCTTCCCTCCCTTGTTACACTTCTGTTGCGCTTCATCCGAACCTGCTCTCGTCCTCCATGCGTAATGTAATTTCAGGACGACCTCTAGCTCACCAGACGAGAGCAATAATCTGAAGAATTGCTCCATCCGTAATTCTAACACCTCGTCTCAATGATACCGCAGATCGCTTTCTTTGATTATCACATTTCATTATGCTGAATGCTGCTGCATGCTCTTAGTGTAATAACATCGAACTTAGCTCGCCGCAACCATAGCGCTAATTCTGTTAAACGGAACGTTAATACCAACTAATTTTGGGATTCCGTACACTTGCCATGTGCTTCAGTCTGCTAATCATTGGCTGTAGTTTCATTTCTAAATGAAGCGAATGCATGTCTTGCAACTCGCGCATGGGTATCAGAAGCGCCATTTTCTGGAAGTGTTGTCCGAAATCTAATAAAAAATCAAAGGATAGACCTGAATCAATCAAATCCATCAATCCATCAAAATTTTCAACAAGAAAAAAACAGGTTGTGTGAGAATGTTCCCGTTTTATATCGAATAACTACTGCCTACAACCAATAACCCCAATTACTGCTAGCGTCGCTGCGTTCAGTCACTTGAATCGAATGAAAAGAAAGAAAATGATTGTGGGAAAGCAATGTTTATCGGCTTGACATATGTTGAGATGCATAACAATTTCCGACTCGACAGAATGATATCCGCTCTCCAAAAAGTTCAACGGATTTCTGCCCCTGATCGTTCAATTTCTATCTTAGACTTTGAGATTGGAGGTCCAAAAATTGTGAATCCTATTTTAACCTTTAACGGGTGTCAGCTCACAGCAGGGGCGGATCTAGCCTGGATTTTTTTTGGGGGGGAGGGGGGGGCAACCGTTCGTCGTCAGCTGGCTGTTGTGGGATCCGAGGTCCAGTGCATGGTGCCTCTCGCGAGCACCTAGTAGGGACACCATTCAAAACCGAAAAAAGCACCGAAATGCCTTCGAATCTTAAACAGAAGTTAAAACAACACAGTTAAAACAGTTAAAGTAAAAACAGACGGTAGGTAGACGAAACTTTCATGAAGTTCTGGGAATGTTTTGGGGGCCCAAAACACACTCAGAGGTTTTGGGGGGGGCTATGGCCCCGGGCCCCCCCCCCCCCCCAGGATCGGCCTATGGCTTATAGGCCATAACAGCTGACATTTACATTTGTGAGTGGCTGTATCGATATTGAAGGGAATGTTCCCCATTTGTATGGCGTTTTAAACTGGAATAGCCACCTTGAGGACCTTCTGATGCAGTTCTCGGTGATGTCCTTTTTAAAACCCAAAACGCTCTGGTTCCTGAGTTAAACGCCCGCAAAAGTGCAAAAAGGTTTATTGAGTGCCTATTTCAAAGTCGCCTTGGCATTACTGACGCCATAGAAACGTCATGCGATCGCAGTCATACTACAGGCTGCTTTCTGCTTATGGCCAAAACACAATGGCCGCTGATACATTCGCAAAAGCGATGATGCGGCACGTATGATACAAAGCGCGGAAGATGATTGGTTGTTAGCAAGATTTCGCTGCTGAATGCGTGTCGCGAACGTAAGCGTGAGCTCTTTCGGGTTGTGCGGCACTCGTTGTGAACGGTGCATTTTCCTTGTTTCTAGGGCATCGGTCACTGTTATAAGAAAGAACGCCACTGTCTGCAAAAAAGTACCGCACCCACAAAGATGGGCACTCTCCCGGAAGTTACAAAAAAGAAGATGCGACGGTAAATCTGTCTTTTTCCCCTGCTGGCGTTTTTTCTTCTTCTGCTGCTGACGTGTTTCGGTTGACGTCTTATGTACCGGAGCATAGAACCTTGCACGGGTTCATGGGTTAGCAAGGCATCATAAAATTAGGGTAACATTATAGTAATCTTAGATGTATGTTTCACTAGATATTTCACGCATCTTGTTCCATAAATTTAAATCTTGAACAAAAAGTTATGTTCTACAATTATAACCTCTTGAGCCGCATTACCATGGACCCCGGTTGGGACTTTGTTTTCAACGGAAGTCACGGTGAAATACGGTGTTATAGCCGAAAATCTGTGCGGAAATCGCGAGGAAACCCGCAAGATGATAGTCCCACGAGATCTGCAGGTGTGAGATCCCACTTCTTTGACAAAAAAGGTGAATCGGGGGCTTGAAATGTGTATGGTCACTGGTGGCGTGTGCCAGTGGCTTGTATTGATCTTGATGTGATGGAGTGTGCGTGCGAGGATCGTACCTCAGAGAGAGAAAACGTTGTTTTGGTGTTCCTTAAGTCTACCGGCTCCCAATAAAACGTGATATATCGATACCTACCTCTACCTTTATGTTTGTGTTTGAACATGACAATGGAGTGCCAGCAAACTAAGAGAAACACTATGTTGCAGGGCTGTACAAAGGCAATTTGGTACCTCATTATGATCTTGCCAACGTTTTGAACCTATTGAGGTATTACGGCCTGTAATGAATCCATTGCATGCCATTATATCAGCAATTCATTTCGGTAGTAGGGGCTGGTGCGTGCAGCTCGTTAATGGACATGCTCAGTACACGCTCACATGATATGGCTTTGCAAAATTGTCTTTCCCTAAAGAATTCTGAACACATAGAGCTGTATTATTACTGAGGAACATTCTACTGTCTTAACAAATTTTGTATGCAGGCGAGCATTGCTCGTAAGTCATTAATATCATGGTCACTGCAACTTGCGTGATATGTTGGATGCTGAGAAAGGTGGAAAAGTGTTGCTGTTGGTGTCTTAGCTGGCACTTGATAATCTTCTTATTATAAGCCTTGAGTGCACTGGCAGCTTCATCACTCCCTTTCATTTTGCCCATCCAACCATAACTACATGCACTTGTCACGTCCCCAGCCTTGCGCAACGTCAGCATCTTTGCAGTGTCAATTCATTACATGCAAAATTTCCCTGTTATTTTTTAGTATAGTATCCTGATGGCTGCAGCATGTTGCATAACTGTGGAAGTGGAAGATGTGTTTGCATCTCTGTCACCTACGTTTTGTGGATTCCCAAAACAGGCTGAACAAGTAATGCCACTTATTGGTTGTGTGCTTTGCTGAAAGTGATCTATATCTTATATCATGTGTTTTTGGTCAGTCGTATGTCAGTTGGGGAGTCAATACAAGAGTGCACGCTTGATCCACCTTTTCATAATGGAATCTATTATCAAAGCAGCACGGATTGCAGTACGAAAACCGTATCACTGCTCATTATGTCATGCCACAGTACAGCACTGAGGTAGTACCACAATGACGCTGTTAACCCATGTCATTACACAATGCACCACATTGGTTGACTTCTCTATGACAAGCCTATGAGACAGCAGCTTGTAATTTATGAATGACCGGTAGCAACTGATTTAACAATGGCAAGGGACAATCAACAGCAAGAATGTCATTCCTTCACAATGGTTATATCAGGGTTTACTATTAATTGGATAAGTAATCCTAAGCAAGAAAAACATTATTGGTAGCCCAACCTTACCATCTTTACCATAGCAATAGCAATGCTTTGGCAATCAGCTCATACCAATGTTACAAATTTATTAATTTTTGCATGACAACGCAAATCAATGTCAGGACCACAGCACTGCAGGCAGGGATGGGTCGATCACACAAAATCGACAAAGTCATCAACAGCATAGCAGCAGCAGCAACAGCACAGCATATCGCGCTTTGATATTAATATGTCGTAAAAGCTGGTGATGGCTACGTCGCGTATGTCAAACAGTCTACCAAAGCTCTTCTTACGGCCAGCACCAAGACAAAAAAATCCCCAAACAAACCACCCTCTTATCTGCCGCCCGACAAAGCCCCGTGACGAGAATGGCCGGTTGGCGTCAGCTCTCGTGTTTCAAGGTATTCTTTAGGTCTGGCTGTCAGATGCTGCCAGGTACTGCTATCATCACAACACCATTCCAGGACGCCATCAAACAATGACGTAATGGGACCACAATGGGACCACATCTTACAAACCTTGACATTTTGCTATTTAGCGTTGTTTTTGAACCTTGAAAGCTTGCCAATAGTTGCAAGTAAGCTTTCCCATCATATCTGACGCCTATCCCAATATCTTCAGATGTGGAGCATTCCCTTTAACGTGTTCTCCTCGTGAATTGTGGTAGATGCGGAATGACACAATGGGTGTGAATGCTTGGAAACTTATTTAGCTGTTGTTGCTGAAATCAAGCGGACTCAAGGGGAGTCGACTTCGTATTCAACCCACATGCATGCTGAGTCGGAGCGGAAGTGAAATCAAATTATTAGCGACGAAAATGAAGATGGAGACGGCGAATCCAAAGCATAGCGCTCAAATCTTAACATCACATTTAACAGGCGTAAGTCAAGGGGAGTTTGCTCCAAAACTTAACGCGTAGTGAGTCAGTTCCCGTATGTATCAGTCATTGGCAGACTGATAACAATTTCCATTCAGGCCGTGACGAGGAGAAACCATGCGAATCGCCTAACGAAAATGGCGGACGCGCACCCGTGCAGATCGCCAGTTTCATGTCGGAACTCGTACCTGCGGGGTTGGAACAAAGGCAAGCTCAGGCGCCGCTCGTCCCGGACGCCGCATTCCTCGTCCGCCCTGCCGCCGGAGCGTTGTCACGTGACCCCTCCCGAAGGCGACACCTGGTCCGGACCAATCGTCGAGCCGCATGGGGGTGGCGTGATGGATGCGGGATGGCGCCGGCCGGGTCCGCGGAAAGCCGGCGCACAACCGGTTGAAGGGTCGGGGGAAATGCGGGCTGTGGTCCACAGTTACCTTAGGGGTCACAAAATACGAGAAGCTGAGGAGAGGGGTGTGTTCGCAGCCCACCAATGACCGGACGTATTCGCAGAGCGGCGAGTTTTCCGTCTGCATCTTCGCAACTTTCGTGGAAATGACTGCGCCTGCGGGACACCAGCAGTTACGTTCGCGCGTACTGCGAGAGCTAGCAATGGAAGCTGCTTACTATGGTCACGTGACATCGTCCCGGCGACAGGGGCGAACGAGCAGTGCGGCGTCCCGGGCAGGCGGTGCCTCGACGTGCATGTGTTCAGGTCTCGCAAGTACAAGTTCCGACATGAACGTGGGGACCTGCGGGGGTGCGCATCCGGCATTTCCATTAGGTGGCGTGCATGGCTTGCGCTGTCTCCGCTTGAATGGAAATTTCCTGTATCAGGCTCTGGGGAGGATATTTGCTTCATGCGAACATGACCCACGTAAGGTTGTTACGTGGACAAGTTACGCCTCACTGCGCGCTGCGTGTGGAAGCCTCATTAACCGTGGCCTTGGTTATGGTTGAACCAGCTGCGTCATTTCTGTCTCACTTCGATCAAGTGACTGAAGCAGTCTGCGCGTGCGCCGTCGTCTTGCGTCGCGCAGAACTCCTGTCCTGATCGCCGCAAACACCAAAAGGCTCCGAAGCTACGAGGTGTGACCTCGTGAATGACGTCTACGGCAAAGGTTCTGTGTCGTCCGGGCCACTGCGAACGCACCTAAGGTGGGACAACGGGTAACGGGGAGGGGGCGCTGCAGGGGGTCCCAGGAAAAGCTGCGACGATCTCGGGGGGGGGGGGGGGATGCGGACTATCCGTGCGAGTCCGAAGCTGTGGCAGGTGGCCGTCTAGCCAGTGCCAACAAGTAGTCGCAAACTGCAAGGTAATGTTGCGGTATGCGCTGAGCTGAAAATATCTGCTATAGCGGGAAAAGGGTAGCGTTTCAAGGATGGAATAATTATCTCTACTATCGCCCTCGTCTGATGCGTTATTATGTGCACAACATTTTGGTCAATTAAAGGGAGTATCACAGCTTGTTTGAACTTTTGATATTGTTGTATCAGGCGCGCACGATTTGATCAGTAACACCAGTTTTCTTGAAACCCTCTGAGCAGCTGGGAATTTGAAGCAACCGACCCTGCAGGGGAAATTTCACCCGACTCCCGCTTACCACTATGAAAGTAATGCATTGCAATTTACCTTCCTTTTTCAAAGTGTGTGTTCTGTAATGCGTGCAAAACACTAGCGTCTCAATTTTTTTAAAATCAATGCTCCGGAAGCTCGAAGCACTTAACACAAAAAGATTTGCCGGCATAAAGCTATTATCCTGTGATTTCAACGAAATGCAATGTTATGGCTAGGATTTCTCCCCATGGTGGTTACCATAGCGACTCTTTCAGAGTGCACTTTAGCTTTGGGAACGGAAGTATCACCTGATTCATGTGACGCACTGGTTCAAAACTTTAATCAATCAGCTTCTCGTTAAGGGACACTTGCCCACTGGGCCACTCACAAGGGTTCTTTATTCGCACCAGTAGAGGTGTGCACGGTTGGTCATGATAATGTTGATCGTGACTGCAGGGAAACAGCGTGGTGCTGCTGCAGAGCGTTGGCAGCGTAACTAGGACTCGAAAATAGTTAAAATAGATATCCTTGTTACGTCTTGACGGTAGTGGCACAACCCAGTGCTGCTACCAGACGCAAGTAGCCTGATATTTCACAAAAAAGGTTCTTGAAATATGCCGCAAAGTGCTTTTACATTGTTACAAGATCAAAACTGTCCCTTTAATGTGGGATATCCTAACCGGTTAGCTCAGTTGGTGGAGAACTGGACTCACAATCCAGAGGATCCTGGTTTGATTCGTAGCAATTCGAAGGGAAGAATTCGGGTTGAAACGCATTCGTGGCTAACTGCCAATCATTCTATATTCCTTCTCAGGGCTCATTAAAGGGATTGTTCCACGTTTGAAGACATTGAAAGAATCGTCAGACGTGATGATAAAGCTCACTTAGAACCGTTGGCATGTTTGTACGCGGAAAAGACTGATGCAGGAAACACCACTTCTCTATCGAGTAAATGTGCTTATCAACACATCATTGTTTGATTGCGCCATCGTCCCTTGCACAATGATGATTAAGAGCCAATTGACGGCCGTTATATCTGGAAATCGTGCTCACAATGCTAGATACGAACGACTCGACATGTATATCTAAGCTGACCTTCACCATTGTGTGGACAATGGTATGGCGGGATTTGAAATACGTTTTTGCGACGTCATGGATGCCTGGGCGACCTTAAAATAGTCTCCCCGAAAAGTACGCACATCTTCGCGGACGTGTGGCTCAAAAGCCAGACAGCTTCTAGGTCTTAAGGAGGGAAGGGCTGTGAAATGCATCGAATGATCTTCAACACGGCTTTTTCAGTTTAAAGCCCCATGCAAATGTGGACGACTCCCTTGAAAGACAATGCTCCACATTTGGATATATTGAGGCAAGGATCACGTATGATAAAAACGCTCACATATAACTATTGATATGCTTTTAAGTATAAAAGACTGCTGTGGACAGCACAATTCGTCTGTTTAGTAGATATGCTCTTTAATGCGCCATTGTTTGATTACGTCATCGTACCTAGCGCAATACTGATTGGGAGCCAATTAAAGTCCGATATATCTGGAAATAGTTGTCTTGAACTCCGGATATGGGCGTCTCGAAAATTATGTTTTTATTGGTCTTGGTCACCGCATGGATTATAGAATGACAAGGCTTTGATGACGTTACAGTGGCGTCATGGATGCTTGAGTGACCTTAAAATATTATAAAAAATAATCCGCACATCTTCGCGGGCGTTTAGATCAGAAACCAGAGGAGTTTGTATCTTAAAGGCACTGCTGTGCGTGGTACGATGACGTAATCAAGTAATGACTTATTCAGCAGCATGTTTACGGAACATTGAAATGGTCTTGTCTGGAGCAGTCTTTTCGAAGTATACCAATAGTTACAAATGAGCCCATTTTATCATCTGATGCGTGGTTCAACATCTTTCAATGTTGAGCATTCCCTTTCAGATGACAAGGCTGTGATTTGCACGAAATGATCTTCAAGATGGTTATTTCAGTTCAAAACATACAAATGTGGAGCACTCCGCAGCCGACAGCTGATCGACAGCGGGTCGGGACACCCACCGAGGGCCAAGTTGACCGCAACCGACCGGCGGCCGACACCGATCATTACGCCTCTGCACACGATTGCCTGTGGCCAGAGTCCGACAATACTGGACGTTCCAACACTGCAAAGTAGCGGCTGTCAGAGTCGCTGCTCAGGTGTCTCGAGGTCATCGCAGCGCGTGATGTCTGTTAAGATCTGTTGGCACAAATTTTTTCTACAACCGAGTCGTGTGATGCGTGTTTTTGGTCTTTTTTGCTTATTAGAGGTGGGAGGACGTGGACAGTGGAAGTGATTTAGTGGCACTGCGTTCACGTCACTACACCCGAGGGCCAAAAGTGGCGTAACGGTGGCAACACCGGTTTGTGATGGCCCTCTGGAATGCTCTCTTTCCTGGCTCTCAAGCTGGTAGGCTGTACGACGTGCAGCCTCCACTTGACAATGAAATTCATCGCCTCAAATAGGAAATATCCTACTGCTTGAATTTACACCTAAATCAAGCACAACTTTGGCCCTGGTCACATCGTCACTTTTTCCAAATTGACCAAGGGGAATTGTCATAAGTCCCACGGTCCAGATCTTTGCAATACTAGAGATTTGTGGGTTGGTAGCATTTAATATATATTTATTGGTGTTGCGACGCAAATATTTTGTGTATACATATATAAATATGCATAAACCTATATATGTATATATATATATATGTGTGTGTGTGTGTGCGTGTGTGTGTGTGTGTGTGTGTGTGTGTGTGTGTGTGTGTGTGTGTGTGTGTGTGTGTGTGTGTGCGTGTGTGTGTGTGTGTGTGTGTGTGCGTGAACCAATAGGTGAAAGAGAGCTAGCTGGTGAGCGTCAGGTGGGTTCTACGCACTAGATAACCCGATGCGCTAAGTTTTAATAAAGTCTGAGACGTGGCCGTGTTAACTCACACTGCTGGTGCTGCGTTAGGGAGGGAGGGGGGGGGACATCAGTTACGTCTCCTGTGTTCGGTTGATGAGAAGGTATCACATGAACAGTACGCTTAATACTAGGGTCGAAAAAAGATAAAGGGGATGCGTACCATGCTTGCCTAAATGCGTTGCGTTGTTGTTATGCTGCAGTCTTTTGGTTTGCGTCACATTGTTGACGAAATGAAATGTTTAAAAGAATGAGAGGAAGCTCCTTTTGGGCAGCAAATGAATAGATTGCGTGACAGCATTCAAAAGTTAGCTGTCGGGTGTCAGGAAAAAGTTGGAGCGAGGCTGGACAGCGATTCCTCCACTCTTAGCAAAAAGTAGCATTGGCCTCTCAAAATTTATTTACAAATTCATTATGACGTTCAAGGAGTTGCACGTAAAAGTGGATACCAAAGGTGTTTTCCTCCCTAAACCTTTGTGAGCTCCCGCGGCCCTCTCGTTGTTGGGCGGAGCAACTGACGATGACCTGATGAGGGTTGCTGAAAGCGCCCGAATCATCAGATAAAGAAACCGCAATGTTTTTGGCGACAATTGCGGCTTCAGACTGGGCCGGACGACTACCAAGCATAGACAGATTGGGCTATAACTGAGACGGTAGATATATTTAGCATGATAAATTGTATGTGGAAATATTAAGAATGTGCCTAGGGGTCTCGACGAACCAGCGACAAACCGACACGAGACCGAAAAGGAAAATTGACGGAGAAGAAACGGATGTTTACACGGGCAAAGGTGCAGGAAGGTCAGGCCTTAGCAACCGGAGCAGGTGGAGACAGAGAGCCGACAACGCGACGCGGCTTCACCATCAAAAGTATTGTTTGTCGCGCGGACCGACTGTCCGAACCGTCAGCGTGCATCCCCGCCAACATATTTCAAAACTGTCCTACGCATAACCCCGGCAGCAATCGACCGAAAGTGGCCAGTGTTAGTGTTTCCAGACCGATCTCAAGAAGACATAGGAGGCTGACCAAGGGACCTTACTCTATGATAATTGCACCGGCGTATAACCCTCCTTACTGCGACCAGTATCAACCGAAAGTATTTGCGTTATTTTACAGTTAAGCTCAGATTTGATATAACTTAAATGTTTGCCCAGTTTGACACGTGTTGAACTTGTGCATGTGCGTCATTTGTCGACGCAGTCAGCTGCTGAGGCTGTATGGTGCCGCCTGCCTCCCACTCTGGCTGGAAGGGCTCGCACCGTGGGGTTTGTGTTGAATTTGTTAAGAGATGTTTTCTGTTATTGCCTGTACCCATGTCACGCCGTGCAGGGCGTCTTACTGGCCCCCTCACATTTACGCGACCTCATGTCATCTGACTCTCTCCATCATTTGATCTTGGCCTCCGTTCCCGTCGAAAGTATGCGGCGCGAAGCAAACAAATGTGTCAGTTGTCGCCTCCAATATTCAGCGCACAGGATAATAAGACAACAATGTCACATGTTCTTGTATGAGTTATTTTTCAACGAGTAGATGAGATGGCACATGTTGCAACAACAAAAACAACACAACAATAAATAGCGTATGGAAGTGCATACAACGCGGTCAAAATCGCCCGCGTTCCACCGCTCCGATGAGATGATTCGATCACGACGTCGTGTTTTGGTCGTCCCTGAGAGTGTTGCGCGCCCCAGCCGACGTTACTTGGAGGCGGGCCACATACACTCTGCGTCCACGAGCACGCCGACCTGGTACTGCAGGAGGGCATCCACCGCCTGCTGCGAGTGGCCGACGCCGCGGAAGGCGCTGGTGGCGTCCCTGCCGGCACTCTCCAGCAGGATGTCGGCGCCGGCCGGGTGGACGTCGAGGAAGCGGGTCACGTCGTACACCCGGTCGTAGAGCACGACCCAGCAGTCGTCCACCCAGCAGTGCTCGGACACCTGGTCGAGCGTGAAGGCGGGCAGCTTGGCAGCCGCCGACCTCGCCCGCAGTGCAGGCTCGATGTAGGCCGTCAGACCGAGCAGCGCCGAGAGCGTCTCGAACGACGACACGGCCATGTTGAGCACCTGCAGGACGGCAGGGCGCGTCAGGCGGTGATACGGGACACGAGAGAGGTCGCGCAGGATGGGGGTGCGTGGTCACGGCCAAAGCATATGGTGTGCGCCGGTGGCCCGTTAAAGACAATCCAGAAAGCGCAGTAGCAGCTGTTCAGATGATCTACCACGGGCATTGTCTACTTTGGAGAACTGTCGTGAGAGCCCATCTACGGCTGTCACAGAGTGCTGAAAGAAATGTGAGCTGTCTCACCTGTTGGCTTGAAGAACGTTCAGCAGCCGACTCCATGATCTCTTTAGTCATATTCAGTCACTTCGAATTTCAACCAACCTGTAACGAGAATACATTGTCATTAACTGTTATCATCTCGACCAGTGTGTTGTTATACCACGACTGCCCAGACAGAAACGTCCCGGTCAATAACGCCGCCCTCGATCAACTTGGAAAGAATAACTTTAACACCTTATTCCAACATGTACTGGATCCCACTTTCCCCGCCCGGCCGTCCGACCCTCGTCCTTCTCGGCGGCCGGCCCACTGAGGTCAGTAACCTCGGTCCCGCCCACCATAGCAACACTGGCAACTCGAACAACTGATCCGACCCCGTGCCGCAATATAAACTTACCGTCAACACACTGCTGCAATGTCGGCTCCCTAAAGGCTCTCTCTCTTCTAGCACTCTGCGCTGCTGTGGGCGGCTCCTCCTCTCAAGACAGCTGGCGGGCGACTGTTGCTCCCAGGCCGCCGCACCTGCCTTTTACCGCGGCGCCTGACGTAATCTGGCGGCGGCCCCAGTCAACTGCGCGCCGGCTGCGCGCCGCGCCGCGCGCAGCTGATGAATCGGCTGATGTAAGGCGCGCGGCCTCGCGAACAGACGGCGCGCGAGGGCCCGCCACCATCGCGTGCGCCCATTGGTCGAGCCGGCCGGCCTTTCCACGGCCACCCGTGACGTTCGTACTATGGCATTTACTATACTACGGCGCTGGCGCTGGCGCGCGCCGGCTACTGCGCAGCCGTTTATGGGGAGCTGTTTTGGTGTCCGCTGACCGACGACGTTTCGGGGGTAGCGTGCGGGCGCGTGACCTCAATACGGCGCAGCGCCGTCCCTCTGGGACGCTCGGCACAACACACAGCGTCGCCCGAGCCGAACGCGCCGGACAGCTGTCGGCCTCCGAACCCATCTCCAGCCTTGTCATGCGCTCACTGAGGCGTCAGGTTATTTTCGTCAGACCCGTCTCAAGGTCGTCCGAGCAATGAGGATTTGCAGTCTTTGGTCTGTTCAGTGTCTGGCTCAGCGATGCACCCATGATGGACGGGTCGTAAATGCAACGTACCTGTTCCTAAACACGAGCTTGGGTAGGTGGAGGGGGGCAGGCAATTTGCCCCCACCCTTAAGGTTTTTTCCAGACTATTTTTCAAACGGCGTGGCAAAGCTGTGACAAACTCTTCACAGTTGTAGGTAATTAGATGACATATTTTGATGTGAAATTAGATGTACCTTGCAATACCCTATGGCAGGTGAAATACAGCCTATGGTTGTCAGCAAGCGCAATTAGCAAGGGCAACTCTTAGGGAGCCGCTCAACCTTATACGACAACGGGGTGTTAGAAGAAACTGCGCATCCCTGGGATAGTTTAAAAGGCAATTAGACATATAGACCTATCACACCTTTGACATTAGACAATTCAATCCATTTAATAATCTTATCTGAATGGGTGGACTCTTAATAATGAATGATGGGTGTATCTTTTATCGGAACTCATGCTGAGCATGGATTTTTGTACTTGTGCTTTGTTGTGCGAAGTTGCTTGAGAACCCTGTCACCGATCGTGCAATTCCTGGCCAACTACGTAACTTGGTGGCAAAAGTGTAACGAGCAGCAAGGCGGGCCAGGACGAGGGAGGGCGGATCGGCAGGCAGGTGCCCCAATCCGCTGACCTATCAGGACAAACATCAAGTGTGTCCTGTTCCTTTTTAACTCCATTGCTTTGTAACACGTCAGTCATGTAATCTGAAAAGTCCGTCTTAATAATTCCTTCCCCTGTTAACGCTTGTACCATTTGTATTTCCGGTTACGTGGGAGCTGCGTGTACCAACTCCACGGAGGCGCCCAGGGCAGCACTCCTCGGGGGAAGGGGGGGGGAGGGGCTAACAGCCCTTTTGCCATTTGCTAAGCGGGCAAATATATTCGCCGGCGTAGTTCGTTCTCCGCAATTTTTTGACATTTTCTCATGACGTGAACTTAAGCGCTCTGAGGCACACAACAAATGAACTCGAACCAATCGAAGCAGCGTAGATAACCTGGGATGAAGGAGGCTAATGTTCAGCCCTCTCGGAAAGTGGGATTGTACTCACGGACACCAGTTCCTATGCGTATGTTGCTTATGAACACTAGTGTACATACTTTCATCAACCCAACTTTTCCCGTGATGTACAATTGCATACGTTAAACTGCTTGCGAACAATTGCGTGCGTTAGAGTGCTTGCAGTTGGGTACGTATCGTATGCATACAAGCTTTTGCTATGTTAAATTTTACCATGACATACTTTTATCAATAAATGATAATTTCTATACGCGATCGTACAAATTTTTGCTTACGAAACTTTGCGCGCACACTTTTGCGATAGTACGAATTTTATGTCTTACATACATTTTCCAACAAGCAATTGTGGAGGCGCTTTAAGCATACGTATTTTTTCCCTGCGCGCTTTGATCGTCGAACTAACACCACTACCCAGAATGGAAGTACGTAGAAAGCATTGGGAGGCTGAAAGCCATACTTGGAAGAGATAGCCATGCCTGGAGGAGAGGCTTTCCCATACTGAGATGAGCAGGTGACCCATACATGGAAGGCTCTGCTCTCCCATACTGAGGTGGGCAGATGAGTTCCAGCCCGCAGCTAAACAGATAATGTGATATGGGACAAGGCGCTCTCCACACGACGTTATGGGTGCCGGGAGGGACGCCGAGTATCCGGGATTTGGTTCGAGTGAGCCTACGTGTGGTCGGCCAAGAGTCGTTTTTAACGTGTTTGCGCCAGCTTACTGGACGTCTAGATTTTACTTCTGTTTTGGCGTGCATCTGATGCATTTTACGATGTGCGTTATCAAGCATTTGATCTACGTGAGTCCTTCATTGCATTTGCGAGGAGCATTATTCACATATATAATAGCTTTATGCTTTGTGCTTCGGAGGAAAATCACGAGAAGGGCGATGTAGATGCGTTGATATTGCGATAGAGGCGTGTGAATTACCTACAGGCATTAAGGCAATAATGACATTTGATAAAGCAGAGGTAATCTTTGTCTGCTATTCGTTTCGATAAAGGCACGTTGCAGAAAGATCAACGCATCCATATCTCCATTTTCCTGGTTTGTCTCCGGGGAATAATGCTATTCATACTGGCTTATCTAAGCACCAAACTTCTATGTTTATCCGTTTAAGCGTATTCCGTTTGGCGGGTTGCCAATGGGTACATCCAGCAGCGCTATATGCCCCATTTGGATTTGTAGGGTGCCTACGAATCCGAAAAACGAAAAAAATGTAGGAGAAAAAACGAGGAAAAAAATGTAGGGTGCATGCGGTGTGAAAACCAAGAGATACGATTGGAGCTGCGGGGTATCGATCCCCTTACCCCTCACATGCTAAGCGAGCGCTCTCCCACTTGAGCTACAGCCCCGATGGTGCTCAAGTATGACGTCAATAGCTGGGACACCATGGCTGACCGACTGATCAGTCTTCACTTGGTATAAACCTGCCCCGAAGATTCTGCCTACGTACCTAAAGAAATGATGCTCAAAGTGTATGGGACATTGCGTCATTTGACTTTCACAGTGCACTGGGTAGTCTGAGGGGTCGTAAATGTTCCCGTCCTACCAGCTAAGCACAGGTTTTTAACCACGAAACCGTTCTCATGACCATACTACCCTTGAAAACGTGCACGTTTCATCCATTAGTTATTAAAAGGCATCCAATTAGACACCGTTTCTTATTTTTATAGGGTGGCTTCTAATGCTCATTTCGAATTTCTTGATAACACGGACGGCAACAGACGTCTTCCTTGGACTTATTGAAGTTCAGAGGGGGCTGCTGTCCTAAGTGACCCTCATCGACCTACTGTTTTTAGGGACATACGACGTAGCGTATATCACCATAACCATTGGTCACCATGACCTTAAGGTCAAACAAGGCTTCTGACCTGAAATCGATGCCAGTGACCTTTTTCTTGGAATAGGTATCTAGGTTCAGGGCAGTTGCACGAGGAAGTTTGTGGTATTTTGGACATCAGTCTAATGACTGAGCTTGTGTGACCTTATTGGACCCGGCGATCACGACCTAGGGAACTAAATTTTGACACAAATGAGCTCACATACATTCCTACCTGCCCTGATCGTTTACTTTCTAAATTTAGTAGCTGTCTTAGTTTTTTTTAAAATCTCAGAGGGGTATTCAATTGGCCCTTGCCCACCCGAGCGCGTTGTACCTGAACGGGCAACCGGCTGCGTGTCAAGAGATCCACATATCTGTCTGGAGGTTGAATATTTGTGCAGAGTGGTGTGTGTTGTTTGATTCGGGTTCAGGGACCGTGTGGGTGTTAGACGGCGCGTTCGTCCGCCCAAATTCAGATTTTTTAGCGCAGAGCGAAAGCCTGCCCTCTCTAAACCTCCTTCCACTTGTTTAATCACGTTGTGGCTTACGTTGGGGATTAGCGCAAACTTGGACCCATTCTTACGCATGAAAGTCAATGAGTCAGGATAGAGTTTTACGGTTCGATTGATTATTTTTTCGTCGCCTGACGTTTGCCCTGCTGCTGTCTGACCAGGATCAGGCCGCTGCGCTTTGGCTGACGGCTTTGTCCCACGGGCCGTAAAAGCCGTGTCAGATGGGTCTCGTGCGGCTATGCATGCACACACGTGTGACGTGTCGCGCTGCCTGAGCGTGTACAAGCGGAACAGAACAGGACACATCGGAAGCAGCATGCACTTCACATCGGAGGCAGCACATCGGAAGCAGCATGCACTTTTTGTATAAATTTCGTCCAAATCCTTTGAATGAATGGATTTCTGGGATCAGCGCTCACGCTAAGCAGTGCTTGTGTGAGCCCTGACCCCCGCCATCCGATCGCGCAATTTCAGGCAACTTGCGGCAATTCCAGGAACAACATTTCACATCGGAAGCAGCATTCACTTCACATCGGAAGCAGCATGCACTTCACATCGGAAGCACCACATCGGAAGCAGCACACACTTCTACGAGACTACACCTTGTCCGTGGAGTTACCTTCAACGCCACCTCTTCTACTGCCTGCTTATCTCAGATGGTTGTTCTCCAACTCAACCAGCACACTGTCTAACCACTCCTGCTGGCCAAATGGCTCATCCCCTAGGACAAAACGTGTTAGCAAAACACGGACTACGTGACCGCTCCAGGTCTCCGCACGACGGGCTCAACACGACGCACGACGGACTTTGCAGTTCGGCATTGTGGACCCTTGGCCGACAACAGGGACCGCACGGAGCTTCAGGGGCCACGCCCAGTGTGCATCGCGGGCCTTACTCAGCCTTGTCCCTGCTTGGGAAATGGGTCCTGGAGGGCCCAGACGGACATGGGGTCCCACTTGCCCGGTGTTGGTGGTCTTTGACCGACATAGAGGTTTGCATTGTCCGAGGGTTGTCCCGATCTGAGCAAGAGGCCCTGTCATTTTGAGGCTAAGTATTTCGGAGAAAACATGGCAAAATGCACTGAAATGGACTGCTAAAATCCATCAAAGTCAAGCACGAGCTTGATTCTTAGCTTATTTCCGTTTGGCCAGCTAGTCAATGTTATCAGATGATGGCTGATGACTAATGCACTTTTTCCTTTGACTGTTATGAAATAAATGCACAATATCTTAGTATTCAAAACGTATTAAGAACGTAGTGCACGAGCATAAAGCGTGTCAAAATAAATAACCAACGGAAATGGCATGCATGACGTAGGCGGCACAGATAACTATTCTCGACAACTACGCGTAAAAATTCATTAGGCGCATATCCGGCTGCTACTCTAAGGCTAAGACGCCAGGGGTAATCGTCATCCTGTGATCTCTGACTTGTGTACATGAAGCGGTTTGGTCAGGCCCGTACGCACGAGCATGCAAAACGCCCTGACGCTCGTGAGCAGACGTGGGGCTTTCAGCAACGGAAAGAGATCCTTCTAACTTCATGGGAAGAGCCCACCACCAATGTGGGGCGCCCCGGAGCGATCAAGAGTGCTCGGCCGATTCAGATGTAGGTCTGAGGAGGTGGTGGTATAACGGTTGGGGACTCGACTCTGGACCTGTCGGTCTGGGGTTCGGGCCCCGGCCACGCCATCACCGCATCCCACATGCTGCCGAATAAAGGCATCCGTCCCTGCATGTCCCTGGCAGACGGCGAGATGCAAAGCCCCAGTGATTTCCATTAAGATGTAGGCCCCCGTCAACGGCGTAGGCCCTCCTATAATATGGGAAACCCAAGACCAACACGGACGACGCCCGAGCGATCGGGGGCGCCGCGACAGGCCAGCTAGGAGGCTCCCGTGAATAGTGCCTCAGAGCAGGCGAGGGGAACCCAATACCAACGTGGAGGGGCCCTGAGCGATCGGGAGTACCCCCGCAGGCTGACATATAGAGCCCCCCCCCCCCCCCCCCAGAGCACAGGACCCTCGGAGTAAGGAGGAATAGCCCAAAACCAATATATGTGAGTTATTGCCCCTGCGCGATCAAGAACACCCGGGGAGGTTAACAGAAAGGGCCCTGGCAGGAGTGAAGGACCATATGCAAATGAGCTCGAAGGGAAAGAGCCCTAGATCAATGAAGAGGGCCCCTGAGCGTCGAGTGGCTCGGTGCCTTACATTATATGGGTCCCAGCAACAGCACAGGGCCAGCCGAGCAAGTGGAAAGAACTCGGGACCAATATGAAGGGCCCTTGAGCGGCTGAGTGTACCCGGTATATGGGCCCGCGAGTAGCGTACACTGACTTCCGGGCGAACGCGAAGACTCCTTGGAGACCCCTTGATCGTTTAAGAGTGCCCTGGCACGTCAGCAGATGGGAGGACCCTATATTCAAATGGGAAGTACCTAAGAACTTATAAGCAGGACCCCGAACAATCGAGTGCGCCCGAGTAGGTTAATAGCCGGGCCCCTCGACAAGGGTGTATGACCCTCCATTTTATGGCCCTGCCCCCCCCCCCCCCCCACTCTGCATTCGTCCCTGGGTGCCTTTGCTAATACAGATGGAACCATAGATACTTTGAGGAAAGACATGCATAGGCAGTTGAAAAAGAATTTGTAAACATGCAGAGGGCTTCACTGAACCCAGATAAAGCACCCAGAGATTGCAAAACGTGGCCTTTGAACCACAGGGGCATCTAAGAAAAGCTGGGCTGTAAACACACGGTGGCCTTCAGGGGCACGTGTCTCAATCCCATTTTAAGAAATTTGGTGCATGCATTAACGTGTGCATCAATGCACCTTGCCGATTGAAGTTTGAGATCGACTGGAAGCACCAAGCAAATCGGGAATATTCCATGCTGTTTTACGCCATGCAAGGTGTTTTACGCACTTGCGGCTTGATTACCTAGGTTTGCAGAGCAAAATTTTTATTTGAACCCCTCCATTCCCCCCCCCCCTTCCCGCTTGTGTATTGTCAATGTTTGTAAATGCCCCTGGAGGGAAGCCATCCAGAACCATTGAACAAAAACCCTGACATTCTGACAGTTTGGGAGAGCTTAATAACATAATGAGTTTCAGTTGCCCTAAGTTGAAAACCAGGACACGTACGCTTTCTCTATTCTCACTCAACTTCATGAAATTGAAACAAGGAAAAGGCGCATAACAGTCTCTTGCTGCCGTAAGACACGAAACGCTGGAAGGAACCGCAGATAAGGCGCTCTGGCGACAAAATCTGGTTTTAACCGGACAAGTCTGCCTCTCCGCTCACCGACGTAGACAAGATGCCTGTTTGACGGCATTGCGCAGCCATATTTGTAATGCCGATGACGCGAATCTAAACAAAACCGGTTCGTGCTTGACCGGAGGGTCGTTACACCACTAAGTGCGTGGCAGCTTACGCGGTGGCCGTCCCTGCACGCCCAGCATCAAAGGCCCCGACACGGGTGCCACTTCTAAAAGCGGTTAGGGGTGCTGAACCAGTTAGGTTCACCTAACGTACTTCCAAATCCTGATTTCCCGCCGGATTTCGAGCACTGCGATTTGCGTCCCTAACACGAGAATGAAAATGAAAAGAAGAAAAGTTTCGTCGACTCCAAAATTGTTTTTGTTTTTACGAATGACATATGGTGTCAGAGCAGTTCCGAGATTTGCTGCATTTTATCGGTCCAATATTCCTTTCTTTCTTTATACGCATTGAGGGGGGGGGGAAAGAGTGTCGGGGGGGTCAAGTTGGCATGGGGAGGCTCAGCCCTCTCTCCTAACATATACAAAATGACAACCCGGTCCCTGGGCTCTGCCAAAACGTTGCCCCGCCCCCTGAAACTGACTGTCGTCTTCAGCCTCACGAAAGCCCTCGTCCGCCCGGAGTTTTCATCACGGGCTGGTCCGAGTCGTCTGCGGCCACTGGCCACCCGGCGCCGAACTGATGCGATCTTCTGCGCCGAGAACCGGACTGCTGGAGCCGCGTGGCTGCTGTTGGAGGGTCGCACGCGTCCCGGAATGTGTCGACTCATTGAGAAAGGGCAGAGAGCTCGTGACGTCAGTGGCGGGCCTGCCGGAGGCGGTTACGGACGGTTGGCATTGTGCTGAAGAGAGAGGGAAATCTGCCTAAATTCGGTGTATTACTCAGTTTTTGCTTGCGAGAGGGACTGCGCTTTGACATCAGTCTCTCGCATGCAACCGCAGGGATCACGTTTTTGAGGCCTTGGCCTTTCAATCACCTCTTAAACAGCAATCCTTCCGCTTTGCATGCTATACTCATGCGTCATGCGTGGTAATTAGCCCAATTTTTGGGCATTGTTGCCAAAGCCCTGCACCCTGTTGTGAAAATGGTGCCGTTGACTGGAGGTGTGGTCTGTGGCGGAGGCTACGGCACGATCTCGCAGCCAGCAACGGACGCATCGGATCTCAAGGTTTTTTTTCGCGTTCGCTGCGCACTGCCATCCCACCATCGACTATCGCCGGCACCTTGACACCTCACCTAAGAGCGTTGAGGACCTCCAGCATCTTGGCAGCTCCTACCAATGACCGCCTCAGACCATCCATTCGAGGACGCCCACCGCCCGTTTAGGCTTGTTCTGTCCTCACTGGACGACTTCGAGGGCGCGGCCGTCACGCACATCACGCCACGCAGCCGGTTCTCCGTGCGGCTGGACTGGCGCGTGTTCGTCCGCGGCTGGAAGGGCGCGGCTGACCTTGGTGACCTCGAGTGCTGCCGCACCGGGCCCGCACCGTCGGCCGACCGGCGTCCGACGCGCCGTGAAACTGCGCGTGCTGCGGCGATGCGACGCGAGCGCCACGCGGCGAACGTGGCGCTGCGCTGCGAGCTGATCAGGAGCGACGTTGGGTTTCTCAGAACTGGTCCCATGAGAATGACTCGCTGATGTAGCGAAAACCGTGACGCCGCTTCACGGGCGCTTACGCAATGAGCGTAGCAGGCGCAATGAGCGAGCTGAAACGATTGTTCTGTGTGCGTTATAAGGGCGCGGAGTGACTCAGGCCAGGCCATCTAGTTGAAAGTTGATTCCAGGAAGTCGCGGAGGCTGTGCGTCGTGACCCGACACCATTCTTCCTCGATCTGACTGATGTCAAATCGTGATGCCACGGGTTTGAAATCCTGGAATGGAACGCCTACTACCAGTCATCAAGATCAGTTCGGTCATGATGAAATATTTTCAAATCGAACGATGCGCCTTGCTCGCCGAACTCTGAAATAAGCAACTTTCCAGGCAGTGGTGTATATTCTATCTAGCCAGTCGCATGGGTCGCATTCTGCGACCCTATAACAGCGTTACATGGCAAAATAACAGTTCTATATCCTAGCATCGACTTTAAACGTTGCAATAATCTACTCATTCTGTGGCCTTTTATTCTGAGCCGTTCTACGCTATTTTTGTCAATTCTATCAGTTACTAAGCTAGTGGGATCCCAGCTTGCACGATAACAGCTGACACTGTATTGACCGACTGTCATTTTCTTTAAACCCATGTTTGCTCAGCGAAAACATTCGCCGTCCTTGTGCAAAATTCTGAAATTATGGCGAAAAGCGTGGAACTACTACGAAGTTTCCAGAACTAGTGTCGCACAGCATAGTGGATTTTTGCTATATATATATATATATATATATATATATATATATATATATATATATAGGTATATATAATGTTATCATTCTGTCGCATTATATGTAAATCCAAGTAAATTTGATAAGTTCTGAAAGCGCGTAAATACCTTGCACAACAGGCAGAATATAATTGCTTTAATAACCACACAGTGTTTGGTACTTGGTAACATATAAACAAAACACAAACAACCGTTATAAAACGAAGAAAATTTGGCATTTACTGTTTGCTGTTCTTGAGCCCGGGTTTTGCGTCTTTTGCTGCTAATTCTCGGTTACAACAACGCAAAAAAAAAATGCGGGAGGAGATGGGGAAGGGGAATGGGAAGGCCTCAACTGGAAAGTAAAAGCAAAAAGTCGGGTCAGGCTGGCTGGATATGGAAATTCCACAGGTTGGGACTGTGAAGGACTCTACACCACCTCGACGTGTTAAGTCTGTGCACGTAACTTGAATCTGGAACAGGAACAGTGGCAGGTTGCGAGTATTAGTTGGCGCACGTGATTGGCTGGGCTTGCGTTCCGGAAGTTCCGACAGCAAAGCTCCAGGCCAGTGTCATACTTTGCTCCACTATCGTAAAAAGCTCTGCTGGCAACCAACCACCCATAGCTGGCCCGGCTCCCGCGACCTTACTGCGGTTCTGGCAGAATGTTTGAGAAATATGTGCTGCAGTTGCGTAGTCTCACGATATGGGTTGGGGGAGGACTGCTCAGTGAATAATGACACATCCGGCTTCCAAATGCGTCAAAAAACGGGCTCTCCCCGGATTTGTCAGGCTTTCTCCTCGCAGTTGATTTAGGAGAAGCACAAGTTGGGAGGGACTGCGCTGAAGCCCCCCCCCCCCCCCGCCCCCCCCCCCATCCTCAACTGAAAAGGAAACTTCACTGTTCATCTGCTGGCAACGGGTCAAACCGGATCAAATGATCCGTGAGGGCGTGTCGGAGGAGGTGTACTGAAAAGCACAAAACCCAAACACAAAACCCTCCGCAGCCCTATCCGACCACAATGTCGTAGAAAAATTGATGCCACAAGCTGGATTAGATTTCTTTGGTACGGGTATGAGAGAACACACTACCAGGCGCGTAGCAAGAATTTACCAGGTAGCTAGAATCGCTTTTGAACTGGGGTGGGAGTGAAAAATTTCATCGCAAAAAGACCGTGCGGGAGTGAAAAAATCAATTTACAAAAGATGGAACTTATGAGCTCGTGACTGATGCTTCTGCAAACAAAGACATCTATTTCAAATTGGCATGGACGTAATATCAGGGACCTGACAAAACTATTTCGTTTTTTAACATCTTAGGCCATTAAAGCGAAACGGAATACATTAACACGCGCTCGGGTGCGGGAGGGGCAATTGCCCCCCCCCCCCCGAGGGCTTTTCCCGAATGGTTTCTGAATGGCGGGTAGCCGCGCCAAATTTTGCATAGCTGTAGAAAATTGCATAGCGGATCGTTTGACATACAAATTTGAGATGTACCTTGTAAGGTCGCTCCCCTATGACAGATCAAAGTCAGCTCATGGTTTCAGCGAAGGCAATTTCTAGGGAATCGCTTAATCTGATACAACAACGGAGTGTTTGACGAAGACCTACGTCTCTGAGATGCTTTCTTAGGCACCACAAATATGGAATGAGAGAATTACGTTGACCTAAGGTCAGGTATGATGGTCAAACCAAGGACAAAACCAACCTGATTTATTACTCTAGGGCTTGCTGTGTGGGCTAGTTTCTGGTCCTCATTTCGAATTTATTGACGGCAAGAACCGCATAATACATCTTCAGTTGACTTTTTAGAGGTCAGAACAAACCATTGACCTGAGATGACCCGGGTCGAACGTTTTGTTTCAGGAACATACTGCCTAGCGTAATCTTTGTTCCTTATTCAAATGCAAAACGCAGAGCAGTTCGCACCATTTTGGTCACCATGAACTTCAAAGGGTCAAACGAGGTCAAGGACCTCAAATGGGATTGTGACCCTTTGTTTAGAGGCAGTTGCCTAGGTTCTGGGGGCGCTTTGGAGACCAACTTGGAATTTGACCTTGTTTAACCTCATTCAACCTGAAGGTCATGATCTAGGAAGCTGAAACCTTAACCTAAGTGAGTTCGCATATAGGTCAAGACACCCTGTAAATTTGGTGTTTCTAGCTTTCTTAGTTCCCGAGATCTCAGAGGGGGGTCAAATTGATCCCTACCCTCCACCCCCACCCGAGCGAAGGGTATCTAGCCGGCCAACCGGGCGCGTGTTAAAGCATAGTACATGACAGTATTATGAGCATAACAAATTATTAACACCAATAATTTGATGCTGCACTTTTCAGTTCCCTTCCACAACACTTTAAAAAAGCAAAGCAAAGGCATTCAATAACAAAATAACAGCAGGAAATTCAACAAGCATAAAACATTCAAACAAAAAATTTTGGACTCCTGTACATCAGCCCATCACCAAGTCAAACAAAATGGAAATACTTCTGGCTTCTGTTAAGATGGGGTCAGGGAAAACAAACACTTTGTCACTGTTTGTTACAAAATACCAATGCTTACGTCCATGAAAGTAGCCTATGCCTAACCTAAAGAGGCCTTACATCATCTCATCCTGTACAACCTGTTTGTATCACAGCAGCAGTTGTGAGTGACTGATTCTTGCACAATTCCTATTGCCATTCGCCATGCACTTGACCAACTTGACCTAACTTAGAGTAGCCCATATGATGAACATCATCTCAACTCACCTATCTGTTGACAGAAGCACTTGTGATAAAAACATTATATTTAAAGCTAGTTTTTGGCTGGTTTCAACTTGCATTTGTATTCAGTTCATTTGTGTATGCTTGTTGACATCAGACAAAGTTGACAACACACAAATCAAAACATTTTAAATCACTTTGAACAACTTATTTTGATTGTCATGGTTACCATATGTTGAGGGTAATAATGGGCGTGCTCCACAAAACAATCTTCTCCAAAAATAACATAACTTTTAGATGACCATGCCAGTATTGCTGCTGGCCTTTTCAGCTGCAGCAAATGCATCCATTTGGGCTTGTTTATTCATATTTAATGACAAAGTTTGAGATGTTGGCTTCACATTTTAAATGGGGTGGTCTGGCTGTTTGTTACATACCAATATTTAACTCATATTATAATTGCTATGCAGCCTAGAGTATCTCTGTGTTAAAAATATAGTGCATATATGCAGTACAGTCATTTGCCGGTCAGCAAACCATGACAACTATAAAAAACCATCTGGTCAAAGCAGCCATGAGGACCCACTTTAAGAAATTTGGGACAAATAACCAAGAATATGGAACAAAATAAGCCCATTGCATGTCTTGTGGCATAATAATTTGTCCTATGGCAAAACTCGATACATTAAACCAGAAAATGGCTTACTCTGGTTACCAATCATGTGTTGAAAGCAGGTAAGGTAAGCAATTACTTGGTCCACAGGAGACTTGCTGGCTTCTTCCCGCTCCCCCAAAAACAAAAACATAGTACCTTTGCACGGTCTGCTGGCAAACAGTCATCCGACTCACCCCCAAATATAAATATCAATCATGCCCACCAACCTTCGAGATAAAAATGCGAAACAAGTAAGAGATGTGCATGATAGACATCTCCAGGGGGCAGAATTTCGCCACCAAACACTTCTTTATTAGTTGCGTCAGGTCTGTCCCAAGGCTCTACATGGCAGCTTTCGAATACCCTTGCCAGGTAGCCTGGTGAGTCAGACACTTGAAAGGCTTAGATTTATAATTATTGAGCACCGCCATGAACCAAGAAAACGGTGGACCGAGGGTTTAAGAGGGCAAAAATGGCGGCAAAAGTAAGTTCCGTGCTTCAAATCGTCTCCTTCATTCCCTGTGAATTGTTCATGCCTGGGTACATATCAAACATGTTTGGGCGGCTGGCGAATCGATCCAATTTATGTATGAAATACGTACAAGTTTGCAGTTGGAGCATCTTGCAGAGAAGTTGGTCAAAATCTTAGGCAGCAGATGGTACCTCTAAGGGCAATCGGAAAGGAAGAAAGACTTAAGTGGTGTCACACTTGTATAATACCAAGAAAAACAAAAGTAGCTAAATAAATATAAAGACAGGTACTTTTCTCGCAAAATTTTGTTATCAGCTGACTTGACTTAAAATCTGTTAATATAAGTGATCAAATGGTGATATTCATCTTGTAAAGTCAATTTAGAAGACATTTCTTGAACTTTTCACTCCTCCATTTCAGGAGTAATGCAATTTAGTGGTCAAGTTTCCCCCGGAAACAAGAAATGCGTGGAGTAAATTTCTCTACCAGCCCTTGCTGGTGCTTGCACAAGGCTCTGCTTTTGTGGTGTGGTGGTGAGACCAAAAAAAATACGGGATGCGTGAAAACCTTGCATTGGCGCACAGATGCAGATTGTGATGCATTTTGTAAACAAACCAAACTTAATGCGTGCAAGCGGCTGGGGGCGCTGGGATTCCTGGGCTTAGAGGTACCTGGCGCCCTTGCTCTGTGCATACATAGACATGATTCAGATATAGGTGAGGCAGGACATAGCCATAGGTGTCCAGGTTCTGCGGAGCCTCGTTTACGCTTGGTGGTTTCAAGTGAGCCCGGTTTGGATGACATCCGAAAACTCAGAAAGGGAAATAGGGGTTTGGCATGTGCGATTAGACAATGCCAGGCAGGAGTGAAAAATTCACATAAAATATGGGGAAAAGGAGCAAAAAAATTATCCTCATAGGGTGCTGCTTTACACCCAAAGTCGGCAATTCTAGGACACTGGAATTTGCTCAAATGGAGGGAGAGGGCAATGCAGATGTCAATTTTTTCTGAACATTTGTCCTATCTGTTTTTAGTCTGAGAGCGGTCGATCAGCAAAATGGGAGGGAGATGATTCCAAGAAACAAAAAATGCGGAACCGTGCGAAACAGGGAGACAACCTATCGTGTTTTAGTTACACAGGTAAAAATCCTAAATTGTTGTCGATCTAGATGATTGACAAAATGCAATACCTAGATTGATGATGCGGCCCTACAGTCAGGCTACTGCACTGTTTCCAGGCGTTGTATACGAGCAGAACTTGGATGAAAAAGGTTCAAGTTTCTTATGTCTCTGAAGCCTTTATTCGCATTTTTTGCATTTTGCTTGTGGCTGTGACTCCGATTGACAGCCGGCACAGAATGCGCGGAAATTATTCAATTGTGAAGAAGCATTTTATGATATATTTGGTGAAGTGTTGTCCAAGAAGATGGCATGGGGTACCATGGCCGACGGGCTTGGAGCCCCGTCGGCTTTGGAGCGAAGAACGACCGTCGACCATGGTCTACACTCGACACTGCAGGTCAAGATTAAACGCTCAGATCGTCAGCAGGTGGCGGCACTTTTGTGGCATACCATGCGTCGCTGCAAACACGTTAAATAAACGTCTGCCTGGACCGGTCAGTTCAATGTTCAGCTCGTTGCTGAACTGCGCGAATTCAAGTCAGGGTCCACCAGCTGACTCACGTGACAGGGCCCTGAAATAAACAGAGCCAAGGTCGCATGCCGCGCCAGCCTGTTAGCGTGGATGCATGGCTGTTGACTGCTCCAGGCGGTGCTGGCATGCACCCGTCCAATCGTACTAAAGGACTGGCCGGGGTAGCCTTCGCGGGTGAGATCCGGCTCAGCATAATATTTGGAGTATGAAGTCAGGATGCTGATCTCGAGTGAGGAAATCTGACGCCATTCGTTTTCTGTTACCGCATTGGACTGCAGACAACGCAGGCGGAAAACTTGTCTCGCCCCAGGGCGGCTATGGCTACGCTCTGAAAGAGACTGTTTCATATTTGCATGGGGTTTTGAACTGGGAACCATTTTCATGACATTCGCCGTGTCCGCAGCCATGTCCTTTTTAACAGTCCTGGCCTCTGGTTTCTGAGGTTGATGTACGTGATCTTTCGCAGCCTTGTCCGTGCGGGCTGTGGAAAAGTCTTCATACGTGATTGACTTCCTAGGACGCACCTTTCGGCTGTGTTGTGCTCAAGGTCAATAAAAAACTATCCGTATTTGCGGTGACACAGCACGAAGTGTCTCAATGATAGAAGGCATTCAGCCAGCAGTCACTGAACACCACTCGAACAACACAAGAACACCACTGGAAAGAGTCTAACACACCCACATAACGTTTGTATGTCTAATCCGTTACGAGAATGTCACCTTGCGGCGCGTAGCAGTACCACAAGTGAGTCACGCTGCCCGCCACAGAGGCAGCTGTGACGCGGCCACTCTGGTGACGACACTGACGGCGTAAAAATATTTCACAGTGTCATCAAACAATAACACATCGGATCATATGTACTACTGAGTGGTATTGTGTAATTTAGATTAGTGTTTTGCAGTTAGAAGCATTTCAGTAACTAGAAGTGAGCTTCATCCATCGCATAAGATGCTTGTCTTAATATCTTGAAATGTGGAACATTTCCTTAAACATATGCGTGCACGTGCATGTTTGTGATTGACACAACGAGCGACGTAAGCCATTCAGCGAAAAGTGCATTTTTGTGGAAACTTGAACATGTGCGTCACTAGAGTGTGTCATATGTAAATGGTACGCAGCTACATCAGAAGTAGCCTTTCAACGAACTGAGCATTTAAGCAAGTGCCGTTTCCCAAAGTCGAACGACCGTCTGAAATAAGCCACTGTACTTAGAATAACAGGGAAGAAATAAAAGCCATAGCGTGGAGCTGTGTTGAGCCCATTTGAAAATGGCTCTGCTGTTGCGACAAACAGATGATTATGTCATGTACGCATTTTCCCTGTATATGCATGGGATTATGTCAGCAATTAGGGGGCATCGACTTCAAGGTCATGCAACACCCAAGCTTCCGCCCTTTGGCCATTCCGTATTCCGAGTCAGCATTACGTTCATGGCCCCTCTATGAATGGGGTACACCATGATTGTTTTAGAACACATGCGATTTGAGACGGCAGCCATAATTTAGCTCACAGTCGCTATGCGCTGCCATGAAGCACCAAACCCATTGGCTAACAATTCTGCCCGTGCTGACCAGTATAACCACCTAACCCCACAACGACTAACGCATTTCCGTATCAGAACCCAAAGCCATGGAAAATCCCTGCCCAAAGACACAGGCTTAGGCAGCGTATGCGAACTTAGACGTTATCCGTGCAGGGTTTTCGAACTGACAGGAACGAGAGCGTTATCTGCCACACGATACACATACATTCCTCCCAATTTGAACGCCCCTGTGATTGTGCTGAAGATCACGTGTCGCTCCATTTGTGCGCACTTGCATACCCACGGCTTGCACGACTCCGCGATTATTCATTTGGCATGTTAATGTCCGTACCACCACTTCATTTGGTGTGGCGGTGCACGCCAGTGTCAGCAGCACTTGACAGCGGGTTTTCCATCTGGCCATGGCGCTGGTCGGACCTGGTGCTCGTGCGACAGCCGGCACGAGCGCCAGGTCTGGCCATAGCGCCGGTCAGACCCGGCGCTCGGGCAACAGTCGCCAAGAGCGCGGCCCTGGCGTGCCGGCCGTCGGCCGGAGCCGTGCCGCCGCGCAGGGCGGTACCAAGGCGGTTCCCGTTGCTCGGAGGCCCAAGGAAAAGCACGCGAAAATTAGCCCTTTAAATTGATATTTGACCGTGGAACAGATGAGTTAAGGGTTCTCCTCACGCCTCAATGGAAACTGCAGCGCAATAAAACAGCCATCTTTTTGCGTTTTAGCCGTGCTGATGGCATGTGATTCGTTTGACAAAGTTGTTGTGAAAGGCACTGATATGTGGTGCTTACAGTCGCGTTTTTCTTGTGCGCTGCATCCCCCCCCCCCCCCCCTCCGCCCATACACAGGCATAACTGCACCTGGCGGGGGATCAGGACAAAATATCCCACTGATATCCCGGAGTTTGTGTTTGGTGCAGAAGGGCACAGGGGTACATGTGGAAGGTGCGTAGGTGTGCTCTAAACTGTTCTCCGTGCATATTAAATATACAACGGATATAAAATATATGGGCTCCTGATATCAGCTGTCACTGACTGTCGTTTTTTTGCGTGACTATTTAGCATAAATCACAATTTAAACGATATTTTTGCGCCTTGGTGCATTATTTTGCATCGAGTGAAAAGCGTGTGTTATGACATGTATAACAAGCTCTGTAGCAGGTTTTCTTCCTGTACTTCACTAGGGAGCAGTAAACAATTCGGCGCACCCCATGGTCCTAAGAAAGCGGTTCTTATTTCACAGATGCGGAGAGCGGCGCGGGTACTTTCTGATCCACAGTCGTGTGAGTGCAGTCTGAATAAAATGCCTCCCTTTTACGTGAAAGTGGACTTTCAGAATAAAGAGTGAGGGAAACCGCTTGCGCTGCTCGTCCTCGATTTATGGCTGCAACTGCTTTGTGTAGAAGCTGTAAGAAGGCAAAACAAACAAGTTATATCTATATGTCATCTATGCAAATATTTTTTAGTAGGAAACAAGCCGTGTAAGCAAGGTAATCCCGCCATATGATCGAGTGGTATGTACGGCCTTAGGAAAGTGTGAGCTAGTGGTCATTACTTCCCAATAAAAGCATTCCATGGTAAAATCCATGCAAGTAGGATCAGCGCTAGAGACTCAAACGTGCCCAGAGGAGACTTGGATCTTTCATGCACGTGTGAATGGAGTGAAAGGAAAATGCGCGCGGAGGAGCGCAGAAAACAAAGTATATTGTAACATTTGCCCAGGGATATTGTATGTAGGAGAGAAAAAAGCGTAGCATTCTGGATCGGTTTGATGAACACCTTGGAGACACTCGTTTACGGTTAGCGTACGCACCGTTAAGAGAACACATGTAGATCCGCGCATAACAGTAAAGCATAGCGCAACAAATACCAACATCAAAATATAAATATTGACCATAGCCAAAAACAACGTGAACATCAAGGCCATATAACTGCTGCATATTCTCGGCAAAATTCGTGTGGCCTGATGATAGCGGTACGTAATTATTTTATCCAACACCCGGTGTCATTGTAAACCTTTGAGCCAACCCCCTGTCTTATTTTCATTTCTTAAAAGGGATGTTCCACATTTCAAGTATGCATTGGAACCAAGCATCAGATATGATAAAATAAGCTCACTTTTAACTATTGCTATATTTTTGAGTGGAAGCAACTGTCCTAAGCAAAGCAAGTTTTAAGCAAGCAAGTCTAGTAAATATGCCCTCAATACGTCATTGCTTGACCTCGTCATGGTACTTTGTACAACATTGATTGAAAGTCAATTGCTGGTCGTTATATCTGGAAATCGTGCTCACAAACGCCAGATACAAACGACTCAACAATTATATCTCACTTGGCCATGATCGCCACCTGATCAATCGACTGACAGGATTAGAATGGCGTTATAATGGCGTCATGGATGCCTGGGTGACCTGGAAATAGTCTGCATGAAAAAGTCAGCACATTTGCGCGGACATGTAGTTCAGAAATTAAAGCAGTCTACGTCTCATAAAAGGCAGGGCTCTGTGCTGCATCAAATGATCTTCAAATTGATCAATAGACAGACGTAGCATAAAACGTTTTTAATCGTCATGATATAGCAAATAAAGCTAAATGAAGGTGCTAGATGTATTCAAAGACGTCGTTGGCATATACTGATACCAATACTCCATGGGTTTTGCTCAAAATAATCGGGATCATTTTAGGAGGTACGAGTTCTGCACAGGCTCTGAGAATCCGATTATAGTGGAAGTCGGTAACGTTTACAGTTGATTGTACGTTGATGTCACAAAAGCAAGAGTAATATTGTTTTCGAGTGTTCGTAGAACCATGTTTTCGATAAACGTAGAGCTATAGGGATGCAGTTTTATGAAATAAGTAGAGGTGAGGCATGGGGAGTTGCGGAAAAAAATAGCTAGTTAGCTGTGCCTGTCTCCAAAATGCACTTAAACAGTATTCTCCCCAGATTTTACGTTCTTTCGGCAGAAGTGTACGAGCGTATATTGAGAGCAGCGGCGTATTTTCACAAAATCGATTTTTTTGGGGGTGGCTGAGCCCTAAATAATTATGGTAAATAGAAATAATGCATAAAAATGGTAACTAACAGCAGGAAAACACATTTTTGGTTAGCAGGCACCATCATTCTCCTCAACTGAATCAGAAACTGCACGCCTCTAGGCTGGCTATGTTAAGTATGCCTTTATCTGCTAATTGTATTAGTTAATCCCCAATCATCATTCAATGTTCGACGGCCAGCAAATGATACTTTAGTGCATATAAACTTCCAAAACGATAATATTTCGTGGTTATGCCGCATTGCATTTCAGTTGTCTTTGTTCTTGTGGTTTATCACATTCGTAGTCATATTCCAACGATTTTTAAAAGATTTAACTCCAGATGACAACTTAGACGGTTCCGAATGTCGTCGGTGACAGAAAGGGCGCATTTTCCACACCTGCCGGTCGCCATCAATGTCAGCGTGCAGAGTCGAAATTTTGGGTTAGTATAATGCTGCCAAAGTCATCAGGCGAAGATTCTCTCAAAATATTTTCAAATCAAAACGATTGAAATTTATGTGCATTTTGGACTGACCTGCGATCAGCGCAGCACCGCGCCAGGTTCAGTGCTCCGGGTGCTGACTTACCGGGATATCCGTTGTTGGACTGGGGACAATCATCGACCGGCAGGCTGACAGTCGTCCAGACCGCTGGTAACAACACGGCCAGACGCCAAGGCGATAGAATGGTCAGCACATGTCTCCATAGGCCACATGCGTGCACACATGCCATGTTTGTGCCGTTTTGGTCAGTTTTTCATCTCGGCCGCAGGGGAGACTTGCGCAATCCAGCCGAAGTTGCACCTCGTGATGCGTGAGATGTGCCCGGAAAGCGATGAGACGGTCGGTGCAACTCTGGCATTTGGATATGCATGCACACGCGGGACGTTTGTACCAGCCCGGGCGGTGTTGCGCCTAACTTGCCAGGATGTTTATTGCTGGACAAAATTATCAACCGGCCGACCGCGAGCCGCCCACAACGTTTGTGCAAGGGCTCAGTGGCTGTTCCTGACATGTTAGGAATAATAAGTTCAGACTGGAAGGCAATGATAAGACGTTCGCAGTGGCTGCTGCGGGAGCACTCATTCCATTCCGATCCCTATTCGGCTTTGGCATTGATGGCGTGCGTTTGCAGTACGCAGCGTTTCTTCGTCGACATCCCGTGCCTGCTTCGGTGTACCTTGTGACCGCATCGCCGAGCGGTTGGCCGCCTGCCATCAGGGCCGCGTTCCCCTTTACCAACAACTATCCACAAGTTGCAACCCATGACGTCAAAGGTAAGTGCGTCACAGCAGTTCCTACGGCTTGGAAGATAGTTGCTTGTGTATGACGTATGCACATGTGATGCTCGAAGGTAGCAACTCAGGTAAGTACTTTGCCAATGAGAAACGCGACCCTGGTGGTAGCCAGGTTCGAAAGAGGTCCCTTAGCAGACCTGTGCCACGCCGCCCTGCTGTGTATTACCAGTTTGCCTGATGCCAAAATACTAAAATAAGTTGCATGCACCCCCCCCCCCCTTTCTCCTGGCATAGCAAGTGATCTGTCTATCCTTCAGGCTGCTTCACACATGAATGATACTGAATATCTCTCAGCCCCCGCACGGCAAGGCCAGTTCAACACGGCGTCGGTGCATGACAGCCATTCCAAAGGTTATTGTGGAGACAATCAACTATCCACCACTCCATACTGCATTCTCAGAAAGCAGAGGCAAGCGCCAGCCATAGAATTGGAGATGAGACCATATGGATGCCGTCACTTAGCGCACTTTATAGCAGAATACTTATCTCTGCTCGATCCTCAGCCATCGCAGATGCAAGACGTAGAGCAGAAAATGGCGTCCGTGCAAGAGAGGTGTTCATCAGTGTTCCATTGATCTGGAGTTTAACAACACCTTTGTGTTATTGCGAAGTAAAGCGTTGCTGGAAACGCGAAATACGAGCCAAGCGCTGGGCGAAAGCGCTTCATTGGTTATTAAAGGGAGTGTTCTACATGTATTTGGGGCTTGGATCCGAAATAGTCATCTTGGAGACCTTTCGGCGCTGTTCACAACACTGCCCTTCTTAAGACATAAGCCCCACTAATTTCTGAGCTACACACCCACAACAATGGGGAAGGTATTTCGGAGAGAATATCCAAAGTCGCTTTGGCATTCATGACGTCATAAAACGTCATTCAAGTCCTGTTATTCCATAAGCCATGTGGCGATCAAGGCCAAGAAAAATATAATTGTCGAGGCGTTCACATCTGGTATTCGTGAGCACGATTTCCATATAAAACGGCAGTCAATTGGCTCTCAATTCAATGCTGGGCAAGATATGATGACGCAATCAAATCATGACGCATTGAGTGGTATATTTACTAAATAGATAATTGTGTTGTCTAGAGCAGTATGTTTCACTTAAAAAGTATACCAACAGCCATAAGTGAGCTTGTCTCATCATATCTAATGTTTGCTTCAGCATCTTCAAACAGAAACATTCCCTTTAATAATAGTGGTGGCCGCTGTTGGGCGGCGACATTGGCGGAGTCCGCGCAAGATGACTCAACAGATGGGAGATAGCGCACACTATAGGTGGCTATGTTCGTGGCACATTGTATTCGGGAGATGGCGCTCGTGGTAGCAAGTCGTGCGGACCTGTGGCGACACTCTCGACGCAGCGCAGAAAGTGAGGAGAAGGTTATGCTCCGAGTACGTGTTCACAAAAGAGTGAGAAGTTGAAATACTTTTAAGTGTCCATTTATGACTGCTTGAAGCGCAAAGGGTGACCACGACCCGCGATTTTCCGTGTTAACATTGCGTGCTCAGTTCAGACTTTCATTTTCGGGTTTTACGTACGAATATAGTAGCACCAAGAAAAGGAGGGCTTCCAAGTATTGTTAGAATGAGCCGTAGTAATGTAATGAGTGCTACAACAGTCATCATCGGTGTCGATTTTTCAAAATGATTAAGGGGATCCAGAGGTGTGGGGGTCGTCGCCATAAGGGGACAGATACGAAAGAGGTCGCGGCTTTGGTCACTCATATTCTGACTATCCGTCATATGCAAACAGGTGTAGATTCAGAAGGGGCACGGGTCATGGCCCCCTTGGGCCCGAAGGGTTCCATAGGCTCCGAAGAGGCCCAGATCCGGCCGAACAAATGCAGTTTCTAAACACGAAAAACACGAAACACGAAACACGAAACGCACCAAAATTTGATGGGTCTGGGCTTCCTGGTGACCAAGAGCAGTCGTGAACAAAAGTAAAGGGCCGAAGAGTAGACGAAAATAATGATTCCCTGATTGAGAGAGTCGTGATTGGGAGACCTTAAGGCCCATTACGCTGTCCAGAGCTCCTGTGCTGTTTCCGGGACCTATTTGCCCACTTGCAGAGTCAATCCGATCGTTAGGGACCCTTCCACGCTGCACTTGATTTCTTTGCATTTACCCGGAGGACCCTGAATGTTACTGAGCCCCTCCTGTGAGCGTGCCAGGGTGCTCCGGTCAATCAGGAGCTTTCCACGGATTTTTCCCATTCGCCTGCAAGGCCTTATACGCTATAGCCGGGGACCCCATATGCTACCCTGCCGAGGTACTCTCGTTCGCTCAGGGGCCCTCCACGTTGGTCTCGATTAACCTACCGACACACTTGCGACGTATTCATGGGCCCTCTTCATTAGTCTACGCCCCTTCCCATTCCCTGTCACTTACTCAGGGCCCTACGTTTTTCGGGGCCCATCTGTTAAGCTGCTTGGGCACTCTCGGCCGTTCAGGCCCCTCCACGTCTTCGTTGCTTTCTTTTCTAATGGAGCCTTACACACTTGTCGGAGCCCCATCTGTTAACCTACCCGGGCACACTGGATTGCTTGGGGGCTCTGCACATTGGACATTTGCATGTAGGGCCATACACTCCTGTCAGAGGCCATCTGATGACCTGCTCGGGCATGCCCGATCATCTGGGGCCCTCCACATTGTGTCTTTGGTGCTTTCTATTTGAATGGAGGGTCCTACACACTTGTCGGCAGCCCACTCTGTTCGCCTCCTCGGCCACACTGGATCGTTTGGGGCCCTGCACATTGGGCGTCTGAATGTAGGGCCCGACGCTCCTGTCGGGGGTCATCTGATAACCTGTTCGGATACACTCTAAGCTTCGGGGCCCTTCACACTGTGTCTTGGGTACTCCTTATTTGAATGAAGGCCCTACGCTCTGGTCGAGGGCAGCCATCTCTTAACCTGATTGGACATGCTCGAGCATTCCGGGGCCCTCCATGTTGTGTCTTGGATGGTTCTTATTTGAATGGATGGCTCTATGTTCTTGGCTGGACCCATCTATTAAGCTGATCGGCAGGGGTGAGAAAAGTGTCTTTTCTGTCATTGACGAAATCTGTAAAAGCCTGAATTGTCACCTAGAGCCAAACCTAGCAGAAACCACCACCATGTAACCATAAATGTGATAAACCACACGAAATAAAGATAAATTAAGTGCAATGAGCCATAAACATCATCAATAATTTCATTTCGGAAGGTTTATTTGCACTTGAGTATCATTTGCTGGTCATTCCAAAACCCCGATGGAAAGGGCATAGGTTTTAGTGCATGACTGGCTTGCGTGGTGGGCTTAAAGCTGGTGAGCACATCGGTTCGGTTCAAACCTAAGGCGTCGCATATGCTGAGAAAGGCGACAATTGCTTGGTCAGCGGCTACATCACAACAATAGCTGGCACATAATAAACCGCATGCACAATCTCACAACATACTAGGGCAACACCAGTGTTGGAGAAAGAGCTCTTACAGGGTGTAATCCACCCATACAAATCGCTCTCCACCGCCTTACTATCAGTTGAGCACTCTGATGTTGCCAACTGCGCTACCTCAAGTTCAGAATCCCCAGAGCGTTTCATATCGCAACTGTGGCCTAGGTCTATAAGTGCGGTGTCAGAAATAATATTTCATAGTTTTCCATAATGTCCAAAGTTAAGATCTCTAGCATTTACAATCCGTTGCCAAGTTTTGCCGTCGTCCCGGAATTTGACGATCAGATGGTGGAGTCAATGCCCACACTTAGCGCTGGCGCCTATCCTAGAAATGCATGCAGTCGAAATGCTCAAACAAATCCAACATAAAAGTCATGGCCGCCCCATCATTGCACATTACTGTCGGTACACGCCATGACAACTAAGAAAGCAGTCGTTATATCCCAATTGTGAAGGACGGTATACTTGTGGTTTGATCTCCAGTCACGTGAACGTAGCCTTCCAGCCTATCTCTTCTCCCTGTTAGAACACGTGCTAGAAACACTGGGTGAGGTCTCCCCATTGAGTTGTAAGTTCTCGGTTCAACAATACGATAATATCAGATACGCAAAGAAACGACAAGAAGGTGAAACAAACAGGCTGTGTGCAACTACCTCTTTTTTCTTTTTTTTGTGTTCAGTGTGCATCTTGAGTTCTCCCACGATAAAAGTTAGCCATGTTCTACTCAGCAGTCATGTTTGTATTTTTCGCATGCTCAAGGCTGCAGTGGCATTCCAATAACCACGCAATGGCAAAACAGGATAAAAAGCAATGGCAGTCATAAGAGATATCACATTCGTCAAATTGTGACTCCTACAGAAGATGCTTCTTTGAGGACGAAAACGAGACACCTCCTCAGAGCGCTACGTCACTTCCACTCTGATATGCTTCTGAGCTGCCCCGGGGCGATTTCACGTGGCCGGTCAGGACGGGGAGTGGCTCCAGCATGATGACGTGACACCGCGCCCGCGATGCGTACGGTGTCGCCCGGTCGTGTTTTCTGGATTAGTTGATGGCCTTTTCCCCGGCATGCACATCAGCTTAAGACTGCCGATAAATGGCTTTCCACTCGCCCGACCTGTCGCTCCTGAACTTTGCCGTCGCCCCCGAGCACAAGAAACGCGTCCACATGGACAAGCCAGCTCACCATCAAAGGCTGCAGGCCGCCCTTAGACGTGAGATGGGAGGTATCACCGTCGACGAGAGGGACTGGACAATCGACCACCTGCAGAGGGGTCGGGTGTTGTGCACCTTGGACCGCCAGAGGGCCACGTGCGGCATCTTTTGTTGCCACAATTTGAAGCATGTGGAATATCTTATGACTACCACCGTTACTGTACGTATTTTTCCACTGAATCTGCAGTTGTTGTTGACGCCTGGCAGCGTCAGCGTAACGTCTGGCTTCACCTCTGCCATGTTGGCCACCCGGCCCCTCCGGCGGGTCAAGCCGAGGGTGTTCTCGGGTTTCGCGCTCGGCGTGGCTGGCACCCATTTATGACTGTCGATGCCGGACAATATAACTCGTATGTTGACAGCAGTCGAAAGCTACCACATTCATGATTGAGCGAACTTTACACTGTTGAGGACAGCACTAGTTAACTTTTATCTTGACCAGTCAATGTTTTAAAAGCTGGTGTACATTGTTGCCCCGATCCACGATCCACCAAGTATATAATGGGGTTGACATGACAAAAACATGGCAAAATGGCCCATGTATCCGACACACTTCATACTAATCAATGCTAACAGCATGAGGCACCTATAGAATACCATTTAGAACAAAATTAAAATCACGTTAACAGTGATGCACGCTGCGTAGCAGACTGATCACGTTCGTTGCAAGGTGTTGAGGCCAGTCACGATGCTTACGACTAGAAGTAAGCCTAGCTATTTTGGCATGTTATACTGCTTAAGATGTGGCGTGAATGTTGACTGAAAAAAATTGCGAAAAACGCTGAGCTGAGGGCCATCGGAAGAGCGCTGTATCATCACTTATTGGGACGTCAGCCCTGATATAGCATAGTTTGTAGTATATTTGCGGGAAACTCCTAAAACTCTAGACCTAATTCCTAAAAGGTATGCTGATGATAGCGGCTGTTTGGCATTCCTGTGTGGCTCAACTTGCTCATACAGCGAAACGTCGATACATCCCTATGTGCTCTACACAAACTCACACTGCAAGCGTTGGCAAGTACAGACCAATCGTAAGCTGTGAGTGTCGTCTACCTGAGGTGGCCACTGTAATTTGTCGCTCTTTTCGCAAACTTGTCACCAAATAGCTCGCAAAAGGCTTCATTTTTGCCACCGATCATATCCTGTAAATTGGTAGTTTGTTCAACTCTGTTGATCGGGCAGGCGGTGAATACAGAGCGCGGGAGGCTTGGGACCATGCCCCCCCCCCCCCCCCCCCCCCCTTGTGCCCCGGGGCACCCATAGGCTCCGAAGGGGCTATAACCGGCCGAACGGACGCAGTTCTGTAACACAAGCAGAACAGAATTGGACGTGTTTGGGCCTACAAACGACTGAGAACAGTTGCAAGCGGAAGGGAAGGGCCTGTGAGCAGAAAAAGGCAATTCTTCACTGATTGAGAAGGCGTTGAGTGGGGCAAAGTTTGGGGCTCATTGCGCTGTCCAGAGGCCTTACGCCTTTACCCAGACCCTATGTGTTTAGTAGCCGGATCAATCTGATCGCTAAGGAGCCTTCCACGTTGCCCTTGCTCTTTGCATTTTCTCGTAGGGCCCCACGGTTATGTTGGGACACTGCCTGCTTACATGCCTTGGCACCCGTGATCGATCAGGTTTTGCTCCACGGATTTTCCCATTCGCCCGAAAGGCTCTATACGCCTTTTACGGGTCCATATGGCTGGGTACATTCAGTTACTTAAAGGACCTTCACACTGGTGTCGGGTTCCTTCCACTTGCTCTAAGGACCTTGTGCTTTTGCCGGGCACAAGGTAAGGCATCAACGAACACAATGCTCAGGGGCTCTCCACTTTTATCTAGGGCTCATTTCCATTGATTCCATTTGCGGAGGGCCGTTCACTCCTATCGGGGCCCTTTCTTTAACCTGCCCGGCATTCTTGATAAACAGGAGCATTTATTCACTGCATTGGTCAGGACCGTTCACTCCTATCGGGGCCCTTTCTTTAACCTGCCCGGCACTCTTGATAAACAGGAGCATTTATTCGCTGCATTGGTCAGGACCGTTCACTCCTATCGAGGCCCTTTCTTTTAACCTGCCCCGGCATTCTTGATAAACAGGAGCATTTATTCATTGCATTGGTCTTAAGTAATTTTCCCTTGCTCAGAGGGCCCCGTGCTCCGGTCTGAGTCCCATATTTCAGGATGCCAGGCCACTACCGATCGTTCAATGGTCCACCATGTTAGTCTTGGGTTCTTCTATCTTCCTCTGAGGACCTTATGGTTGTTGACGGAAGCCTTTTGTTGGCCTCCCGCGGCATCCATGATCGCTTGGGTTCCTTTCCACAGAGACTCCAGTTCGACGGCCCTTGGCTGAGATGGCGTGGATGTTGCCGCTTGGTGCTGAGGCCCTGACTGACCAGGGCTTTTCTGTTGCGTCATTGGGTACCCTAATCAGAGGTTATAATACATTCCTTCATTATGAAAAGGCCCCGACCAACGCAAGAGGCCCTCTGGTACTCAGGGTCCCATCTCTGTCCCTGTTCAACAAACGTTCCCGCCGACTCAGGGCTCCTTGCCAGCACAGAACCCTCTGTTAGGTACTGTGGTCCTCTGGCCGACAGATGGACCCTCATTGTTTCAGGGGTTCTAAATTCCCGACCAATGCTAATCGTGTGTCCCGGCCTTGTCCCCGCTTTGGAATTGGACTCCCAGGGCTTGGACCAACACGGAGCCGAGGTTCTGTGTGATGGTCTTTACCCCGAAATGAGGCCCTCAGTTTCCCAGGGGTTCTCAATCAGTGCAAAAGGCCCTTTTGTTGACATTTGAGGGCCTGTCCCTGCGGGCCAGGGCCCTTAAAGAGAGTGTTTTACATTTGAAGATATGGGAGCAAGAATTAGATATGATGAAAGGAGCTCACTTATAGCTATTGATATATTTTGGAGCCGAAAGGATTGCTCTGGACAGAAAATAATTTGATGAGTTAAGATGCTCGTCGACACATCATTGTTTGATTACGTCATCGTACCTTGCAAAATAAGGATTGAGAGCCAAGTGACGGCCGTTATATCTGGAAATCGCGCTCACGAACGCCTGATTTAAACGACTCGACAATCATTTTTTATTGGCCTTGATCGACGCATGGGTAATGGAATGCCAGCATTTCAATGACGTAATCATGACGTCATGAATGTCAAGCTGACTTTGAAATACTCTCCCCGATAAACCTTTCCAATTTTCGCGGGCGTGTGGCTGAGAACGTAAAAGGGCTTGGGTCTTAAGAAGGGCAGGGTTGTAAACTGCACCGCGTGATCTTGGAGATGGTCATTTCAGTTCAAAACATCATACAAACGTGGGACTCTCCCCTCTAATGTGACCTACAGATAGCTCTCTGCGCCTCCCAATCAGCATTTCATCGTCGGTCCCCAGGCGCCCTTCGGACTCCTCTGCGGAGCCCTCATACAGTGCCCAAGCAGGATCTGGACTCCTTGCAAATACAGGACCCTTGTTAGGCAGTGTGGTGCCCTGAACGACCTGGCCTCATTGACTCAGGGGCCCCGACCGATGTAAATCGCGGACTCTGGCCATGTATCTGCTGGTAAATCGGACTTCAACCCCAGACCTGGCGCTAGAGTTATCTAGCGGCGGGTTCGTCGCGCGTCACGGTCGTTACACCTCCGTCACGGTCGTTACACCTCCATCACAGAGGAGTGTTTCGGCAAAATAGGATTGGTAGTTCGGCGAGGGGCTGACCTGGGAAAACTGGCACTAAACACACTTAAGACAGCTTGCTTCTTGCTCTAATATGTTCATTCACTTTGTCTCGGTGGAAGGTACCGTCACTAGGTATCGTAGTCATTTTGTTTGGCATCTATCGTCGAAACCATGTGTCGTGATTGATGTAGGGTTGATGTTATGTTGCATCAGACGGTTGGTCGTGTATGGCTTCGGAAGAAGGAAGTGTAAGTTGATGTGCGCGACTGCTAAAGACTGCCATATAAATATCCGGCTCGTGGCTGCAAGGCGGTATGCAGGTTGCGACGCAACACTCATGTTGGCATGTTCGACACGGCTGGTGTGGTTTTGGTGTCACTGTCGGACGATTGCCGCTATCGACGCAGTACTCATGTTGGCATGTTCGACACGGCTGGTGTGGTTTTGGTGTCGCTGTCGGACGATTGCCGCTACCGATGCAGCCGTCTGGTGTCCATTATCATGCTTTTGTAAGTGTAACTGTTCCAAAAAATATTCACATCGAAGTGAGGGCCGGCGTATATCAAGGGTTTTTTCGGACGTAGACGGCTAATGAGTTGGTAACATTTTTTGATGCTAATACTCTACTGGTTTATTTCCCATTTCCAGTAAGACACCGTGGCAAAATAATGCAGCTTGCTACAATCTGCAGAACCTGAAACATCGCTGAATAATGCCAGAATCCTTAGATAATAGCACAAAACTAAAGACAGAATCGGCGAAACATTCTAATCCTCCAATGAAAAACATGCAGCATGCAGGAAGGACAGAGATGCTGAAGTAAACGGAGTACGAACGTACAACTTTTAAAATGTGAGTGACTTTAAAAGCTTCATGGGGTATTTCTTGTACCAAATGAAATATTTGGAACAAGAAATACCCCGTGCAGTTTTGTGGGCACGTCCAATATTTATGTTAGGTGGTGCCGGGTTCGGCATGTGCTTGTCACTTTTCTAGCGAACAACCAGCATGTTCCTTTTCTTTACATCTATTGTTGGTGATAACTCGATGCTATTCTTATTTCGACTACAAGAAGCTTGTTGATTTGGTGTACAGTGCTGATGCAGATGTTATGTGTGGTCGCGAATGCCACTCCTTGCACCTCGAGGCCCTTCGTCCAGTCTAGGCGTGGTATGTGAGTTTCTACTTGGGTCTACATATCCAAAAACAATGATGCCTTCCTTGCTATCACGTAAATTTTGCGATGCTCACGCATTGAAGCACAAGCTAGGCTAAGCTCACGTTGCGACCAATCACAGGAGTGCGTTACGCAACATGTTAATGCATGCTGCCAGAAACATGTCATTAGTTGCTGTGCCGTCCAGGTCAACTTCGATGGTCCAAGTATCCCGCTAGAACAATCCAACGAAGACGCGACGACGCGCAAGCAGCGCAATGCGCGTTGACAATTGCCTCAGATTTGTATGCCGAAGAAGTGGGATATCGTGCACCACAATCTGGTCATGGTCCAGGATTTCATTAAGACGGGTGAGGCATCCAAGATTGTGGGCTCCCTAAAATTTAAGATTCCCTCGCCCCCCCCCCCAAAATCCTGGAATTCCGGCCATTATATTTTAAGATTCTTAGTATGCTTTTCACACGAAAACCTATGTTACTGTGCGTAGCCTTAGAAAACAAGCGTGCTACGCATACAGATGCCTCAAGCATTATTAATTTTCTCCAGATCACGGTGAATCACAGCCTTCTGAGACTAAGTTTTTTCTGGAAAAAACATGGCAAAATGAATACAGTTGGCTGCTAAATATCATTAATACCAAGCACAAACCTGATTACTAGCATATTTACAGCCAGCCGGCTGGTCGATGTGATCAGCTGATGCCAGAAATTAATCCAGAGTTTTTGCTTTGTTATGAATGAGTATAAAATACCATATCATTTAAAATGTGTTTAATAAGATGTATAAGAACGTAGTACACAAGTATAATTAGTTTCCCAAATTCACTAACCAAAGGAAATTTCAGATGGGACGTCGGCGACACGGCGAGTTATGTTCAACAGTTGCGCGCAAAAAATTCATCGGCGCATATCCGCCTGATGCTCTAAGGCCAAGCCACCAAGGATGAAGGCATAAGGATGAAATCAGGGCGATCATGGGTGCCGCGTCAGACCACAAAGAGGCTTCCGTCATTGGGATTTGGGACGTTGTCATTGGGACTTTACGACGCATTCAGCTGCTGGGACGTCGCCTGCCTCTAACCTTGGCAGGAATGGCGGGCACCGCGGGGATTCGAACTCCGTACCTCTGGTTTCCCAGGCGCGCTGAGGTTAACGCAGGCGCGTTAAGCATGGGGTCGCCGTACTTATTTGGTGTCACATCACATTACTTGGCGAGTGCCGACACATCCCAAGTATGGGGTCCTCAGAACAAGCGAAGAGGGCCCAAGGCCAACGTGATGGGCCCCTGAACGATCGGAAGTGCCTCGGTAGGTTGACATAAAGGGTCCCGGCCAGGACACAGAGCCCTCTGAACAAAGGAGATTTATCCAAGACCAGTGGACATAAATTAATGCCCCTGTGCGGTCAAGACTGCTCGGACTGGTTAACGGAAAGAGCCCCGATGGGAGTGAAGGGTCCCTTGCAAACGAAATCAAGCGAAAGAGCACTTTACCAATGCAGAAGGCGCCTGAGCATCATGTGACTACATTCCTTACCTTGTATGGACCCCAGCAACAGCACAAGGCTTTCGGAGCAACTGGAAAGAACCCGAGACCAACATGAAGGGCTCCTGAGCAATTGGGTGCCTCCCCCTCCCCCGGTATATGAGGCCCCGGCAAAAGCGTATAGAGCTTTGTGGGCAAATGGAAAGAATTCGTGGAGGGCCCCTGACCGGTAAAGAGTGCTCAGGCATGTTATCAGAAAGTATCTCAGCAGCATCGTAGGCCCTACGAGAAAATGCGAAGAGATCAAGGGCAATGCAAAGGCTTTTTAACGATCGGATTGATCTGGCAAGTGGACATGTACCAAGGCCACACCAAGACTCAGTATGAGGGGGGGGGGGGGTAGGAATGATCGAGTATGCCTAAGCAGGTCAACTGATGAACCCCCCCCCCCTCGACAAGAGCGTGTGGCCCTCAATTCAAATAACATACCTACGACACCAAGCGGAGGATCCCAAACGATCGAGTGCATCCGAACAGGTTAACGTATAGGGACCTCGACAGGGTGTGGGACCCTCCAATCACACAAAAAGTAACCAAGACCCCATTTGGAAGGCCCCAGAACGGCCGAGTGTGCTCAGGCAGGATAACAAATGGGCCCCGACAAGAGTGTAAGGCCCAAAGCAAGTGCCAAAAAATTGGAATGACCCTAGACCAACGTAGGGGGCCCATGAGCATATCGTGAGTGTGTCGGTGGGCTAGCCATTACGAACTTGAAGGGCCCCTGAGCAACCGAGAACACACCCACAGGTTAGCATTTAGGGCCCTCACGTATAGAGCGTTTCGGGTGAATGGAAACAATCCATGGAAGTTCCCTGCTTGCCAAAGGTACCCCGGTACACTAGTAGAAAGGGCTCATCAACAACACAAGGCCCTCCGAGCAAATGCAAAGAAATCATGGGTAACATAGAAGCCTCCCCAAAGATCGAGTCAAATCTGCAAGTGGCCATATAAGGCCCCGGAAACAGCGTAGGGCCCCTGGATAGCGTAAAAGACCCTAAAATGTTCCAATCATCACCTTCTCAAGCAGCGAAGAACAATTTTTGCCTACTCGTGGGCACTTCACTTCGTTTGCGATTGTTATTGGCCGCCTGGAAGCCGAAGGGCGTCCAATTTGGTTGCATTTTGTGTAAAACAAAAACAGCGCCTGTTCGACTGGTTATGGGTCCCTTCGGGCCTATGGGACAATTCGGGGCCTTAGGGGGGGGGGGCACGTGATTATGCCCCCCCCCCTTCTCCTTCGATTCGCCCCTGAACAGGATTACAAACTAGCTTTCCAAATCACTTGCCCACGCTCTGCACGATACACGTGCGAGCTGACGAGCTGACGACCGTATGGACTGTATACCGTCTGCTGTGACCGTATGGACTGCCTACCGTCTGCTGTGACCGTATGGACTGTCTACCGTCTGCTGTGACCGTATGGACTGTCTACCGTCTGCTGTGACCGTATGGACTGTCTACCGTCTGCTGCGAACGTATGGACCGCCTACCGTCTGCTGTGACCGTATGGACTGTCTACCGTCTGCTGCGAACGTATGGACCGCCTACCGGCTGCTGCGAGCGTATGGACTGTCTACCGTCTGCTGCGGGCGTATGGACCGCCTATCGCCTGCTGCACGCTCCGCAGCAGGCACAGACGAGACAGTCGACGAGCTCGACGATCGTGAGCAGCGAGCCGCCGATCATGAGGCCCAGGCTGCCGCCCACGTCCGAGAGGAACTGGTTCAGCGGGTACGCCACCCCCTCCTCGGCCTTCATCACGGTGGTGTGGAGCCACAGCGCCAGTTCGGTGACGACCCGGCCGGCAGGCCGCCGGCGCGGCGCGCCCCCCGGCGCTCGCGCCTTGTCGATGTTGACGCTGTGCGGCGTGCTGCTGACGTACTCCTCCCACCGGCACGGGAGGCGGCAGCCGCAGGAGGCGGTGATCACTGCCATCAGGGACTCGTTGAATGAGCTGAGCTCGTCCAGACCAGAGGCGCTCTTGAACTGCTGGTAGGTGGTGCAGGGGGGCTGCTTGGCAGACGCTGATATCCATGGCACGTGGCAGGACGGGCGGTCGATGCCGGCCTTGCTGAACACACACCGCTCCAGGCAGGACTGCGCCACGTGGATCGGCTGCTCGCTGCATGTGTTTCCTTCGGGGAGCCGGCTGAAGGCGTTTGTCGTCAGCTTCACGGTGATAGAGCTGTTGGCGTGCAGCTTGATGTACGTCACGACGCCGGCGAATAGCGCGAAGTCATCCAACTGGACGCTGTGCTCGTGTACAAACAGACCCCAGCCGTCGTACTCGTTATCCGCGAAGCTGCCTGTCTCACTGAGCACCAGGTTCAGCTGGCCGGACAGCATGTTTCTGCCGACAGTGGTGTTGGTGCGCAGCGTGGCGCAAGCGCCCAGCAGCGGCGTATGCGCCGCCCGGATGGTTCCCAAGTCTGAGCAGTTGACGTTGCCAATGGTGCACTTGGTCACCATGTCCTCCCACTTGTAGTTGGCGGCGGCAAAGAACTCGTCCAGATTGTACTCGTCCCAGTGCAGCAGCGAGAATGCAGGCGTGTCGTCGTCCAGCCAGTCTAGCAGGCTCACTCCAGGAAGGCTCATCTTCTCCACCGCCTCCTTCTTGAATTTGTTGCCGTGACAAACGGTGAGGGCGGGCACCTTGACCTCGTCCAAGATCTGGTGAGAAAACTGCCAGCTGGTGCCGCCGCGCGCCAGCCGCCCCAGCGGGCTGCAGAGCTGCGCGGCCAGCGCAGCCAGCAGCGCCACCAGCACCAGCAGCCAGAGCAAGCGGCGCGGCCAGCAGGCCAGCGGGCTCAGCACGATCGAGACGCCGCTAGTGCTGAGCTGGCCGGGCGGTAGGCAGCGCGGGCCCAGCGCCGTCGCCGCCGCTGCCTGCCAACACCGGTCCGGGACGGAGCCGGCCGCCGGGCCCACCCGACGCTTCTGCGAGGCCGACATCAGCCACGGACCGACAGGGCAGAGGGCTCAATGCGCACCTCCACCGGGCCGACAATTCACAGCACAAGCCGTCTTTAGTGAGAAATGGCGCAGCACAGGCTTATCTCTCCCAGGCTTCTGAGTGACACTTCCGTATCTTCTTCGGGTTTGAACAACGCCTGAGACGAACAGATGAAGCAGGAAGAAAATTCAGCGAGAGCAGGCCCCGGTCCAACTAATTCTTCATTGGGTACCTTCACCCTGATCCGGATAGCAGACCGCTGCAGCGAAGGTTTTCCACCTCTGAGCTTGTGACCCGTGCCCAATAGACTCCCTCCGTGTTCCCACTGCGCCCCTGGTCCTGCGCTGTTAAGGCCCTGGTCACCACGATACCGACGCAACAGGGGGGGGGGGGGGGGGGAGGGGCATCATTTGTCCGGTGTGCCGCGCACATATCACTTACAGTAATAAACTGCGCGTGACAAATTTGCATTGGCCACTGGAAGTCATACCACATTGCAGATACGTCAACACTGAAATCGAACGCCGTGCAACAATGCAAGAGCGCACAGTCCCATATGTAGCTTACGACTGGCACCTGTGCCAGCTCACAGGCATCGACGCTGCTGCCGCGGCCCTGCGGACCGTGTCTGGGGGGCCGGCCACGGGCTGTCGGCGCTGGGCTGTCGGGACGGCGCGGCTCCGCAGCTGCGGGGCTCGTCAGTGTTCTAGACATTGGTCTTTGGGTTATCTTTGTGACAAGTTGTGCCGTCTCCTGACTGATTTAGTGTCCGTCATCCCCGCCGTTTCTTGACTGATACGGTACCCGCCACCCCTGTCGTCTCCTGACTGATACGGTACCCGCCACCCCTGTCGTCTCCTGACTGATACGGTACCCGCCACCCCTGTCGTCTCCTGACTGATACGGTACCCGCCACCCCCTGTCGTCTCCTGACTGGTACGGTACCCGCCACCACTGTCGTCTCCTGACTGATACGGTACCCGTCACCGCCGCCGTCTCCTGATACGGACCCGTCACCGCCGCCGTCTCCTGATACGGGCCCGTCACCCCGCCGTCTCCTGATACGCCACCCGTCATCCCCAACGTCTCCAGATACGGACCCGTCATCCCCGCCGTCTCCTGATACGGTACGTCACCGCCGCCGTCTCCTGATACGGTGCCCGTCACCCCCGCCGTCTCTCGATACCGTACCCGTCACCGCCGCCGTCTCCCGACACGGCACCCGTCACCCCGCCGTCTCCCGATACGGCACCTGTCACCGCCGCCGTCTTCCGATACGGCACCTGTCACCGCCGCCGTCTCTTGATACGGCACCCGTCACCGCCGCCGTCTCTTGATACGGCACCCGTCACCGCCGTCGTCTACTGACTGATTCGGTGTCCGTCATCCTCGCCGTCTCCCGATACGGTAGTCATCGCCGCCGTCTCTTGATACCGTACCCGTCACCGACGCCGCCTCCTGACTGATTCGTTGTCCGTCATCCTCGCCGTCTCCCGATACGGTAGCCATCTCCACCGTCTCTTGATACCGTACCCGTCACCGCCGCCGTCTCCTGACTGATTCGGCGCCCGTCGCCCCGCCGTCTCCTAACTAATACGGTACCCATCATTCTGTCATCTCCTGACTGCCACCAGTCACCCGCTAACTGATACGTCGCCTGTGCTCCCCGCCGTTCGCTCTCCTGCGCGCTGCTAGATTCCTGCGACCATTGCCAGTTACACGCTTCCTGCGCACTGCTGGCACGCCTATGCCATACCAGCAGTGTTGCGATGCTTCGTGCCGCAACGTTCCGGCACACTACGGTGAAGCGAAAGGCGGCGCTACTTCTGCTGCTCTGAGTTTTTAGTCCCAAAAAGCTACTCCCAGGAAGAACTTTTCCCTCCACTAAGACAAAAACAATGGCGGTTGAAAACAAAAACTGTTTTGGCGTTCTAACTCAACATCCACCTAAAATGGAGGGAGAACCCCATCCAGAATGACCACATTCGCCATGTGAAGCGGACTTCGTCCATGCCAGCGCTGGTGCATCGCCAAAAAGATAGACGACACCAAGGTCCACGTTCGTTAGAATGGGATGGCCGTCGTTTCCAATTGTCTTCAGCAGACTTATCCGATAACTTGTTTGTGTGCAGCTCGGAGGACGTAACATTGCCATGATGTGACTAAGCATGAAGAGGTGGACACCCACGCCGGTCGGTCAATGGACACATTGCTCTAAGTTTGACCTCACGGGTCATAAACTGCCCGCGCCATTCAGGCTTCAAACTTCACCCGCTGATCGACGAGGCCACGTCGACGGCTGTAATACGATCACACACCTCCGTCAAACGTGGGCGCCCCAAACGCCTGCCGTTCAAATAATCAGTCGTCTGGCTTCAATGGTTGCCAGGCCAGTCGCAGGTCCTGTTGGACACCCTCACAGGAAGCAAATGTAGTTACCGACCGAACGCGGCGTCACGCTGCCTCAAGCCTGTTGTGTTGTGGCGGCTATCCGGGCCTGCTGCACGCCCGCCTCAGTGGGGCGATGGTCAGCAGTCAGGAGCCGCTGCCGGCAGTCCATGCTCCAGACACATCAGCTGCATCAGGAGCAGCCGCCGGCGGTCCATGCTCCAGACACATCAGCTGCATCAGGAGCCGCCACCGGCAGTCCATGCTCCAGACACATCAGCTGCATCAGGAGCCGCCGCCGGCAGTCCATGCTCCAGACACATCAGCTGCATCAGGAGCCGCCGCCGGCGGTCCATGCTCCAGACACATCAGCTGCATCAGGAGCCGCCGCCGGCAGTCCATGCTCCAGACACATCAGCTGCATCAGGAGCCGCCGCCGGCAGTCCGTGCTCCAGACACATCAGCTGCGCTCCGTTCGCATCATCACACTCGGTATGGCGGGTCGCCAGCCAATCAGAGCCAAGCACGGCGCAACGTCATCATATCTCCAGAACAACCGGCGCATACCTCAGACCCACATTTCTTTATATGCATCCATACTGCGGATTTGATGTGCCGCGCCCACATGCCCCAAGGTTGAACAGCATTCGTGGACAGCGCAACGGAGCACCACCAGATCACCAAAGGAAAGCCACAAAACACGCGGGTAACGGTCCCGCTGCGAACAGAAGCGAGGCACGAGAAGGAATGCTGCACAGCCGGCGGTGCCTCGCCACCCCACACCGGCGCCGGTGGCGCGAGGCAGACTTTTGCGCGTCAGAACAGCTCGCCACCCGCCCCACCGCTGGCCCGGACAACTCCCAGTGCGGGCACGAGCGCGGGCACGAGCGGCAGCGCCAGCGCGCCGCTGGGCGCAGAACGTCCCAGCATTCCACAGCTGAGGCGCAGCATTCCACAGGTGAGGCGCACCATTCCACAGCTGAGGCGCAGCAGTCCACAGCTGAGGCGCAACAGTCCACAGCTGAGGCGCAGCAGTCCACAGCTGAGGCGCAGCAGTCCACAGCCGAGGCGCAGCAGTCCACAGCCGAGGCGCAGCAGTCCGTCACGCACACACACGCACACCGTCACGATGACCGTCGCTGTCCCGCCGCCCGGGCCACACCGGCGGCGGCCATCGCCAGCGTGACGGCGCCATCTTGTCGGCGCCGTCGCTCTGATGAGCCTCGCAGCGTGCCCACACGCTGATGCCAGCACGTGCTTGACAGCCCACACCGCGCGATTTGGCCCGTCGCTGCCAGCCCGTCCCAAGTGATGCGTCGTTGGATATGCGAATCCGCGTGCCGAGCACAGCCTCTCGCCGTCCGCCCGGCTGATGGTCGATGTTTCTGTGCAGCGCCGAGTGGCCGCGCTCCTACTTGATCTTGTGGATGTATTTGGCCCTCTTGGTGACGCGGCCGCAGCATAGGCCGCCGAAGAACATGACGACCAGGATGCCGAACACGAGCAGCACAAAGAAGTCGCGGCTGGGCGAGTCGCGCACGGACGCGATCAGCTCGGGCACCGTCTCCACCGGCCGCACCTGGTGGACAGGGTGCGCCACACAGTCAGGACTGGTCCACCAGTGGTCCGCCGAGTGACCGAGCCTCAACGACTCCGACGTCCCAAGGGCGCACAGAGAAACACGAGGGATTATGGCAAATATCAGGGCAGAACCACAGCTAAACGGCACCAAAAGGCGAGCAGCCCTGTGGAGTGGTGGGAGGCACCCACGGAGTCAGACGGGTGAGGCAGCCCTCAGACGCCCGCGAGAACACATGGACTGGGGACAGTTAGCTGACCACGGCAGTTACTGGCGTCGATGACGACAGCTGATCAGCCCATCACGTCTGCGATGATGACGATCTGGACTTTAGGGCGCGTCAACGCCCTGGTCCTACGGCGCCCACACGCGCTCACACACACACACATAGACATCCGCGATTCAAACCAACTCACCCGCTTCACCCTCATCCCGCCACTCCCGTCCCCCGCCACCCCGCCACTACCCCCGTCCAGCAATCGCGAGGACGGCTCACCTTCAAAGCAGCGGCCACCATCTTCAGCCGCATGTTGAGCACGTCCGCGCAGCGCTGTGTCGGGTCGTGCACCTCCGTTAAGCACGTCAGCTGCGCGCCGTGGCCGGGCGGCACATGCGCGCAGTGCCGCTGCAGGTCGAGCCCGCACGCCACGCTCAGCTGCGGGTCCGTGTGCACGTCCACGTTCACGTCCTCGACGATGCGCGCCACGCGCCTGGCGCAGGCGTCGCTGAGCGCCGAGCCAGCCGCCAGCTTCTCCCGCAGGCACTCGCCGACGCGCTCTGGCGGCAGGCCGGTGCACTGCTGCGCGATCTCGGCGGCGCAGTCGCGCAGCAGCAGCGGGTCCTGGCGCACGTCGCGCGCTGCCTCGCGCAGCACCAGGTCCACCTGACGGCTGCAGGCGTCACCCAGCATGCCGCGCCGCAGCGCGCCGGCCAGGCAGGCGGTGACCTGGCCCTGCAGTGAGCTGTCCGGCGTCTGGCGCTCCAGAAACGGCGCGCAGTGGGCGCGCGCCTCGGCCTGGCAGGCGCGCCGCAGTGCCGGGTGCAGCCGGTAGTCCCGCTTCTGCTCGGCCAGCCGGCGAGACACGACCTTCTCGCAGGTCGGGTCGAACGACGGCTCGTCCAGCTGGGCCTGCGGGCGGGACGGCAGCCGTAAGGCGCCGCCGCCCAGGCACCGGACCAGAGAACCAGACCGGACCGCACCAACTGCTACGACCGCGGTCAGAGCACGCGCGTCGAGTTCCCGACAGACGAATCAGCTTATCAAGCGGGTCGCTCAACAGCTGCCCTCCTTCCTCGGCCACACCAAAAAACGGCACGGATCGGCCGTACCGGCAGCGACGCCAGAAATGCTTTCACGATCCCAATGCCGAAAATGACCTAATCCTGGCAACAAGACGCTCACACCAGAAACACGAGCAAGTCGCTGATGTCCACAGCCCACCATTTCTGACAAGAAACGCGTCCGTCTGGCGTCGCGCTGGAGCCTGTCAGGTGAGACCTGGCCGAGGCTGGCCGCGCCGACCGCCTACCTTCAAACAGCCGAGCAGTTCGGCCCCCGAGCTCTCAGGGGCGCGGCAGTACTTGAGGATCATGCCCTTGCAGGCGTTGAAGAGGAAGTAGTCGGCCTGGGGCAGGATGAGGCTCTGCTGCTGGCGGCGGAACAGCAGGTGGCTGCAGGCGGGCAGCAGCTCGTCCACGTGCTCGCGCAGACACTCCAACACCTGCGGAAGCGGTGGCGTTACGGTCGTGCCGCCACCCATGGCGCCGCGGCAACGACGCGCGCCTGGCACACAGCGTACAGACACTACGAAACCGGCCCGGGCACTGACACAATGGTTTGATAAGCAGACAACATACCATTAACATACCACAATGATTTAATTTCCGTAAAATTGGCCCAATCTGAAAGAACAAGTCTTTTCAGATTCTCGATTATTCTCAAGTTCACGTCCTGAATCAATCAATTTTCGGAAAGCAGAAAAAGTGCGGGGCAGGTTAATGGCCATGTTCTACTCAGTGCTCACCATGCCGCCAACTATCCTATAGTCCTGAACCAGTCCACTTACAACATGTAAGTTTTGAGCATTTACTTAAAAATAAGGTCTAATTGTGACAGCCCCCATGCCCAAGCGTGCACGCAGTAGCAGCTTTTGACGCTGTCGACACAACAGAACCAACTGTGGTAAGCGTAACACAGCGCATCGAGCGGCGCCAGCCGGGCCCCCGTCGCCGACACTGACCCGTCCCGAGCCCTTGTTCTCCGACTCGTGGCGACAGTGAGTGTGGATGTCCTTGCCGCAATCCTTATTGAGGCGCGGGTCGAGCGCCTCGTTCTCCTCCCGCTGCAGCAGCTGCGACTCCACCTGTCGGGAGGGCGCGTCAGTGAAGCACGCGGCGCCGCGGAGCCGCGCGCTCGCCGCTCACATCCGGGCGAGAAGACCGCCCACCCGGCGACCGTGCCGTCACCCAGCGGCCGCCACACATCACCGGCACCCGACGCCGGGCTCCCCGCGTGACAGGCGACGGCACTGACCATTCGGCTATCGCCCTCTGGATCGCCAGGTCACGTGACCATTCGGCTGTCGCCCTCTGGATCACCAGGTCACGTGACCATTCGCTATCGCCTGGATCACCAGGTCACGTGACCATTCGGTTATCGCCCTCTGGACCCAGGTCACGTGACATTCGGCTATCGCCCTCTGGATCACCAGGTCACGTGACCATTCGGCTATCGCCCTCTGGATCACCAGGTCACGTGACCATTCGGCTATCGCCCTCTGGATCGCCAGGTCACGTGACCATTCGGCTGTCGCCCTCTGGATCACCAGGTCACGTGACCATTCGGCTGTCGCCCTCTGGATCACCAGGTCACGTGACCATTCGGTTATCGCCCTCTGGATCGCCAGGTCACGTGACCATTCGGCTATCGCCCTCTGGATCACCAGGTCACGTGACCATTCGGTTATCGCCCTCTGGACCGTCAGGTCACGTGACCATTCGGCTGTCGCCCTCTGGATCACCAGGTCACGTGACCATTCGGTTATCGCCCTCTGGACCGTCAGGTCACGTGACCATTCGGCTGTCGCCCTCTGGATCGTCAGGTCACGTGACCATTCGGTTATCGCCCTCTGGATCGTCAGGTCACGTGACCATTCGGCTATCGCCCTCTGGATCACCAGGTCACGTGGACCATTCGGCTATCGCCCTCTGGTCACCAGGTCACGTGACCATTCGGCTATCGCCCCTGGCTCGTCAGGTCACGTGACCATTCGGCTATCGCCCCTATGGATCGCCAGGTCACGTGACCATTCGGCTATCGCCCCTGGACCGTCAGGTCAGTGACCATTCGGCTGTCATCTGGCAGGTCACGTGACCATTCGGTTATCGCCCTCTGGACCGTCAGGTCACGTGACCATTCGGCTATCGTTCCCTGGCTCGTCAGGTCACGTGACCATACGGCTATCGTCCCCTGGATCGCCAGGTCACGTGACCATTCGGCTATCGTCCCCTGGATCGCCAGGTCACGTGACCATTCGGCTATCGTCCCCTGGATCGCCAGGTCACGTGACCATTCGGTTATCGTCCCCTGGATCGCCAGGTCACGTGACCATTCGGCTATCGTCCCCTGGGTCGCCAGGTCACGTGACCATTCGGTTATCGCCCCCTGGGTCGCCAGGTCACGTGACTATTCGGTTATCGCCCTCTGGACCGTCAGGTCACGTGACCATTCGGCTATCGTTCCCTGGCTCGTCAGGTCACGTGACCATTCGGCTATCGCCCTCTGGATCACCAGGTCACGTGACCATTCGGCTATCGTCCCCTGGATCGCCAGGTCACGTGACCATTCGGTTATCGTCCCCTGGATCGCCAGGTCACGTGACCATTCGGCTATCGTCCCCTGGGTCGCCAGGTCACGTGACCATTCGGTTATCGCCCCCTGGGTCGCCAGGTCACGTGACTATTCGGTTATCGCCCTCTGGACCGTCAGGTCACGTGACCATTCGGCTATCGTTCCCTGGCTCGTCAGGTCACGTGACCATTCGGCTATCGCCCTCTGGATCACCAGGTCACGTGACCATTCGGCTATCGTCCCCTGGATCGCCAGGTCACGTGACCATTCCGTTATCGCCCCCTGGGTCGCCAGGTCACGTGACCACTCGGTTATCGCCCCCTGGGTCGCCAGGTCCGGTTACACCACACACAGAGACCGCGTCACGGCGCCCGGACCGGCAGTCGCGGCAGCTGACTGAGCAGCGGACCGACCTGCAGGCGGCAGGGCTTGGAGACGCGCTGCCTGCGGCCGTCCAGCGTGTCGTTCAGCATGGCGGCGCTCAGGCAGGCCATCACGTCCGCCCTGCCGGCGAAGCAACGCTCCACGTCACCGCACAGCAGTCGCTGCTCCTCACGCCCATGCCGTGACCAGCCGCTGCAGCGTGCATTGAAGGAGGTGCATTGGTTTGCCACACGTGCGCAGGGCGTTATTTATATGCTGCAGAACGGTGATACGGTGAGTACTCATATGAGTAATCGCCATTCCGATAGATGCAGAGCGACCGCAAGTGGCTCACTTCCTCTCCATGTTCTTGCAGAGCTGCAGGATGTCGCTCTGACACCCTTGCTTAAACTTGTAGCTGAATGTGTAGTCGGCCAGGCTGATGATCTGGAAGTGGCTGATGGCGGCGCGACACTTGGCGGCGTGTTTCAGATCCGGGTCATCCTTGTGCTCGATCAGACACTCCATCACGCCGCCTTTCTCCATCAGGTGCTGTGGGTACGGCACCCCGTCACACACCGCCTCCCCTCTCCATCAGATGCTGCGGGGTACCGCACTCCGTCACACACCGCCTCCCCTCCCATCAGGTGCTGTGGGGTACGGCACTCCGTCACACACCGCCTCCCCTCTCCATCAGGTGCTGTGGGTACGGCACTCCGTCACACACCGCCTCCCCTCTCCATCAGGTGCTGTGGGTACGGCACTCCGTCACACACCGCCTCCCCTCTCCATCAGGTGCTGTGGGTACGGCACTCCGTCACACACCGCCTCCCCTCCCATCAGGTGCTGTGGGGTACGGCACTCCGTCACACACCGCCTCCCTCTCCATCAGGTGCTGTGGGTACGGCACTCCGTCACACACCGCCTCCCCTCCCATCAGGTGCTGTGGGGTACCGCACTCCGTCACACACCGCCTCCCCTCTCCATCAGGTGCTGCGGGGTACCGCACTCCGTCACACACCGCCTCCCCTCTCCATCAGGTGCTGCGGGGTACCGCACTCCGTCTCACACCGCCTCCCCTCTCCATCAGGTGCTGCGGGGTACCGCACTCCGTCACACACCGCCGCCCCCCCCCCTCCCCCTCCCCATCACGTGCTGCGGGGTACGGTACTCCGTCTCACACCGCCTCCCCTCCCCATCAGGTGCTGCGGGTACGGTACTACGTCACACAGCGCCACCGCCGGCGCCCGTCGTGGCGCAGCGAGCCCGGCCAACACCCCTGCTCGCCGCAGCCCGCCCGTCCGCGGCCAGCCCGCGCCCGTCGCGGCGCAGCGGCCCGCCGACAACCCCTACTCGCCGCAGCCCGCCCGTCGGCGGCCAGCCCGGCGCCCAGTCTCACCATACAGTTCTGCTTGATGCTGTTCTTGCAGACCCTGGCCACCACCGGGTTGAGTTCAACGTAGCGCGCCTCGTCCTGCGTCAGCGACTGGATCACCGCCTGGCACTTGGGCTTCAGCCTGCCGGCGGAGGTGACGTCACGTCAGGGCGGCGCGGCTGTCACGGCGTTGAGCGACGACGGCGTGGGTCGCGCATCTCGCCAGCGGCATCTGGCCACAGCTGTGACAGGAGAAGGATGGATGGGACGCCAATTCCACACACACGCACACGCGCACGCGCACACGCACACGCACACGCACGTATAATATATATATATATATATATATATATAATAAAGGTATAGTATACACATATAGTATACACACATTATATATATATATATATATATATATATATATATATAATAAAGGTATAGTATACACAGTAATACTACGCCCTAAATGGAACAGAGGAGACTTATTAGGCTTAGACCGGCAGCCGTAACTTCCTCCCACCCACGAGCACCAGACAGCATGAACTAGGCCAGGCCACATCCCACTGCTCGGCCGTCTGCCGCGCGGGCGGCGCTCCGGGCCGGCCGTGACGTCCCGCCCTCACTCTCGGTAGTTGTCCTGCAGACAGACGATCTCGTGGCCGCGCTGCGTGCGCTCCGAGCACAGCTTGGCCAGGTCCTGCATGCAGACCTCCTCGATCTCCGGCCGCAGGTCCACCTCGTCGGCGCGCACCTTCATCACCCGGCGCACGGCCGAGCGACAGCCGTCCGACATCTGGCGCCGGGGATGGCCAGTCATCAGGCGGGGGCGGATGGCCAGTCATCAGGATGGCCAGTCACCACCGGGCGACAGACCGCTCGGCAGGCACACAGTCGCAGGGGAGTAACACTGCACTCGTGGCTGGGCTGTGCGGCGCACTCCCCGTTTTATTATTTGGCGGCGCGGTCTTACGCAGATTACAGCGTGGGATACCGAAACTCGGTCCTGGCCTCCAGCCCATGACATCGCCTTCGATCGTCGTGCAACGGAAATGAATGGTCTCATGAGAGCCATCCGGTAATTTAATCGGACCTCGAATGTCACGTGAAAATCCTTAGGGTTGTGCTGTGCTGTTACCATGAGACACTATGGCTATCACACGCTTTTTCAGAACCGTGACTGGCGAACCAGAACACCCCGCCCACCCACCTTGTCCGCAGCCGTCTCATTGTAGTTGTGGTAGGCGTTGCGGTAGAGACACGGCAGCACCATGGGGTCATTACTGACGCCCGTCTCGCCATGCTCCCACCACTGGTCGGAGGCGTGGCAGAGGCGCTGGGCGTCCTTCAGGCACATCTGTCCAAAGCGGCACCGAGACCGAGATAAAACATTCGTTGGAGGAGGAAAGCGGGAGCGAGAGAGGGAGGGGTTGGGGTTGGGGTGAGCGGTGGGACGGGGCGGTGGTACGGGGCGGTGTGTCGTGGCTGACCGCACGGAGGTGTAGGCGGAGGGGGGAGGGGGGGGGGCAAGGCTGGCTGACTGTTCGACATCGACCAAGCCGGCGGCTGTCTGGCACCACCGGTATGACAGCCATGAGGGAGAGAGGGGGAAGAATGGGCTGACGCGGAACAGACGAGATGAACAAACGCGACCACTTTGAAGAGCATACCCACGGTCCGGCTTTCATCACCGCCCCAGGGCCGCCACGCCCCCAACACGCACGCACCTTGTACAGCTGCGGGTCGAGCTTGAAGTCTCGGGAGACGAAGTATTGGATCTGCAGCAGCACGTGCTCGCACTCGTCGGTCATGGCGTCCGAGTCGAGCGTCTCGGCCAGGCAGCTCAGCACCCTGCGGCGCCGGACCACGCTCAGCGTCGCTCGCCAGCCGAGCCCGGTCAACGGCCACACACAGCCCAGGCGGCTCGCGGCAAACTGCATGTTCTTCGGTGATGCGTATCATACGAAGTTCTGCACCTCATACCAGGTGCAGCACATAGACCAGTTCTCGTCAGGCGGCTCCAAATCAGCGCTTGCCTACGTGCCGTCCTGAACATTCACAACGGTCAGTCGAACGCAAGATCCCGCGTGACGCGCGCGTTAGGGGCGTGGTTCCCCACCAGTTGGATGGCTCCACAAACCTCAAGGAAAAAATGGGTCAAGGCCGAGAAGAAACCCGCCTATTGGCGTATTGTGGGAGGCGTTTTGCGTCATTTTTCACTGATCACCCAAACCAATTTGGCGAAACTACGCCCCTGACGCGCGTCATAGCCTCAGCAGCCGGTGCACTGACGCGCCGTCGCCACCGCGGGCGTCCGAGCAGGCCTCCCTGACGACAGGAGCGCAGGCCTGCTGCAGCACCGGGTCCACCTTCCAATCCTGACCCACGTCAGCCATGCGGAGCAGGTCCTCCACCTGGGGCAGAGCGGCGCCCGGGCTGTGACGGCGGGCGGCGCAGCACGGACGCCCAGCAGGTCAGCAAAGCGAGAACACCGACAACAGCGAGGCTCCTTAACAACTACTGCTCCCATACCAAGCCCGGTTGCTGACGACCACGTACGACGGAAGAGAGGACACACGTTTGCCTCGGGAGGACATCCATCTGTCTCGGGGGAGGAACACGTCTGTCTCAAGAGGCGGACACACATCTGTCTCGGGAGGAAGGAACACGTCTGTCTCAAGAGGCGGACACACATCTGTCTCGGGAGGAAGGAACACGTCTGTCTCAAGAGGCGGACACACATCTGTCTCAGGAGGAAGGAGCACGTCTGTCTCGGGAGGAGGAACACGCCTGTCTCGGAAGGAGGACGCAAGTCTGTCTCGGGAGGCGGACACACGTCTGTCTCGGAAGGAGGACACAAGTCTGTCTCGGGAGGCGGACACACGTCTGTCTCGGAAGGAAGACACACATCTGTCTCGAGAGGCGGACACACGTCTGTCTCGGAAGGAAGACACACATCTGTCTCGAGAAGCGGACACAAGTCTGTCTCGGGAGGCGGACACACGTCTGTCTCGAGAGGCGGACACGCGTCTGTCTCCGGCGCCAACCCGGCTGCGGCACGCACCTGACGCAAGCACTGGTTCGAGATGCGCTCCTCCTCGGCCACCTTGGCCGGGTTAGCGCGCATCATCAGACAGTGGATGACCTGGCCGCCGCGCAGCTGCGCCTCCGTGGCGCACAGCCGGTCAATGTCCTCGGCGCAGGACACTGCGGTCACGACAGGCGCGGCCGGCGAGCGTCAGAGCCGCGCCGCACCGCGCGACGCGTGCCGAGCCGGTGCTGAGTGTGGCAGCGCCATCGTGGGCGCTGCCGTACACTTCTCCTACTGAGCACGGCATAACGCTGATGGCAAGTGTCGGCCCGTACCGAAGCTAACGTAACACAGCACGCGGGGAGCGAGGCGGCCCTACTCAGAGCGAGCGCTGCCCTGGACCGAGCCACTAGGTCGTCCTGAACTGTGCTGGCATGTCGTTCTGAACCTCCGCGGGCACGCCGTCCGGAAACGCTGCTCTTTCAAACAGACTGGGCAGTACGCCATGAGTTACTTCATGAGTCCCCTATCAACATGCATGTGGTTACTTCCTGGCAAATGGCAGAAAGTCACCTCTCTTTAGGGCATTGACGAACAACAAAAGGTGAAAACATCTGACAAAACACGCACGGATGGGGACCCCATCATCCTGTATCTAGCGATTCACCTCATTGCATGCATGCATTGTCGGCCTGATGGGAGAGAGTATCTGTGTGTTGTCGGACCCCGCCCGCCGCTACGCGCACCGGGCGCCGCTCACTCACTGATCAGCTCCGGTGACAGGGTGTAGTCCTCCATCAGCGCGCGGCGGTGATCCACCATCTCCTGGACGCACTCGCCGCTCACCTGCTTGCCTGGCGGTCAGCGCAGACGGTCGGACGGTCAGCGTCACGGCCGCCGGCTGCGCCAGGCACGCTCTACCAGGCCAGAGACGACGGGGCGCGGAAGGGGAGGGGTGGCGCCAACATGGCGTCACCGTCCACGCTCCCCTCCGCGCCACATCTGCCACCGCCTCAGCATGTACACAGGATAGACAAGCGTATGGCCTTTCGGACCTCCGGGCCGTGCATGCAGCATGGGTCACCTGGCGTGCGCCCTGCTCCGGACCGAACCATCGCAGGCAGGCGGACGGCGTCGCGCCACCCACCCTGCTTCTGGTAGTTGTCGAGGCAGAGCAGGACGAAGCCGAGCTTGACGGAGTGGGCCGCCTCCGAGTCGCCGGGCAGTCCGCCCGCCTGCCGACACCCGCTGTCCGCCAGCTCGGTCTTGCACGCTTTACGCAGCCGCTTCGACACTTTGTAGTCGACCGACGTCATCTTCTGGCGACGCGTCAGCTGCTTGCGGCACTGGCGGCGGAGAGGGTGTGGGGTCAACGGGCTGAAGAGCTCACACCTCCGCGGCTCCCGTACACGGCCCCACAGCGCGCGCGCGCGCGCGTACCGATCAGCCCCGCAGCTCCGGCCGCTCGACTCACCTTCTTGCTCATCTCCTTCTCCATCTTGTGGTGCAGCAGGCACTGGTAGACCTTGCCATTGCCGGACAGGGTGCTGGCGCAGAAGCGCTCGCGGTCCTCGCGGCAGGCGAAGTAGAGCGGTCGGTCCATGTGGTAGTCCTCGGCCTGCAGTTCGGCCACGCGCAACACCTGCCCGGCACAAGCACACGCTGACGCGCGAGATCCCGGCGGCACGGCACCAAACGGGCACGTGTTTGGCACCCGCGTGTCCGTGAACGGCCCGCTCTTGCTAAGCCCTGTCCCAGTACGGGCGGCGTCTGCTGAGAACATTTAGCTGCAAACCAGTTTATCATTTCCCAAAATCGGAGACAACGAAATGCTGACGCAGAAGACGTCTGGTAAACAGCTGTGAGTACGTACGCAGCACATCTGGCAGCGCAAGATAAGGCAATGGCCAGCCACGTCTGATAACGTGACAGTGACCTGGCAAACAGCTGTGAGTACGTAGGCAGCACATCTGGCAGCGCAAGATAAGGCAATGGCCAGCCACGTCTGATAACGTGACAGTGACTTGCGTCTGGAGATCGGCGCTGACCCAAACCAGGCAGCGAGAGGCACGGGAGCCACACGACTCGACTTCCAACGACTGACGAGAGAAAACGCCACCAGCGCCGAGCGAACCGAACCTGCAGCTTGCAGGAGTCCGATAGCTTCTCCATGTGGCTGGAGACGCACTCGATCGTCTTGCCTTGGCTGTGCGCCTTCTGAGGACAAAGGACGGCGATCAGTGAGCTGTATGGCAATCCTCGGTCACCAGGGTGGTAGGGATGCTTACATTGGTCATGCTGTCGCGCCCCGTCTCAGTGTTCCCTACCCGTTGCCCCTTCCCTCACTCAGGATCCGACGGTCAGCTTCGGGCCCGGGGTTGGACCCGGCAGGTCACATGTCACCGTTCGGGGTCGGAGCGAACCGGATCGGCAGTCACCGACACGCGCAGGAGCAAGCGCCCCGAGCAGCCCCAAGTCTGGCAGCATGACGTTATATTCATGCTGCCCGACTAGCCGAGTTTTGCACAGCTGCCGGCGTGGACTCCCTGCGCGGGCAGCCGTCACCGAGCCGGCACGACCGGCTGACACACCAGCAGCCGCGGCGTCCCCGAACCACGTTCCCACAGTCATGTTCCGCACGTTCAGCTGGGGGGCTGCTTGAGTGAATCGCATACCCGACGCGCTGACGGACAACGCGCGTCCATGAAAAGACGACAACACTTAGGTCAATCCGCCGCTCAGCTGGAGCACTCGGAGCGCACGGTCCTCCGACGGACGGACGCCGCCGCCGGCTCCGCGGTCCGACCCGCCGTTACCTCATCACTGTCCTCCAATCGGCCGCATTGAAAACGGTCAATGTCGGGCCCGCAGTCTTCGGCGAACTTGTAGATCATCCGGTAGTCGGTAAAGATCATGACGGCCAGGTTCTCCAAGAAGTCGGCGCAGCCTGTCAGTGCGAGAGGACACGACACTCACCGAGGTGACCTCGGGCCGTAGGCGCCGCCATGGCTGCCTGCTGCAGGCAAGCCAAATTTGAATCCTCCAATGACAACGTTTCCACAAAGGACCACGGCGGGAGGTCCCGAAATGATGGCCCACTGCCTGCACGTTGGACCATTCGTCTAGAGAATTATGATGTCCTGCAAGTCAATGAGTACCTTCACGAGATTGAATCTTGTGTCACGTTGTTCTCATCGCGTCACTGACTGCTGCGAAACAGGCCGCGAAAGGGCAAATTAGGCAGAGAGCACAGAGAGCGCAGCCGCAGGCGTGTAGATGTCTCCCAACAATTTGTCAGCAAACGCCTTTGAACGAGCTCCGTTCAAATCAGCCACTGCCGTCGGATCACGGTCCGTGTGGACCCACTGTTCAGATTATGCCTACTCGCCGCCCACCCGGCCAGTGATCATAATCTGAACAGTGGGTCTGCAAGGGACGGTTGGAAGCTTGTGAAACCTGGGTCAACTGGAGACGCCGGAGCACGGGGTAAAACCATGCAGGGCAAGAAAAACGCCAACGAAAAAACTTTCCGAGTGTCCGTGGGCGCGTTCTCAGACGACAGGCCACCGTTGTATGCTGGAAGGGACCCGGCAACACCGACCATCGTCGGCCGGCGGCCAGCTCTCACCATCATCCTCGACGTTATCCATCTGCTCCACCACACAGGAGATGAAGTGGCCCGGCCGCTGGTCCGTCTCCTCGCAGCCCGCAAACTTCTGACCCGGACAGAGTGTGTTGAGCGCGCGCACGATGCTGGCGCTGCGGGTCAGGTTGTGGCGCAGCTGCCAGAGTACCTACCGGCCGGCCCGCGAGACTGTCCGGTGGCGAATTACGCAGGGGGGGGAGGGGGCGGCGGGTCGGTGACTGAACTGCGAGGCCGTCACGGCAGCGTGGATGCACCCTGCGCCGACTGGACGCCGCGCTCACGAAGACGAATCGAGCGTTGCACACAAAAATGATGACAATGTCAAATTAACTTCTCGGTGTTGTCTTGTAAGCGGTCGCCGAGACAATCAGAACCCAAACCAGGCGGCCACAGAGTCGATGGAGAATGTGATCAGACCACACTTGTGTTGAAGACGCCGCATACTAATAGGCAGTACCACGCAAACACATGGTCACTGGAATTGGCGAGCGGGTGACCGAATCGAAACGGCACCCTGCTTTGTGGGACACTCATGGTAATTGTAACAAAACAATGTCATTTTCAAACAATTTAAAGACGTTACAGCTTCGGTGCAGGAATCTCGGGATATTACCAGTGGAGACCAAATAGCTCCACACCCTTGGGACAAACAGGGTGGATATGGAGATTCAAAGCGTTCAAAGGAAAGTTGCTAAGCCAATTCTGCTATACAGGTCTTTCATGTCATTATGATTAAGAAAATGTGCTACCGGCGAAATAATTGGCTTGGATTTACAGTGCAGTGCTATTAATTCACTTCTCTGATGCTTAATGTCAAACGCCCTTGCCATAATGGATGGGACACTGTCATACCATTGAATAAAGCTCACATTTCACACTTAAGCAAACTAGCATGCTGCATTAAGTATACCAGTTATCGTTCCCGACATTGCCAAAGCAGGGGCGCGTCTAGCGCATGCTTACGTGGTGGCACTGTGGAGATACCCCAGCATCTTCTTCCTCCTCCTGGGACAAGAGGAAACGATTATCAGCGAACATTAGCTTATCAGCATTTGTCACAGCCTCTGACATAGACTGATATGGCTCCGACCTTTGTCCTCTTTCAGCCTCAATACACCAAACATCGCACCACACACATTCCTCGGACATCAGAGTCAGTGAGTGCCCGTAGCAGCGGTGTCCGCTCGCACATCATTTTAGCAGCTGACAGAAAATGTGAAGGACCAGTGCTTGCACAACTCTGAATGCCCTAATCAGCTTTGCAAGAGCTAGGTGCATCAGTGCATTGTCATATCGTTTCACGTCGGTGTTGCGATGAGTCACGCCGCCCGCCGCCTGCATTGGTCGGCAACGCCCCGCTCACGGCGCCGCAAAGGTGACAACCCCTTTTGGAGTTCCCCGCTCTGCTCAATTACTGCCCCGCCCGGCTCCGGGGCTTAAGTCCGCAGTCCTGACGCGCCGCGTGCCCCCCAGCAGCGGCGCGGACCACAGCGCCACGCACCTGCTGGTCGAGCAGGCAGCTCATGATGTCCAGGTTGGGCGTGTTGTCGTTGAGCGCGATGCTATTATCGCCGGCGCACAGCCGGTGAATGTCCTGCACACACAGCGGGTGCGTCACCAGCTTGACGCTCAGGAAGTCGACCTCGGCATCCTGGCTGGCCTTGGCGCCAGTCGCTGGGTGCGGCGCCTCCTCCAGAGCCCCGGCCAGCGCCAGCGCCAGCAGCAAGGCCAGCGTTCGCAGCAGCGAGGTGGCCCACATCGCTGGAGTCTCCTCGGCACGTGGTGGAACGTCCGTCAGTGGGGAGTGATGCAGTCAGACCCAGCTGAAAGAGTCCAGCACAAGTTTTGAGACACTGATGCAGATAGTAGGGGTCCGCTTGATGGGGAGACAGGAATGCATGGCCCTCATGGTTTCAATGATTATGCCTGCAGCATTTATGTAAAACATTTTGATTATGTATTTTCAGATTTTGAAACAAATATTAGCTGCATAAACTTTTTTCTGTCAGTATTTGCAAAGTCACATATCCTTCCTTTCATAGAATTCTTATTTCAGGTCACCACTACCTTTCAGGTTTGCACATGGCTCATTCCTTGGTATTACCAGCCAAACACATGGTGTGAAAGCAGATAACTACCTGAATATGTCATTAAAATGGTAACACTGCATGCACATGCTTCACTCACAATGAATTATTGTTACTTAGGAGCAATTCATCTAAAATACATAGGTACCTGAAGTACACACCCAGTAATGAATCCAACCATGTAATGTATGGCAGGTTATATTTTATGCAAATTATAATGGCTGTGGTTTGTTAGTTCATTAAGTATGCACTAACATCCTGATAACCTAAAACCAGCAATATGTGGTAATGACAATATTCATACTCCTCATCCTGTTAAAATGAGATGATGCACTATTCAGCATCATTGATCATAGCCAAATGAATGACTTCTGTGATCACACCATTCTTGGCAAGGGAAAACAGGACAACATGAGAACATGGATGTGTAGCCAAAAAGGGCAACAGCAGACCAATGGGCATCTTGACAAAAAAATATGCTGCTGGTAATGCAGTTGGGTGTGCTCGCTTCTGAAGTCATCCCTGATGCAAACCACACTTCAACTTTTGATGATGCTTTTTGATTTGATCCACAAGCTGATTGCATTCCCTCTCAATAAGCACAGCCAATCATTTTAGGTGTGTGTGTGTGTACATGTGTAGAGGGGAGGGGGTTGGGGATCTTGGTAAGTATTTTCTCCTAGGTGGAAGGTGGAATATCAGTAAGCTTTTAGAGCTCTGCATCCTCCCCCAATGTTTTTACATCATATTCAGGAACAGAGGGTCATGAAGTTATATAATTTGTATGCAGTATCGAAAACAAATAGCTAAATATCTTGCTATTTCAGGAATTACTGCCCCAGCTCTGAAAGCTGGGCACCAAATAAAATGTACACTGCCTTTCAGAATATATGATATTACAGAGTCTCTAGCCCACATACCAATAGTAATACAAAACAACAAAACTGTGTCATCTTACCATTGGTTGCAATAAATTTAGGCAAAGTCCCAGGAATTCCTGACCTGATGCTAGCAACATTGTTTTGTATTGGAATTTCTCCTCAGTGGAGGTGCTCTTTTTAAACTTGCATCCATATCCTCCTGTTTGTGCATGGCATTGCTGTGACCAAGCCTGGTTAATGAATGTGTGGTATGTGCAAACATCATTCTGTTGTAATTAAAACAAAATAAGTTCAGAAAACAAGGTGTTATGCACTGTGCAGGGCAATACACATGTCATGCAAAACATTGTATGCAATCATCCCTGCAAATTATGCCCAACATTTAACATTTCAATCATGTGAACAATACCCAAACTGCATTCATTGACCGGACAATACCCTAACCGGATCTTCCAAGACCTGTTGTGTTCCGAAGACTGGATTACACCTACCTTCAATTATTATTTTGCAATTTTGGCATTACATGCAGCAAAGTGCAATTTCATGAACACAGACATTAACATGAAACACAACAATACAAGGAGAAAGGCAACGGTAGTGCTAACCCATAAGGCGTTGCAGTATGGTTTACCATATGAGAAACCCGGTTCTCGTCATTTTGAAATCGGCCTTCGAGCTTGTGCGATGACAAAATGTACACCGACGTAGGGCTCTCCTACAGATCTAAATCCAGTGACCCCTTTCGTTTGGCATGACGAATGAACAATAGCGTACCTAAAATAGTCCCTTTGCTTTCTTACTCACCTCCTTCTGCGCCTTCTTCCCTCTTCTCATGCACAGTTGTTTACCACAAGATGCTTACGACGCATTATAAACGATTTCGGCGCAGAAATTAACTACCCAATGTACCCAACTGTATGCAGTACCAGAAGGAGCAGAAACCAATCAATGTACGTGATCGTCAGCACCTACGAATGAAAACGTTGTATTTTAGCTAGCGCTAACCACATTAGCGAGACGTAAATGACGGCATGTACAACACGTCAGCTGTGCCTTTCGTGAAGGCCGGCGGTTCAATCGACCTCGTCAGGTTATTCCCCAAAGGATAGGCCGCACTGAGGTCGTATAAGGGAGTGGGAATGGCATGAGCGCCCGTGTGAGAACAATTCGCCCCGGAGATTGTCAATCGGCCAACACTACCGGGCAAATGCCGAGCCGGGCTCGGCCGTGGACCGGCCCCGCCGACCAAGTGCGTAGTTTCGCAAGATGCGTTGGGGATGGGGTGAGGAGAGGCTGAACAAGTGACAAATTGACTCAACATATCCCCAAAACACAACAGACAGACGGGTTTCCCTCCGACTTTGGCCCACTTTCCTCTCAAAGTTGAGGGGCTGGACCCGGAACCTTAGTTGGAGAGAGGCGAAGGGCTGAAGCCCTGTGGGAAACTACATCCCTACCGCCGCCTCTGTCACAGAGACGCGCCCGTCCTCGGCACAGACCTACGCCTGTCTTCAGGGCCCCTGAGGCCAACGCGCCTGGAAATGGCCCGACCATGCCTGCGGATATTGGCTGAACCCAACCAAGCGATCGCGAACCGGCCCCGGTCCGAGCCCGACCATGCTATGGAGCCGCGCCGTCTCCAGGCTAAGGCCATCATCTCCAGCCATGTCGCGACCCGCGGGGTGCGAGCGGGCGATGTAGCCGTGACAGCTCGTAAGCCGTGCGATAATGCCACCTCCCGTGTAGGACAGGTACGACGGCCGAGACACTGCAGACACCGGGATCGCCAGGGGCGACGTCTCCGCTCGTGAACAGCTGGTGCGACCACCGGACCAGTCTGACAGAACCGGCCGGACCGGTCGACACCACGTCCGACTGTCCTCCGCGCACGGTTGGACGTTCTTAACCATGGTGTTTCTCCTCCACCGTTTGGCTGAAGAAATTGTATCTAGACGTTTGTAGCTTGTGGCGAACCACCAGCAGGATTGGGACGCGTATTTAGCCTGTGTCCCATACCTATCGAGTGGTCGTCCAGAAACCATCAGGGAAGCCCCGCTGCTCTGGATGAGCAGGATGCCTCGCAAGGCCGTTCTCAATGTCATGCTGCAAGGTCCTCTCGAGAGGCACGGCGACACGGCGATGAAAAGAGAAGGAAAACAACGGAAAGCCGAGGCAAGGCGTCCACTGCAGCGCGCGTCCCAGGTTATACAGCTGCGGTTGGCAGCACCTCATCGGAACCAGAAGGTGTGGAACAATGGAAGGCCTTTGACCAGCGATTTGAAGTGGGCGACCAGGTGCACCTCCTCGATGAGCGGGATAGAGAGGGTGAGTAAAAAAGCTGCACTGCCCATGAAAACCCGGTTACCGAGTCACAGCGCGAAAGGACCACGAAACTACGTGATGGAACGCTCTGAGCGCCGAGTTACGCCCGCTCCGGGTGCACGTCGACCACCTGAAGGAGACGCGACCCCGCGCTTGTTTGGCCTGAACAAGAGCCAATGTGTCCCGCGAGGGCTATCGGCCCCGAGCGCAGCACGGAACCTTTTACGTGCCTGGAAACCCTGCTGCATGCGGAGCGAGCCGGTTAGATGTCCCTCGGGTGGGATAGCCGGGACCCTAGGTGGCTGCGGGACAAAGAGAAGCCACAGGACCCAGGCAACGGGCAGGACGCTGCTCTGGAATCACCGTAGAACAGAGCCCCGTCGGCCGTCGCACCCTCGATCCCAAACGCCGCCAGTACAGCGCGGGTGCGCGGACCGGTGGCTCTCCGAGAAACGAGCACAAGTGCGAGCGCGGAGAGGGGACGTGACAACCGAGGGAGACCGCTTGCGGAGGTCGGCCCGTAACAGATCCAGACGGGAGTGGTCAGAGCGGGGAGGAATCCAGAATAAGGACGACGAACGTAAGGCTCGAGCGGAAGGGTACCTCACCTGTCCCCGCATTGTACGTGAAACTGTTACGCCGCGAGAACACTGCATTCGGTCCGCCCGACCCATCCATTGCGATGGTACCCGACAGGCCCACCGCTCTGAGCCAGGCTGATACACGTCACGGTGCTTGCGCTGTGCGGCAGCGAAGTGCTGCTCAGAATCCGTCGGCGACAACGGAAGTCCAGATGTTGAAGCCACAGCCGGCTGGACTGTTCTTCGAGCGAGAGGGCACCTGCTGTTCGCCATCTCGCAAAAGATCCCAGTCCTCAGGACCCAGGCCAGCCAAATACAGCCGGAACGGAATGCGGATCAAAGACAACATAAAACATATAGCGGATGTGTTGAGGGCCAGTCTTAGCAAAACAGCATGAACGGGAGAAGACAGAAACAGCGCGACGGACAGAAACGGCTGGAGCAATTCGTCGTCACGGTGAGCAGTACTTAGATGCAGGAGAAGACGTGGATGAACCGAGAATCGGTGGCCTCACAGGCAAAGGTAAGGCACGTGTCGTGGGAGCTTATCCAAGCGCGCCCGGCCAGGAGCACCCTGCCCTTCGTCGGCAAGGGGCTGAATTTCTTGTACGGCAAGGCGACGAAAGGAGAAAAATAACTGTGGGTTTAGAACATCTCCAGGCTGAAGCCGTGGAGCTACAGCATACACACGAACTGCAAGCCTCTTTGCCAGGGAAGCTGGTGAGAACACAGAGGGCTGACCATAAGAACATCGCTTGTTGTCAAGTATCGCTTGTGTGTGTGTGTGTGTGTCGTCGCTTGTCACCAAACCAATGCAGCCATCGAACTACCAGCGCGGATCGAAGTAAGTTACCGGGTAACAAGATTTAAAGGGAATGTTTCAAAGTTGAAGACATTGAGGCAATAATGTGACTATATTTTTAAGTGAAAATTCTTCCCCTAGACAACGCAGTTAAGGTTTAGTAAATATACTTTACTCAATGTATCGTCTTTGATTACGTCATCGTCACTTGCACAACATTGCTTTGGAGCAGTCTGACGGCCGTTATATCTGGAAATCGTGCTCATGAACGCCAGATATGAACGACTCGACGGTTATATTTTTGTTGGCCTTGATCGCCGCCTGGCCAATGGAATAACATAATTTGAATGGCTTTATTATGACGTCATAGATGCCCGCACATAGTCGCGGGCATGTGGCTCAACAACTAGAGGGGCTTAGGTCTTAAGGGCAGGACTGTGAGTGAACTGCGCCGAATGATCTTCGAGATGGTCATTTCAGTTTAAAACCCCATGCGAATGTGAAACACTCCGTTTGGCGTCCGTCGCGAAATGCACATCGAGTTCGTGCCGTGAGTGCAATCAATCAGTGCAATCAGTGCGCCGCCGTCCGCACATTCCGTCACGAGACAGGTAAACTCGTTCGGGGGATGGTCGCGGTGCGGGACGACCGCTTGTCGGTAAAGATCATCCCGTCGTGAGACCTGGCGAGAGCTCTCCCTCGTGCATTACGCCCTCCCATCAGTGAATCCTGGCATTCCGGGCCCGGCAAGCCCTTGGGAACTCTGTCCAGTACTGACCACTTTTGTGCTCCCATTAGCAGACAGATGAAAGATGCGCGTATAGCGTCCACTTCCATCAAGCCAACTTTGATCGGTTCTTCCTGTCTACCTACATTATCGGTTACATCACGTTCTTTCCCTTCATTCCTGGCTTGCGAGTCGCTCCACGGGAGCTCTGATCGATTTCGAGATTTCTTGCTGTACCGTCCGATAGGAAACTACATATGGAGCTGACCAAGGAGATGAGAGTGCCGGAAGACAGTAGCACTGGCGATATGCAATAAGGTCGTTCCGGTGCGCCTACCAATTCGTTCTTGGCGACGAGAACGACTTGCAGAGATCGTGCACTCGGGGGATTGGCCCGCTTCACACGCATCTCCGGAGAGCCGGCCCAGGTCGCTGGGTGTATTCCTTACCCCAGACGGAGAATTTCGCGCTCTTAAACGGGGAAGGATCCGGCGTGCCATCGTCGGGCTTTCACTTGCACGCGGCCGGAGCCTTCGTGCTACCGCCGGCCTGTGCGACAGTGGGCGACAACCTCTTGGTCCCAGTACACCGCGAGGGGTCCACCGCTAGGAAGAACCCACGATAGACCGCATGCACGCCTACGACGCCTGCTAATTTTAGTCACATGTTAGTGTTTGCGATTGCGTTTGGTGATTAATGCGTTCGCGCAATAACACACTTGTCAGATTAGGTTATCACTTTTATTCCGTCGAACTCAGGCAGAGGCTCGCACAACGCTGGCGGTTGGCCACAGCAGCGAATAACAAAGTTACTATGAAGTGGAAATACATTTAACCGTACGTAGCAGCCGTGATGACCATGTGCACACCTAAATCATTACGCGGTAATATCGCTTGTGTCGATTGTAGCAGACAGGCCCATAGCGCAGCGGGCCTCACCTCCACAATGATCGTGTCTCTTTGTCTCTAGCCAACTCAACTATGCTTTCGCTGCAGCTGCACGCATCGCGACCTTCCAAAACGAAGGCGAGGAAGGCGACAGGCAGTGATCCGTGGGGCCGCACACCTCATTTTTCAGCGCGCTCTAGCAGTGAGCAGCGTCTGAACTGAGCAGCAGCGAGCAGTGAGCTGCGACTTGAGCATCGAACAGTTATATCTACATCTAAATCAGTCCGCGGAAACGAACATATCTGCTTACACCTATAACCATGAAAAGAGTAACCCCGCGAAGTCGATACACATGTGATTGTTAAAATATAAATAAAATCTTTAATTTATCATATCGACTAGCACATCAGCTTTGCCATCCTATCTGACGCCATAAAACATGCCGACCTAAAGGTAAGATGACAGGGGAGAATTATTGTGCCAAAAAAAAAATGCAAGTTCTATATCAAACCCTGCTCGCCTGACCTGGTCTCCGCACCTCCAGAGGCAAACGTAGCATGCGCACGTGTGTATTGTAACAGCTAAAATGCAACATAAAGCAAATGGTCCAACTACCTGCGTGGCGACAGATCCATGAAAACCACGCGCTGGTCGTAGCTGTTCTTCTCCAACTAACTCAACTATGCTGCCGCGGCAGCTGCAAGCATCGTGACCTTCCAAAACGGTGCTGGGCGCGGGATGGATGCAATCAAACGATGACTGGGAGTCGACGGGCAGTGATCAATGGTGCAGCCCATCCCGTTCTTCAATGTGCCTTAGCAGAGCAGCGAGCCGCGACTATCGAGTATCGCGTATCGACCACTCCCGCGGGGGCCCACCAAACGGGCCTGGCGTGCGGCCGGCCGCCGCAGGAGCGGGCGGCGCTCACGACAGCGGTGCCGATCGACTGACGCTCGCTTCGCCTTCCCGCGCGCGCCGACCGGCACAGCAACCAAACACAAACTCAGGCCAGCCAAGGCTGAAAGCTTTGAACACCGACATGTGTCCGCGCCCCGCGCACGCCGTCGGGCGCCAGAGATCGGCCGTAGACCCACTGGGGGGCCGCCGGGTGGGACTACTTGTCTCCGTCGTCCACCGTCTGGGCTTGAGTCATCACGTCTGCCACGCTCTTCTCCAGCTCGTCAATCCGGTCGCCCATCTCGTCTATTCGGCTGATGATGTTGTCTGACATAGTCTGGAAGCGCTGCTGCATGTTCTCCAGCAGGCTTTGCACCTGCCAAGGAGGTGGACACAAACACGTCAATAGTTTTATACGTATAAGGTTAATACGTTTAAAATTTTTGAAGGACCCTTCGAATACTTGCATTGCCTTCACTCATGGAATTTAATGAACATAATGCGCCACTAGAATGTGGGATATTGCTACACCAAATGCCACTTCAATGGCAACAACGTTTGTTACAGCTAACACCTAAGAACTATACCTGCACTTCTGGGCAGGAATAGCGCAACATAGATCTTGTGGATCATGGGCGTGTTCATGGTTTCCATCTTGATGCTTTTACTCACAAGTATTTTCCCTAGGGTCAAGACTCATGACAATACAAAGCATGATTGAGTCATCTGTGTTTCTTTCGTTACATTGTGTCTTGCTCTCATGGGAACGGAGTAGAGTCCCACTACCTTTTTGAAATGCCTGTTGATGGCAGGTGAAATGAGGTGGCGTGAAAGTACTATGTACGTCCTGACCTCAGGTAAAATGCAAATAAACAAAGCAGCTGTGTATGCTGATCATTTTGGGTATTTTGCCTATGAATTCATGAAAATTACAGCCAAAGGATTGCAGAAACAGCAGCAACCAAATTTCACACTAACCAAGGCCGACTATCAGGCATGCCAAAGTACAAGTGCTTAACCTATGATCCTATGATCCTATGGTCCTATGGTCCCATGGTCATATTCAGCCCACGATCCAACCTAAGGTCGCACAATTATGAGGTTTATCAAGTTACTACTTCCTTCAACCATTGTTTTGTGTCTTAGTTGCTTCTCCCCGAAAAAACTAGTTGTCTGTTCCTCATAACTTTATGAAAGTATAAAGATCAGTCCCAAACACTTTTACTTAACATCTAGTACTCGGCGCTTAACTGAGTGTGACGTAGGTAACATTTGGTGATGACCTGACATCCACAAGTCATTTTTGCTCTTAAGTTATCCCTTGTCAACTTGGTGTTATTTTCTTCACTTCCCACTAAAGAAAGTGTCCCACCTGAACGGCATATTTAAAAACATTCTCCCATGAAACCTCAGGACTGGCCATGTCTAATACCAGCACTGGGTTGAGCTACTGCACACCGTTACTATAAACAAGGATATCAATTCTAATTATCTCTGAGTCCAAATTATGTGCCGACGCTTTGTACCAGCACTATGCTCCTTCCCTGCAGTTGCGCCACCCTCGTCATGGCAGCCGGCGTGCATATCTCGACTGGCGCGGATAAACGACCGCCTGTGATTAGTCCAGCGGACAACGGCCTGTTACCGAGAAGCGCACGGGCTAAAGTTTAAATCAGTGCGTCACATCGAACATGTGATACTCCCTTTTCCAAAGCCAGAGTGCACCTCGAAAAGAGCTGTTGTGGCTGAATGCCAAATGGGAGGGGTCAAAGCCGTAGTACAACGTTTTGGTGAAATCATAGCAAAATAGCTTTGGTTACAGGACACAACATCATAAACAAAAAGTCAGAAACAAAAATTTAACAGGCAAGAAGTCAAACAGGATAAAAGTCAACCGCAAAAGAGTCAAACGTCAAAAAAACCAACCAAACCAAAAAAGTCAAACCAAAAAAGTCAAACGAACAAGAAGCCAAATAGAAGTCAAAAGGTTGAAAGTCAAATGTAAGAAAGCTAAACAGCCAAAACTTCCAACGCAGTAAAAGTCAAAGGCAAAAATCCAATCGAACAAACATTTAAAGGGATAGGAGTCAAAAACGATAACAGTCTAAAGCAGAAAGTCGGATAACAAAAAGTCAAAAGGGATAAACGCGAAATGGACAACAGCATGAACGGCTACAAAAATCACTTCCCTTGATTAAACAGGGCTTTAAAACACAGCGAGAGCCTCTGGTCAGGCATTCACGGGAGGGACTAAGAGGGGGGGGGGGGGGGGGGTATGAAGAGTCCGCCCGCTCAGCCAGTTGGAATAAATAAGACATTTATCGGCTCGTGACTCCGCAGAAGGTGCATAGGCCGAGTCCCAGCTTTGCGGCAAAAAAAGGTCCGGTTGCGTGATGGAAGTGCAGGGATGTGTTTCTCGAAATGGTTGGAAGGGGAGGGCTGAACATTGAAAAATGACCAAACCTGCCTTTAAATCTGCCAACAGGTTTCACCCCAGATTTGGCCACTTTCTTCCTAAAGTCTAGGGGACTGAAGCCCAAGGTGGGAGCGGGGAGGGGGGGGGGGGGGCGGCTCAGCTCCCCCAACTGAATAGGAAACCACATCCCTGGATAGGTGTCTTAGCTCATGATGACTTTTCGCGATGGTATATATTTTAGCTTATCCACTTAAATCCCTTAAACTATAGAAAACCATGGCCATAACAGAACATTCCTCATACCAGTGGTGCCATGGATTTTTAGCTACAGAAAAACTTTACAGGTGGTTTCAGGCCCTTCAGACAAAAAAGCCTCTTGGTGCAGAAAGGGCCAGAAATGACAATTTAGGTCTACCAGCTCAGTTATGTGGGTGGGTTACTGCCCCTTGCTCCCTCGCTCCTGCGTAATCACTGACTATGCCTACAACAAAAGGGTCCCTGCAAGCATACAAAGGGCCATGCTGACATGTAGAGGAGGCCAAGCCCAAACATGAATGAGATGCATGAGCCTCCTGGCTGTCAACAGATTATGGGGTTCCCTGGATTAGGGTGGAAAATATCCCAAATAATCAACAGGTTTTTAACCTTATTTGCTTCAGGGCTCCTGGCACCTGGTTCATTCTGACTTGAAGCCTATTATTGGGAAAGTCTTTTGGCAAAGCCCCTCCTGATTTTTGTCCCTATGATGTTTTATATTTAACAGACCTTTATGCTTGACTTTAATCTTTTGACTTTTCAGCATTCTGGCATAACATTTCACTTTTTGTCACTTGGCTTGCTGCCCTTTAGAATTTTTACCATTTGACTTTTTTCTTTACTTTTTCTTAAGATTTGACCTGAACCCTTTTGAATGGATGGATTTCTGGGATCAGAGCTAAGGCCAATCAGTGCTTGTTGTGTGAGCCTCACCACTACCATTTGATTCCACAAGTCCAGGCAACGGCAGAATTTAGTGGCAAAAGTTTTATGTGCCGCAATGCTTGGCATGGTCTGTCCTGCGGGACATCAACTGACCTTTAGCACAACCCCTTCCATGCCACAGGCCATGCTTGTCAAGGCCAAATGGCAAGCGCCTAAGGCGACTCAAACCCACCCTGCCAGGGGTGGGTGGATTGGAAGGCAGGCACTCCAACCAATTGAGCCATCAGGACAGAATTTAATCCTTTTTGACTTTTTGAAACCACTTTTTCCAATGCCAAGATTTGGTGGTGGCATCCCATCACTCTTCCTGATATAACTGCCTGGTGAGAAGATATCAATTTCAAAATGTGTGTATCAAGGCAACCAGCCAAATGTACAACTTGGTGCATGGATATAAGGAGTTGCACCACTAATCATGCAGTCTCAATTTCTCCTTATTTAAGGAGCAATCCCTGAACATTGCAATGACTTTGCAAATTATGCCCTTAGCATGCAAAATAGGTTCCAACGTATGGACATGCCAGTCTGCAAGAATCCTTCCCCAGCACATGACACATGCCATCAGTGAGGTGAGTCCAGAGCACTCTTACACTAAAATCAGCCCTCGGCCAAGTTCGGCAGAATTTCTAGACACAGGCCTTTCTGGAAACTGAATGGCGTTTCTTATATGCATCACAACATCTGATAGAAAAACGTGAGAAGCACGTCTTGCTTACATAAGTCGCAAGTTCCTGTACATTTTTAGGTTCGGAACGGAGTTTGATGAGTTCTGTTCAGTAGCCTTCGTCTGCTCCTTTTCGGCCATCACGAACGAGGGCTTGGGCTAGTGAAAGCTCCTGGTGCGGCGCGTTACAGTGCTCACAACACCTAATTGGATCACAACAAATGCGCCGCTACTAATTGCACCCAACCGCACGGTACCAAGCCGTCCGCACCCCAACCGAAGGCCCCCAACGCCCCTTCCCACTCTCCGCAGTCCGAGCAATCGACTCGGTGTTGTCGTGGAAACGAAGCAAGTCACCGGTGTGTTGTGTGCACCAGAAAAGCCAGAAAATCATGGCGTTATAAACATGATTAGCCAAATCTTTGCTAATCACTCATAAAGTTGATACAAAAAGTATTTTTATCTTCTTGAGGGCAAACAAGCATAGTCATTGACGTCAGTTATATGTAAATATGGCCTTAGTATTGTATATGACGTCATCAAATGGTACAAATTGTTTGTTGTTTTCCTGCAAATGCACTTCTTGACGGATATAATGGCGGCCCCCATGGAGTATCACGTACTGGGTGTGGGGGACAAGTCATTTTCCGTTTACATTGTTGTTTATAAAGATGTGAGGAATGTCAAAGAACTTCGGCCTTTGCTTATGAATGGGAGCTTAAACGTGGCGTTGGTTTCGGCAAAAAAGGTACGTATCCGTGGTTCGGGGCCGCGATTTCTCCAAGGCAGCACAACACATTGAGTAAAGTTACGTCAGTACGTGGTAGTTTTTGCTAAACACGTATGCTCTGATGAGAGTTTAAACGTGTGGGCATGTGTCTAATTTTTCCTGGGAACAAAGTCGACTCAGTCGTTTGCACTTGCTCGCCATGCATGCAAGATAATTGTCTGGTGTTGCACCAATTTACCCTTTTTCACATGGTTTAATATATAACAATAAGGGTAACATTGACTGCTTTTTCTTATCATAAATCTGTAGGAATTTGAAATGGTTAAGTTGTTAATCCATTCAAAAGAAAGTAAGTGTGCTATCAGCAGTTGAGCCTTGCTTAGTATGAAAATCTGTCATTAGCTACATAAAGGAGGATTTTTAGCTAGTTGTTCCAAGATTGTCAGTCCTCATAGATATCACCCCATCTTGTTCATTGATGACCTGTAGCTAGATGTATGTGTAGCTGAACCTTTATCCATCTGTAGGTTTAATCACATTTCTTTATTTAGGTTTAGCTGTGCTTATGTTTAGGCCCAAGCTTTGTAGATTAACTATACTTGCTGCTACCTTTGTGTTTTTGTATCTAGCTACATAGCTATATTTTTACTTCACATTGTCAGTGGTTGTGCATTCTGTATCACTGGCATGCTACAGTGATGTCTAATTCAGAAGTGGCCCATTAAAACTTCCTGTCCTCTGAACTAAGGCAGCATGGGTAGCTGATGACCCTCATAATAACTCAGAAGTATATAGTTTATATTAATGGGCTGGGTGGGGAATCAAATTCCTTTCTCCCTCTGAGGGTGTTTTCAGAATGATTTCTGAACAGTGCAGGATAACAGCACCAAACTTAACGTAGCTGCTGACTGAAAGACATCTTTCGATGTAAAAAGGAGATGCACCTTGTGAGGTTAATGACCTATGGCAAACCAAGGGCAGGCCATGGCTAGCAGCATAGGGCATTTCTAGGGAATCACTCAATGTGATGTGACAACAGTGTCAGACAAAGCCAGGCATATGTGAGAAAGGTTCTTAGGCAATAAACCAATTAAATTTAGGATTACAACCAATTCCATTTACTTGGTGTCAAGTACAAAGGCTGAATGAAGGTCAAAACTGCTGTTCTTTTTTACTTGAGAGCTTTATTTATGGGGTAGTTACAGTGCTCATTTCAAATTTGTGAATGGCAAGGACTGCAATAGACATGTTCCATGAACTTTTTAAGGTCAAAATAGGTCACTGACCTTAAATGATGTGGGTCAACATTTTGTCTCTGGCAACATGCTGCTTAGCATAGTTCACATTGCTTATTCAGGCGACAAAATAGGAGCAATGTAGAAGGTGTTGAGGCACCTTGATGTTATTAAGGTCAAACAAGGTCACTGACCTTCATTGAACACCATTGACCTTTTGCCTAGAACATGTATCTGGCTTCACAGCACTCGCATGAAGTCAAGGGGCACTTCAGACACCAATTTGAAGTTTGACATTGGTTGACCCCATTCAACCTCAAGGTAGTAATCTAGGAATGTCAAACCTTGACACTAATGAGTTCACGGACAGGCGAACCCACCCTGTGAATTTGGTGTCCTTATCAATATGGTCTTTGAAATCTCAGAGGGGTCAAATTGACCCCGCTCAAGTGGTGCATCCAACCGGCCACCTGTGCGCATATTAATGAGGCCATTAAGGACAATGGAAATGTGAAATAGAACTGCATCACCAGTAGCCTGTAACCCTGTTGTTACAACTGCAGTTGCCTGCATCCCTGGTGGTGTGCGGGACATGCCGTACAATGTGCCGATCAAAGAGATGTTTCATAAAAATGTAAATTTACAGATAGTTTCTTCATTTCAACTTCTGGTGGCAGCCAACATAGCCCTGCACAACCAGGCAGATGGCTCACTGAAAACAAGGAATGTCAACTCAGAGATAATATTCTCTCTGTCCCCAGGAAAACAGGTTGGTTTTTGCATTTTCTCTGCCTGCAGTACGCTAATGCATCCTAGTGATCAATTTTGATTTCAGCAATCAATCCCCACCCTGAAAACTTGCACTGAACCGGCCACCCTGAGCGGACCCGTGTGCAAATGCTAAAATTGTATTTTTCATTCAAACTTAAACGGCTCATTCGCCAGCCCACTGCCGTAGCTGCAGCGAGTCCCCATTATCACATCGCACCATTGCCACCAGATATCTGAGGCGTTTCGGTCGTGGGCGCGGCGGCCGACGACGCGACGGTGGCCGCTGTGGCCGTGGAGGACGCGGCCAGGCTGGCGCCCTTGCACGAGGCTCTGGATGGCACAGCTGTCCATCCCGACCAGCTGGGGGCGCTGGCCGACCCGGCCGCCGTCGCCCAGCTGTACGGCGTCACCGACCACGAGCTGGCCGTCGGCACGCTCGAGGAGGCCGTCGTCAACCGGATCGCCACACGCTGTGCGACGTAGGGCGCACCGGGGCTGCCAATCAACGCAAATGTCACCGATCACGAGCTGACCGTCGGCACGCTCGGGGAGGCCGTCGTCAACCGGATCGCCACACGTTGCGCGACGTAGCGCGCGCCGGGGCTGCTGGTCAGCGCGACCGTTCTCTCGCGTTGATGGTCGGCCATGGTCTATTGGTCTCATCAGCCGTTATTCATGGCAGAGAATGCCGAACTACAGCAGACATTTATTGTATTTTTGAAATATACTTGCACCGCATGGCTGCAATCTTTAATATGCATTTACAGCAATCGCCCCAGCCGCACTCAGTACACGACGCTCGGCGCCATTACATCGTCTCAACACTCTCGGGGCTTAAGGTGAGGTAATAGCGCCATGCCACGATGCACGCGCCGCGGGCCAACCAACACCGCACTCGCACAGATAGGAATCAGTATCAAGTACCAAGCATCAGACCGTATTAAGGATAGAGGAGCTCCACGTAAGGTGTGAAGCGAGCATGCATATTTCCAGGTGTCTGGAAGGTGTCGCTCGATGTTGGAAACTTCGGTAGTCCATGACCGTCCTGGATGGCGGCGACATGGTTCTGCAGTTGCATGCCCTGCGGCAGGGCAGGGGTGGATGCGGTCAGTTGAGTTCCAGAGGAGGTGCCAATGGGGCAGTTACTGGCGGGTCAGCGCGAAGCATTAATCAGTGGTGGGTACCTCAGGTGAAACACGGTGCGAACATCATGTCATACGTCACAATCCGAGAGAAGCAGTCCCGAATGGCGTGAGTAATTGATCGCCAGACATTTGGGGAGTCGGACCTACCTACAGACGGCGCGCCGCGAATTTCAGGCTCTGGTGTTCTCCAGCTTCTTGATATAGCACACCACCGTGCCGCGTTTTCCATTATTCCACGGATTGTTGATTTCGCTTGACGTTCAGGAAGATCACGTGCGCGTCCTGGATGCTGATGATGTACATCACAGCACTGCAGCAGAGTAAGGATCGGCTCCTTCAGTTGGGGTTACAAGGGCATTGCAGACGGGGGCGGCCAGTTACAGGTCAGCGCGAGATCTTAATCAGTGGTGGGTACCTCAGGTGAAACACGGTGCGAACATCATACCGTACTGCACAACTCTGGTGAGCAGCCTCAAATGACGTGCTCAGAAAGGTGACCAGGTCGACTCGTACTGGGAGTGAGTGACCACGCGGACATTTGGGGGGTCAGACTTACCTATATGAAGCATGTTGCGAATTTCAGGCTCTGGGATTCTCCAGTTCCTTGAGAATGCACTTTGTTTCATTGTCCAGCATTTCACGTTATTCCGCGGATTCTTCTTGCTCTCGCTTGACGTTCGGGATGACCACGTGCTCGTCCTGGATGCTGATGGTGTACATCACAACACTGCGGCAGAGTAAAGGTCGGCCCTTCAGTTGGGGTTACAAGGACACCGCAGACAGGGGCAGGCAGTTACATGTCAGCGCGAGGTCTTAATCAGTGGTGGGTACCTCAGGTGAAACACGGTGCGAACATCATACCGTACTGCACACAATAACTAGCCCATATGGTGCCATAATCACGGTACAGCTGCACCCAAAGACCAAATGACAAGCACGTCGTACCATCAGTCGTAATTACCTGTTTAGATCAATATGAAGACAAAGCTCTTGCATTTCGTGAGTTTTCGCTTGACGTTCAGGATGCTCACGTGCGCGTCCTGGATGCTGATGGTGTACATCACAACACTGCGGCAGAGTAAAGGTCGGCCCCTTCAGTTGGGGTTACAAGAACACCGCAGACGGGGGCAGGCAGTTACAGGTCAGCGCGAGGCCTTAATCAGTGGTGGGTACCTCAGGTGAAACACGGTGCGAACATCATACCGCACCACACGACAGTAACTAGCTCATATGGTGCCATAATTACATGCCATTATAAATCACAGTACAGCTACACCCAAAGACCGAATGACAAGCACGTCGTACCATCAGTCGTAATCACCTGTTTAGACCGATATGGAGACAAAGCTCTTGCATTTCGTGGGCATCTTCTGCGAGTGGTCGCGCAGCGGTCTGGCAGGAGGGGATCGGCCGTGGCATGGGCGAATGACCGCCAGGATACTGCTCGATCAGCTTCATCTGGTGCACAAACTGCAGCGTCGCCTTCCACGGGCTCTGCTGGGCGATACCCCCAGATACTAGAGTAAAGAATAGCTGAACATAACTGGATCTCTCGTTTCCGAAAAAGGAAGTGGCATTCAAGCGGAGGTGAGGACAAATCCGCACTACGTTGCTTTCACATGGAAATCCTGGGAAAGTGAATGGAGGAATAAGAAGAAAACAATGACATACCTGACGAGATGATTTCTGGATTGGCCAACCCTTCGCAGCGCCGCCGGTGAGGTCTGTCCCTTCGGGTCGACAACAAATCCAGGCAATGGTACATGACATCATTATTACGCGTTTCGTGAAATATGATACATGACAGAGACACGCGCGGCCTCTATAAGACTGTGACACGTTTGCTCGGTCGGATCACCGCTTGCTGGCAGCGCGACGGCGAAGTGCAGCGTTGCAACGCGTCCTCACTGGACGGCAGCAACGCCAGCAGCCAGACATGTACGCGCGCTCCGCACGAAAAGCCAGCACATCCTCGACCACCGCAAGCTGGGATATCTGCCGCCACAAACACCCCGGACACCATCGACGGGACAGACGCCGCCACTTAGAAAGCGTAGCGGGTCCGGATGTCCTCAAGCTTCTTGGACACTTCGCTCGAGGTGCGGTCCAGGTCTTCGGCGATCGACTTCTGCTTGGCCATGTCGATTGTGTTGTACTGTTCGCACATGTCGCCGTCCAGCACGTTCTGGAAGCAGAGATGGCAGTTAAGGTCCAACATGTTGTTGAATAATTGGATTATGACTTACCAGTGGCATATGAAATTAGTATCTCCTACACACCAGAACTATGGACGCACTTCAACAAATGTCACCCTTACGAAGAGCCATCATGCGCGCCGCCGTAGCATGCTGGACGCGGATGAACTGAGCATGCTAATGAAAGGAGTATTTTAGGGATTCATTCGGTCTATCAAAAACCTTTTTTGAACTTAAAGTGTCACCATCTTATTTGCAGTTGCCTCATGCACACAACTAAATTGCGGCGTACATCTGACCGTCAGTGTAAATATCCTTGAGCCGGATGCACAACAAGTGACAGCAAGAATTACTGGGAACCCTTACCAATTATACTGCATTTAACTAGCCTCTCGCATTTAACTACCCTCTCCCCTCCCATTCCCCCACGGCGTGCCCCGGCCGCGGCTCACCTTGACGGGGAAGTAGTAGCTGCGGAATGAGAGGTGGTCGCGGCCGCACAGCGGCGCGTTCTCCGAGCGCATGTGCATCTCCAGGTGCTGGAAGAAGTCCATGTCCTCGTGCGAAGTGAACGGCACCAGTACGCCGATCGTGCCTGAGATGGTGGTGTACACGAGAGACTCGCTGCCGCCCGGGATCAGCGTCGCCCTCTGCCGGCGTCGACAGAGCGCGAGTCAGCCGGCCGGACGAGGCAGACGGAACACGAAGGTGGCGGACATGACGCGCGGCAGCCGACACAGCGGCGGCGGCGGCGGCGGCGGCGCCGGCAGCGGCGGGCACTCACCTGCAGCGAGAGCACCGTCTCGCCGATGTGGAACTGGCAGAGGACGTCGGCCTTTTGCGAGGCACCGCCCAGCAGACCGCGGTCCCACAGCGCCTTGTTGCCTGTCGGGTCCTCGTCCACGTCGTCGTTGGTGCCGGTGGGCAGACGCAGCTGGCGGGCGGTATCGGGGCGTCAGGTGGGCCACGCATACCAATGAAGTCATACAGGACAACAGACAAAACTCAACACCGCCAGCTGCAATTTACTCGGGCGTCCAAATCCCCCTGGACCCAGCTGGACCGTGAACGCGCTAAGCTGCCCCACGACCCTGTAATGGCCGCCGCGCGGCGCGCTGCACGAGACGGGGCGCGCTCCCTCACCACGGCCACGTTCCCGAACTTGTCCGCCGCCGCCACCGTGTCGTAGTCGAGCAGACAGGTGGCCGTCACCCAGCGGTGGTTCGTGTCGTCGGCGAACAGGATCAGCTGGTTTTCCTGGCGCTTGTAGCGCACGAAAAACACGGACTCCTGCACGTCCGCCACGTACACGCGCTGACCCAGCGCCTGGATGCTGACGATGTGGTTCGGGATGCTCTGCGGCGGAGCAGGGGGGCCGTCAGCTGGGTCTCTGGGGTGCTGTGGACGGGGCGGTCACGACCGAGTCAGCGCGAGATCTTAATCAGCGGTGGGTACCTCAGGTGAAACACGGTGCGAACATCATACCACAACGGACAGCTTTTCACTGCCGCGGCGCCGTCGAAGCCGTTACCTTGTTTTCGCACTTTCTGAGCATCTTTTTCTTGCCCAGGTCGTAGATGCGCAGCAGTTTGCCGACGCTGATGAGCGCACGGCCCTGATACGGGCAGATGGCCGTTGGCACGTCTTCCACCTCGGTCCGGTGCACGAACTGCAGCGTCGTGCCCTCGTTCACCAGCCTGGGAACGCAGACGGCTGCGATCACAGCCGCACGCCGGGCAACAGTCTGGGGACGCCTCGTCGGAGGGGCGGCGGGCGGAGACAGTCCGGGGACGTCCCGAGGAGAGGGAGAACCCTCCGGCAACAGTCTGGGGACGCCTCGTCGGAGGGGCGGCGGGCGGAGACAGTCCGGGGACGTCCCGAGGAGAGGGAGAACCCTCCGGCAACAGTCTGGGGACGCCTCGTCGGAGGGGCGGCGGGCGGAGACAGTCCGGGGACGTCCCGAGGAGAGGGAGAACCCTCCGGCAACAGTCTGGGCACGCCCCGTCGGGGGGGGGGGGGGGGCTGCTGCAGGCCTGCGTTCATACGAGCGTGGCATCAGTGCTGTCGCGGCAGCCGG
>NW_023596846.1:0-57500 GCF_011947565.3 Pollicipes pollicipes
CAAGAGCCCCGTTTTGACCTCTCGTGAATCCCGCGTGCCAAAAAGAACTTCTACCCTACAGTTCCAACACTTTGTATGAAATGCATATTTGCTCGCCATATCAGCGGCACGGCTCGTTTGGTGAAAACGTACGACACTGCCTTCAGTCCATTTCTGATAGCACCTTAGAATGAGCTGAGCTGGGCACTGACGTTCCCGTTGTTAAATCGCTCGAGTTTCCACTTTCCATCAAATCATGGTGTGCCCGACAGTCCGTTTAAAATTGTATAATTTTATCATCAGTCGTGCTCCCTCTGTTCCGTATACCTAGAAGGGTCCAAAGGTCTATGTAATTCTGAAGCCCCGGCTGTAATAAACTTGATTCGGGAATTCATGACCCCAACCTCGTCCATCACGTGATGTCGGATAAAAAAACACGCAGCTCGTTTTGTTGTGTAATTTTGTGTGATTGATACGACACCTTAACGCTTCCAGAAAAGCAAATATTTACCCGGGTGAAGCGTGTTTTGTCTGCTCTGACCGATGACACCATTCGTGGCATTTGATAGCCTATTATTAACACTCCGCAGAATGAGATACTGAATGTGGGGATGATTGCCCGGGAGTAGAGGTCTGCTCTCTTCCAAAAGACCTGAAGTACCGCCACAATACGCCTCGTAGTCAAATATGCTCTATGCTTCACTGTTTGTAGGGCCGCCTAATAGTATCGCTACGGACATTATTTCAATATAGCACCTGCCTTGCATTAATGACTCATTTGATAAGCAAGGCTTACTACTGCAATCTGTGTACCATGCACATCAAGCACTGTCCCTAAGTTAAGCGCTTTGCTCCGACACTGAGGCCAGATTGGTCCCCATGCGTAATAAAACTCGTCGTTGGAGTCAACCTCGCCAGCCAGGCACATGTCAGTTGCGTGTCCCTCTCTTTACACCCCATAACGTGGAACCAGTCCCCATGGGGTCATACGCCACCTTGCCTGCGCATTCCTGCCGACGCCCCAGGGTCGGAAACCGCAGATCCTCGGAAACAAAAGGGCGCAGCCGAGGGCTCTCCCGTTCGCCCCGGGCTGTCCGGGTCTCCGGAGAGAGAGTTCCGGACCCACGCACTTTCCCCGGTCATCATCTTTAGCAAGCCGGCCGTCAGAGCGTCGGCCACACAGCCTGAAAGCCGGGGCCACCCCGAGTCTGCACGGTAAGCGCCCGACAATTAAAATACCGCTCCCGCGAATCCGCTCACCCACGCGCCGCCTGCGGCTTGGGTGCGCGCGCCGTGGCGCCCGAAGCCGGAGCCGCCCGCCGACGCGCCGGAGCGGGACGTGATATTGAACGTGTAAACAATTTGGGTCATTAGGAGACCTAAGAGACCATAATCACAGAGGATTCAGAGGCAGGAATGCGGTCTGGATTTCGGTAATGGTAGGCACCGACCGTGCTGGGATCGACGTGGTCGTGTTTGTCGTCGCACTCGGCAGACGGAGGCGGAGTGACCTCAGAAAAGCCTCATGTCACTCCCATGTACCTTTGGTATCTGCTCACAACAGGTAGCTCTTCTGGGCGTAGATAGTAAATGTCTTTTGAAGGACATATCTGTGTATCGTCCATTTCAATTATTACTTCATTGCAGAGAGAAGTTCAATATTTTTGTCATCACCGAACGTAGACTACCTGGGATTCCGGCATATTTGTCGCAGTCAGTTGCAGACGTTCGTTGCGTTGCAACGCGGAAGAACCATGGACGTTGAACCTATGCCCTGACCCTCTTCCAACCCTTGAATCGTAAGGGAATATGGCGGGTGATAGGATCACAATCTGCGCCGGACATCAAAGAATGTGGCGCCTTAAGTCGCAAGCGATTTTAAAGTGGCATCAAACTGTCATCTGCTTCAGCCTCTTTGGACCAAAGCGGCCTCTAATCAGCTGATTGTCGCCGACGTTGTGTGACAGCTGGCAGGGGCGTCACGAGCGACTGGAAAATGGGGAACCTCCTGTCCAGAGGCAGTTTAAGGCATCCACACTACCGTCTCAACAGGGCACGGGAGGCATTCCCAAAACCTGACATAACCATGTTACCTTCTCTAGTATCGGCCCCCAGGCCCACTTCCTGAACACGCCTCTGCCTCTCCCCTGCACGCCGCCGTCTCTTTACCGGTGTCAACAGGCGCTATTATGGTCCGGAGCGGCGCGTCAAAGCGGGCCGCCGTCCAAAGAGGCTCCGGCGACACCAGGGCCGCTGTCACGACCCATTACCCCGCCGGAATGTCAGCGATGTGTGGCGCGGCACGGGCCAACTCGGCGCCCCCCGGCTAACTCGGCGCCCTCGGCCGACTCGGTGCCCCTCGGCCAACTCAGCATCCCTTTGGCCAACTCAGCACCACTCGGCCAATTTAGGTCAGGTTATTCCCTAAACCCCAGCTTGACCTCCCTTAATCTCATAGACATCGTTACACCCGTGTCTGGAGAGGGCTGTGTGTGGCGTATGACAACCCTAATGCGAAAGCTGTGGGCAGCGACCCGGAAGTTGCCGAAAGTCCGACGCCGCAAGTGTCGGACTCGGGCAATTCTGACAACACTTCGACAAACACAAGTTGTTGTCGAGCGACAAGTGTTCGTCAACAGGTGCAAGACGACACTTCGATTCTGATCTGCACCCGCGATTCGATTCGATTCTGTTCTGCACCCGCGATTCGATTCGATTCTGATCTGCACCCGCGATTCGATTCCATTCCGATCTGCACACGCGATTCGATTCGATTTGGCTCTGCACCCGCGATTCGATTTGATTTGGCTCTGCACCCGCGATTCGATTCGATTTGGCTCTGCAACTGTGCCCGGCGCGCGCGCATCAGCTTCAGCATGACTCTTGGGCCCTGCACGTGGCGCTGCTTATCTCTGGGGCATTCCGCAGAGCGGCTCTCTGGCTTTAACAGCTGTGTGCCGAGTGGGACAGCTGGCTAGCGGTCCGCATAATGGGCTGTAAAGCTCAGGACTTGGTAAAAAAGAGTTATTATTGGGAAGAATTCGGAATGTGTTGGACACGTCAGTTGTTAAGTGCGTTCGCGAGCGACATTACACCTATATAACATAGCACTGTTAGTCCTTCTTGTAGAATAACCGGGAGAAAAGAGAGATAGATGCATTAACATTCAGCTACATGCCTTTGTTAAAACGGCTATGAGCAGTAAGTTCTTTGTCTGCCGAATCCACCCCAATTTTTTTTATTTTTTACAAAAATTAATTTCAAGTTTGTTTAAGAAAGGCGTGAAAGATCGAGTGGGATCGACAGGCAATTTTGAATGTACTGCTCACAATCGTTTTGGCAAATGCACGTAGTCGACATAGTCATACCTCTATCTCTCCTTTCTCCGGGTCATCCGACGAGCAATAGGGCTAACTGCACTGTCTTACGTTTTTTGTGCATTGGTTCGCGAGTAGGCCGTAGAGTACTTCTGGGTAGCGTGGCAGCGTCACGTGACGTGCTGGGGTCACGTGACGTCCATCGAGAAGATTTAGCGCCATGACTGGTGCATGGTTTGGTTTCGTCTTTGTGAGCTGTCGCCACAAGTAGTGGCTGCTGTGGCTTCCTCCGCGCCTGATGTTTAACAGCAATGTGATGTCCAGGAAAAGTTGAAGAAACCTGGGTATAGAAGATAAACGGGAAGAATAGCCCACAGCGGCTTTAAGCCTTTTCATTCGAATCATGTCGGTGTTCCGGCAAGTTTCGTAATTGTTCGGTGTAGGTTAGGATTACACGCGTATGTTTACCATGAGCACATGCATGATCATGTTTATGAACACATGATGGTAGATCAGGTTTATGATCACAAGCCCCTGCTCAAAGATCATCCACACATGAAAGTTTGGACCCACGGCATACCAACCCGGGAATTTAGACCATTGCAGGAGTATATAGTCACAAATAGTATGCAATTCGCAATCGATGCCAAAAACTTAGATAAGTAGCATACAATCCCGTTACTCGAGTAAGTCTTCGACAACGTGTAATTATCAGATACGCGCGCAAAACGGCCGCTACAGCCGAAGCGCCCTAAACCCCAATGCCACTAATTCCTCGAAACCCAGCAGGCAGCGTAACAGTACCGACGAACCAGGTTACGATCAGCTGCGCACCGTTTCCCACGCCCCTCCCCGCGCCCTCGGCCGGTGGCCGTTCCGCCGCGACCCCCCACACATTTGGGTCGGCGGCGCGGCGGCGGCCGCTTCCGAAGCGACCTCGGGGCAGCGCCCGCGGGCATGATTACGGAAGCGACGCCGGCGCCGGCGGCGGCGGCGGTGGATGGAGCTTGGGAGGGACGCGGCGGCCACTTCAGCCGGCGGTGGTGATGGAAAGAAGGGAGAGGAAAGAGAGGGGTAGAGGGAGAGGACAGAGGGAACGGGTGGAGAGAGGGAAGACGATGCAGATGGCAAATAGCGAGGGACAGAAGGGGGTAAGAGAGAAAGTTTAAACAAATGATGATGAAGATAACTTGCATCTTAGAGAAAACATAAGGTAGACGACAAGTGAAACATGAGAAAAATAGCGAGTCAAGAGAATGATTGATATAATTGTGCTATCACACGTTGCGTATTGACGTGGATGCTCATTATCACAATGCATGAACATAAACATGACGAACGCATTTAAATGTAAAGACTTCGTGACATGTCATGGCCACGTTATAAGCTCATAGTGTCTGGACTATCTTCGTTTTATGGTTCTCTGACAAATCTTATCTCCGTAGTGCGTGGCGCCTTTACATTCCTCGTAAAAGCCCTCGCACGATATAGCTGTCATATGATAAGTGGAAGATAATGGCTCTCCGATCACGAAAATCATGATAATAATCGCCCAGAATGCAGCCTTTGGCCACTAACCGCACTTGGCTCACCCTGCATATCCCTTTAATTGGACGTCCCACGCTTTTTGTCGAGGAAGGTCGATGTTAAATATCGCGCGTTCCGAACGACAACTTCGGTAATGCTTTTTGCAAGACTCACTCAGCGTTTTTCACGACGCTTGCAATCACAAAAGACGACCCGTCCCAGCTCCTTCACCCCCCCCCCCCCCCTCTTCCCCGCGACCTCCGAACACCGTCCCGAGAGGGCCCGGTGGACTCACTAAAGGTGTCTCTTGCCAGCCGCCGTCACTTAGCGCACCTCTGGTAAACGGGTCGCGCGGTGTTTGAACAGAGCCAGCTGGACAGCCCCCGCAATTAGTTGGCAACGGCCCCAGCCAGCGGGAGCCACGGGGTCAGATTTAACGTGTGCCTGTTGAGGGAGGCCAATTAATGTGTCGCGCCGGCCACGAGATCACGGCGGGAGCGATCTCAATTGGCGGAGATCCGCCGCTCCAGGAGCACGCTCCGCAAGCAGCCCGCGCCGGGTTCAGCGACGGCTCAGTCATGTGCGCCCACGGTTCATGGCTCATGCGCAACCACGGTTCATGGTAAATGTGCATCCACGGTTCATGGTTCATGTGCATCCGCGGTTCGTGGTTCATGTGCACCCACAGTTCATGGTTCATGTGCATCCGCGGTTCGTGGTTCATGTGCATCCGCGGTTCGTGGTTCATGTGCACCCACGGTTCATGGTTCATGTGCACCCACGGTGCATGGTTCATGTGCACCCACGGTGCATGGTTCATGTGCACCCACGGTTCATGGTTCATGTGCACCCACCTACATGCTCTCTGCATGTTTAACATTCGGCGGCCGCCTCCTCATAAATTTTGCATTCGCGGGCGATAGGCCTCCGCGTTGGCTTTCATTGAGCCTTAAACTGACTTAATGAAATAAGCTGCAAGTCATCCCATCCCTATCAAGGTAAAATCCTGCACTAAATGCTGACCCTCTATTTGAGTTAGCACCAACCTCCTTCCCTCCAACCTCCCTTACCCATCGGCGTGCTTCGTGGGTGAAAAATAGACAAGGTGAAACAGGCAAAAACATATAGCAATTGCATAGCACGATTGGCCTATCAACAGACAAAATACAGCTGTGTAATGAAACCGCTAGCGATTACGCCACAGCATGCCCCATTAGTGGCTTATGTGTGATTCATTGGGACAAAACAACTTAGGCTGTCCAGGAAGGTAGCAAGCGAGATTTTGCAAAATTTTGAGGCGTAGAATGCTCTCGGCCTGAGCAGAAGGTCAGTGTCGATGACATCATGACGCTGAGACATTTTTGAGCGCTCTCTTTCCTCGAAACGCATGTGGCTTTCATCGAACCATCGCTTACTGCAGCTCACTTATGTTCCCTTGCTGCTGAAAATCATCGTCAGACAGTTCTGCCTGTGCGGCATATCCTTTGATGATTGCTCGCAAACGACTCGCCATTTCGGTGATCTAGAGATCGGGTCTTTCGTGGTCTGCCAGACCAGACCAGGCCCTGTCTCGATAGTGACGAGTGTGCACTGAGATCTGGAATCCCAGAAACGGCATTTGTTTTTTCCCGACGAGAATGAGTATTTTGAGTTGACCTATTTGCAAACCGAGTACAGCTGTGTGGTAAAGCCCATGGCAATTATGTGACGACGGGTGTGAGAGCGACAACCATCCCCTTCACATTTACATCAATGCTATCGCCCTAGTGGTGCTGTTAAGATCTCGGAATCCCCTGGTAAAGAAGGCCAAATTATTCCGATCTTATTTTTCAAACTGTTCTTGGCTTGATTTGTTTCAATTCGTTTCCAACAAAATTGTTGAAATCTGGATAACTCTTACGTCATTGGCAGAGTCAGAGCAGCAAACTGCGTTTCCCGCGGGCCTTGAACCCAATGTTGTCCGCTTCAAGCAGCTCAGCTACCTCCTCCAAAGGCACGGGGCATATGGCACTCGGGACACCCACTCAAAATAACTACGGTCAAAATACTCACCAGCGGAATTTTGTAGCATGGAGTGACCAGTGACTAGTTGGGGACAATTCTCCCTGCGGCTGAATGTGAACTGCTTCGCCATGGGTGAGATCTGTAGGGCGGGCGGCGACTAAGCGCCATCTTGGGTGAGATAAACACTAGCGAGAGCCCAACTCGATCATCTTATCAACAATCATTGCATTGGCAAGCGTGGGCAAGGTGCCTTGGGTGGGGTATGCTCAAAGCGAGTCTGTCCTTGCCCATATTTCTACGTGCGCAACTAGGATCTTTAAGGGGATCTCGGCCCTCCCAATGAAATTGTATCCCAATCCAGATTTCGCAGTCAATGTTAGATTTCCGAAATATGAAGGGTCCCAAGACCCCAGGACCCCCTTCTTGGTTGCGCCTCTACATGCATCCAATCGGTGGCTAATCCAAACTGAGTCTGGATAAACCTGGCTTGCTCCACAAGCAGGCAAGCAAAACTAGCAACGTAAGCAACGATGGAATGTAGCACACGCAGTGTCCCCGAAAGCTCAACAATAACTAGGTTGGCATTATTGTTATGCGCCATGGGTATCCGCCGCGTTGGTATTCGTCGACGTTGCTCCCACCGGATGAATTCCGGCCTCAAATGATTTTCAGCAGCGAACGCCTCACAAAACGTTCTCGTGACTAGTCGCAACGGGCATCGCCGCTACCGGAGATTCCAATCTGCCGGCGGCACCTCCCAGGCGGAGGCTCCTGATCGGCGCCGGGCGCCGCGCGCCGCCGCCGGCCCCGGCTCTGGCCATCTGTCGCCAAAATGGCCCAAGCCACGGCTATTCGGCGTCCGCCAGTTGCGTCCCAGATGGCAGAGCTACGGGACACGATTCGGCCCCGCGGCTACGGCTTTGGCCGCCACAGTCGGAGCCGCGTTCGTCGCCTGCTCCAGCGCGCGGGTTCGATTTCTGACGGCGGGTACGGAGTGGAGCAGAAGTTGGCTCTGTGGTACGGCTCAAGCTTTCCTTACTTTGTAAGGATACGTACACCCTCCGTGATTCCGATTTTTAACTATCGGGCCAGCGAAAGGTGTAGAAAAGTCCTGCGCTTAACAAAACGCTGCTGTGCCCTTGTCACCAAGATTGTTCAGGGGCAGATCCGTCTGCGGTTTGGGGTTGGGTTTAGACTTCCTGTAGCTTAGGCGAAAATCGATCCCAAAAGATACTGGATTGAGAGTGCTGAGCCCAATGGACATGAGCCAGAAGTAGAAACTGACGGCTTCTTTTTTAAAAAGTAGGCTAGTCACGCTCTCTCGGTTCCCATTTTTAAAGTACCTTGTTCCAGACCTACGTTATCGCAATAATGCAAAGCAAAGCAAAGCAAGCAAACGCGCCTCAGGACTAGCCCACTGAGTAATTCCACAGAAACTTTGTAAACTAGTCAGCTTTTTGCAAAAGAGCACAGTAAACGTCTCTATGTGGAAAGGGTATGCACTATGCCCACAAGCGCGTCACTACGTCCACAGCAAGCAGCATATTACACGGAATATCGCATTAGCTTCAGGCTTAGACTCCCTGCGTGGTTTGAGATAGACGAGGTGACCACAGGCGTGAAGATACCGACTATCATCCTGCAGACGTGGTTTGAGATAGACGAGGTGACCACAGGCGTGAAGATACCGACTATCATCCTGCAGACGTGGTTTGAGATAGACGAGGTGACCACAGGCGTGAAGATACTGACTATCATCCTGCAGACGTGGTTTGAGATAGACGAGGTGACCACAGGCGTGAAGATACCGACTATCACCCTGCAGACGTGGCTTGAGATAGACGAGGTGACCACAGGCGTGAAGATACCGAGTATCATCCTGCCGATGATGTTCGAACATAACCGAGTGGAACCCAACACCTTTGGGAACGCACACAAATGATGTTGATCAATGCACTTAAAGTACTGTTTTTTTTTCTCAGTCTAGTAGGCAGAGGTTCGCTGGTGAGGTTTTCACGCACCAGCCCGCAAATGTATTGCCTGCAAACTGGCTGCCTCTGAATCTATCCAGCCTGGCATCTCCAGTCGAAGAAATTAATGAAACGAGATGAGGGGTGTAGTCTTACAAAATGAGATGATGAGGTCTGAGAAAGAAAAAAGTGTATACCTGTCACAAAAATGCGTCCCAAACCAGGTTTTTCTCCGACTTTGGCCCCATTTCTCTTCAAGGTTGGGAGGGAGAAAGCCCTTCCAACTAAATAGGAAGCCACACCCCTGATCATAGTGATTTATTTGTTAATGGCCACCAAGGCATTGAGAACAACGGAATATCTTGGGTTAATATCACTCACCATTGAGTGGACGGCACGCCGGTTCCGCTTCATGATGTCATCTCTCTCTCGGCTGATGTTGCCGTGCTGCATTTAAGACCGGTTTCGACAAAGGCCACATCAACCGTTCGTCGACCACTTGTCGGCGCACTAACGGGCTAGGCAGGATTGGGGTGATGCAGCGAATTGGCGATAGCACAGTCATCTACGTTGTGCAGTTGTTTCCACGCATTCTTCTGTTCCGGCCGCCGACATCCGGTATCAGTCTTAAAAGTCTCCGAATCGGGTGGGTTGATGGATTTCGCTCGGATGTGACAACAGGGTGAGCACGTTGATCTGCTCTATAGTCATTGGCAGTGCCCATTTGCTCTCCGACAACCGTAGTTGGCACTATGTGGACACCAGCTCGTCTAATATAATCTGGCTTTTACTCGCGTTTTGGACGCCTTTCGCAAGTTGCAAGCTTTACGTTTCTCACGTTAATCGAATGCGAAGATTGATTTTTGTTAATACTGGAAGTTGTAAGTTTTCACAAAAATCATGTCCGGTTAGACGGTCTGGCGCAAGCTCTTTAATTGCACGCGAAACTACATTACACAAATCGTGCTTCTTCCTCCTTAAGTCTGCATGAAGCTATGGTCAGCGAGTGGGAAATAAATAGCTTCCGGAAAACGTGGCAACCGAGCGTGCTAAAACTGAATTCTGTTTGCTGTTCGACGACGACACGGTAGGCCCTCTCCGTGAAGAGATACCTGTGGTTTGGGAAGTAGCGTCGTTCGGGGAACGCACCGGTGGCACAACGTGAGCGAATATGGCTTCTGCCCAAGCAGCGCTGCGCACAGCCGCGTATTGAGATACAACCACGGGTGCAACCGCCAGGTGGGCTGAGCAGAGAGGCATGTCCATCGTAATTTTCTTCGCCCCCTTCCCCTCCCAGCCGTGCCCATACTCCGTACGTTTTTGTACGTTTTCTTGTTAAACACTGTTTAGGTCAGGTTTTTCCCGGATTCCAGCTTGATTCCTGATTTGTCTCCTCTTCAGATTGACTCCTGAAATCGTGATTATCTCCCTCACTCCCTGAGACGTCGCTTCACGTATGGATGCAGCAACGGTACGGCCAAAGGTTTGCGACGGGAAAGCGACGAGCCGTATTTGTGACAGCGTTTTGAGGTTAAAGGTCGGAGGTCATATAGTCCGGAAGCGCCGTAATGTTGATAAGTTCGATCTTTACCGCAGTAAGCTCGGGCTGTATCCATCTACCAAGCCGTGTCCCCAGGTCCTCGGTCCTGCTGTAGGTGTCAATTCGATTTCTCCTACCAAAATTTGGGGAAATCTTTCAAGCCTCAGCACCATTGGGTTCCGTTAGTTCCAGTTAGTTTCAAGTTCCATTAGTGAAGTTCCGTTGGCTTCACTAATGGAACTTGAGTTCCTTAAGCTCAAGTATCCATTAGCATCAAGTTCCGGGTAGCTTCGCGTTCCATTAGTGAACTTCAAGCTAACCGGAACGGATGCTACCCCGACAACCAAAAAAACGGCAAAGATGGGATTTTTCACACACAGCCTTTTCGTTTCACCTGGAGAGGATCTACGCCGCATTATGGTTAGATGTCGCGACGACGCTCCTTCCCATTGGGTGTTGCGTGGCGATCTGACTGACCTAGATTAACTCTCCACCAGTCCCGGCAGGGGCAAAGCTTTGGTCGGGCCCAGGGCTGTCTCTATCAAGGTCATGTCAAAGATGTCCTTGCGATTTACGCCGAAGTTCAGCACTGACTCTCCCTGTCTCGATACTGTTCGGAGGCTCGCTGTAATGGACCTTTTAGATTCTTGAAACAGGGGTAATGCCTAGCGATCGCTTTTAATAAACCTCGGCGGGGGGTATTGGGCACCCACAGCAGCGTGACTGTGAGATCAGTGATCAGTGGCATCGTTTTGCGTAAAAATTTGGGATATTTCTTGAAGATCGATCATCAGTAATGCAAAACAATTGTGCTCTGGTTGTCGCATTGACGAAGCGGAATGGGAGTAAACCTGTCGGAGAACTACCGTTGAAAGGTGTGTAGATACGTTGTCGCTTGGGTGTTCCTATGACAAACAGGAAATCAGACCTTCAAAAGCTAGTGTTCAAGAAGCAAAAAAGACATCCGAAAGTAGCAGTATGCAGCGAAAGAAACTTGCAACACTAAATAAGCACCGACCTGCCATAAACGTTTTTTGTGCTAAATTTCTCTGGAACGATCACAAGTGGTCGCTTAACACCAACAGCTTTCCAGGAGCTGAAAGGTTCGCAGCTTCGCGTTTTGTCATCGTCCGTGACGCTACCGACTAAAACACTGCCACAAAGATTTCACTGCCCAGCACCCGCCTATCACAGGGCCCAGGCCAAACAGGCCGGCAACACCTGGCATAATTACCACCGAGCGAAATAAAACGACTAACAAATATGGCATCAGCGAATCCAATGCACGTGAGCAAGCCACAAAAATATTCGCGTTTAGCTTAATCTTATGTTTGGTTGCGCCAGCCCATGAAGCAGATTATGATGAAGAAATAAACACGTTGGCAAAGTTTGAGTAGGTCAATGATATTTAAACATGCGTCATTCATGGGATGAAAATACGTATACTTCAGTAGAGCGCGGACTTGGGAGACAAGAAAAAATACTTAATTTGACCTTGGTTCAAAAGGAAATGACCTTGACCTTAGTCCTTGACCTCTGCTGTAGCTCAAAGTGCAAAATCCTGAAGGACGCGTATAGACGAGCAGACATCGTTTGAATCGACTAAATGTGTCTTGACTGGCAAACAGAAGATCACCTATCGCAGAATACTCACGTCCAAACCGTGACAAGCGTTCTTCACTTCAGTATCCCGACAAATCACCGCTCATTTAAAAAAAAAACAATTGATGACATCAAAAAGATGTGAGGTGTGTGGCCGTGGTACGTGCGTAGCTGTATCATAGTTTAATTGAAATGTAAGCGGTCGTGTTGCATTTTCTGCATCGAGTGTCATGGTAGCCTCATGTGATATTTATGCAGATAGATCGGTACTAAGCGACCATCAATTTCTTAGGAACCGCAGGCTGATTGAGATGAGCACCTGAAAACTCTGCATCGTTTGATTTATTGGCTGGGCCATGTAGCACACGAAGCAAGGCACCCCACGAAGTGATTTATGTAGAAGACTAGCTGCGGACGTAGTTTCGCAAAATGGTTCAGGAATTCCCCCCCCCCCCCTGATTGTGTTGTCTAGAGCAGTACTTTCCACTTATAAGTGTAACACTGTTCAAAGGTGAGCTTGCCCCGTCATATCTGATGCTTGCTTCAATATCTTCAAATCCGGAGCATTTCCTTAAAAACAATCAGAAGCGGAAACAATTAGTGCTACCCGATTTCCTGCTGGACAACCTGCTGCGTATCTGTGATCATTTAGAACAAAGCGGATTTCGCTCATGAAAGTCATATGCTACTTGCAAGCCTTCTTTGCATTAAGTCAGGAATTCACGTATTTATGTGTGTACGAAGGTTTGTCGAAAGCTTTGGAAATGCAGATTCGCACCTGATCGTTGCTCCCGCCAGCCGCACTTTTCTCACGCCGCATAACTGTAAAGTTTGGGCTTTAAAATAGGCCCCATAAAACAGCGCCATAGCATGTTTCTGGTGACGGGATGCTGACGCTAATGCGCCGATCCACTCATCATATTATATACCGCTTCATGCCCATAATCGAAACTAAACATCAAACATCAATCGGAAGTGAAGGCAAGCAGCGTATTAGCAGCGATAGCTAAACAACTATTGCAAAAGTAACAACACTCACTGTACTGCATTTTGGGCGCAGAAAATCGTTTCTTTAATTGTGTCTACAACCTGCTTGGTGATCCAACATGCAAAATAATAAAAATGAACAACTTTTCGGTAGACATATTTCTTTAAGCAGCTTTTTTGCTCACACCATCATTAAATCAGATTTTTGCATATTCTTATTGGTTCCCCGCTGCGCATATAAGCTAAGAGTATAAGCCTCCAGCAGTCCTAAACGTAGCCTCTCCGAGCGCATAAGACATGTCAGCCACGGTTTTACAGACTTCCCGGATTCCAAACGCACGTAGCTCCGCCCTCTGTGCCGTGATTGGTCGGTGGGCGGCACGTGACTGACCACCGCCAGCGCCTTCGACGCAGCGTCCAGCCGCAGGAGTCAGTGCTGCTTGGAGCAGCCGTGTGGAGGGTGTTGGTGCAGGGCGCTCCTCGCCGGGAGTTGCAGGTCACTGGAGTCAGCGTGAGGTCAAGAGAGGTCACGGCTCAAGTGTAGGGGTCAGACGCGAAACTCGACGGAGGTCAGCGTTTTTTTGTTTTGTTTGTTTTTAATCGAGGCGGCAGGTGAAATCAAAACAGGCAACGGAGACGGACGCCGAAGGTCCTCCGAAGATTGGCAGAGGTCACTGAAGGTCACCGGAGGCCATCGCGGGTCGCCATGATCGACAGCGACCTCTTCAGCTCGTCGGGTAGCGAGAGCTCCGATTTCGGCACGTACAGCGAGACGCGGCCTCCACAAGCCAGCTACGACGGCAACTTCTTCGATCCGACTTTGAGCCTGGGGCTGCAGCAGCTGTCGTTCCTGCCGCCCGCCTTCTACTCGGAGGAGCCACCGCCGCAGTTCCAGTGCCACCCGATGCCGCAGGAGGCGCCGGAGCGCCGCAGGGCCGGCCGGAGGAGGAACCACAACCCGCCGGCGGTGGAGGTGGTGAAGAAGAGGAGGACGGCCGCCAACGCGCGGGAGAGGAGGAGGATGCACGGGCTGAACGACGCGTTCGAGAGGTTGAGGGAGGTGGTGCCCTGTCTGGGCAGCGACAAGAAGCTGTCCAAGTTCGAGACGCTGCAGATGGCGCAGACGTACATTTCGGCGCTGCAGGAGCTGCTGAAGAGAGGCAGCTAGCTCTTCCGCTGCGGCTCGCCGCGGCCGCGCGGTGCGGGGGGCGAGGTCGTTGGAGCCTGGAACTTGGGGTCTGTCTCGTGACGGACTGTACATACATGTCAGGACGCCTTGTGCAATGAACTTCGTGGCCGTTTGCGGCAGAATGGACGCGCGCATCTTGGGGGCGCGGTGCGAGGATGGGCTTGGCTTTAAACCACGGGAGATCCACTTTTTGAAGGACTCCCGTCTGGGTATCATGAACCCAGCTAAGTTGGGCTGGGCAGGATAGTGCTGACCGGGCGTGAGATTATTCTGTTATCGAATTGCGTGCCGTGCGAGTGACGTTGTTAATAGGTCGGGTAAGCTCTGGCAGTGTGCTCGAGGATAGATGACAAACAAAACTCAGATGATACTGCTATGTTCTGTGATAATACGCGTGTGTTTTTGACGGAATGGGTGTATAGTAATGTTGAGTGCCTTCATACGAAGTGCATATTTATATTTTGTTTTATTCGTGTAAATTTTGTCTATGGTGTATACCTACTGCTCAATACACTATGACCGCATTAATTTTGTTTTCCCGATTTCGGAATCCGCGCCAGGATAACTCGTGCTATCCCCACCCAAGGCGCCGCCTAGCGTCAAACTCCTGAACTGCATCCCTGGCACCGGTCATCTCCGACTGCAGAATACGGCATCGCGCAGTCCGATAAGTAGGGCATGATATGCACGATACGGCATCGTGCCCTGCGCACTGAAAGGAACATGCACGTGCACCCGACTGATCCGGCGTGGATACCCATCTCGCCGCCGTGACCTCAACCGGTCGGACCGGTGCTCCCTTCATGGCCGGGATCGCCGCTCGCCCCATTCGGGCAAGATGAAGTCTGGTATGGAACCTCGCCGCCGGTCAACCCACTGCCGCGGTTGCCGGTGATTGGCTGCGTAGCTATCGTCGCTGTGCAGGAAAGCTCATTCATTGCTCGATGAGCTTTCCCGCTCTGTTGTCGTGGGGATCTGGTTTGCGCGTGTTTTGTCTCAGCAGTAGGGCTTACGCAGCGAGATTGTAACTCCTGTAAAGGTGAGGTGCAGTTACGAGCGCGGGAGTTCGCCTTGGTACATGCAAACAAGCTCTGGTTGCATGCATAGATGCCGCATCATTACTTTTATCGGTTGCAGGAGTAACGTTCCGTTGCCCATAAGGTGAGGTTATCACGGTCTAATTGATTTCATTCCATTTTATCAGTGTGCTAGAATAGTTAACTAACGCAATTATTACTGTATGTTTTCATGATTTCGTCCTTTGCTTCGTCATTGGTGTTTACTAAATCGCAACAAAAACACTCAGGCAACTCTGGGTTAATTAAGATTCCCGTATCAAAACACTGAACTGTGTTGAATAAGTCCAAAGCGTCGTGGGTCGTCCTTTGTTTGACTGCAGTGGTTCAACTCATAGCTTCCCTCCTAACAGCTTCCTTCTTGGAAGCTTTCTTCCTATGAGTAACAGTCTGCTGTCCATGGCCTGCTTTTGTCGCTATGGCAGCGGCCAGGTACCAAGATTTGTTATCTGCAGCCGCAGACCGCATCATTACTAACCCGATGAGACAGCAGCAGCACCAACGAAATCAACGCCCACGCAAATCCAGCAGCTGGGCCGTTGTATTGAAATCGCACGTCCAGCAGCGGACAGTCCTCGTGCTTACCGATCAAAAATGCAAATCCTCGAAGGATTTCGCCGCGGCCACATTCAGTTCGCGTTGCGCGGGTCGAGGTGGGTGGGAGAGGGCGGAGTGCGGTTCGCCACTGGAGAGGCAAATAGGCTTGCCCAAGACACAAGGAATGCTGCCGAATCCGAGATGATTTGTATGGCCAGCCTGGGGCGGGGGTACCACGGACATTACAAATTACAAGGAGCTACAGGTCAGACAAATGATGCGTTGATGTTAATGACGCCCCCGTGACAGTAATGGCGCTGAGCTCGACCGCAACCAATGTCAATGGTGCGCTGTTCCATTTGTGTCCTCTGTTCCATGCACCTGGAATAAAGTAGTCGTGCGGGCTACAGACAGATGTGCATCGGTCGATGTTTAAGGCTCATGTTTTTTAATGCCGTTTTTTTGTTAGTGTTCGCTTGAATGGTTCGTCGCGCTGGTAAGCCTTTAAAAAGCGCATTTTAAAGTTCGTGAAGGCATGTTTTTTGTCTCAAATGAGGATACTTGTGATGAGTCCATATTGACCTCTTCGAAGTCCCTTAAGCTCCAGAGATATTTCATGGAGAAACCAAAACTAATATACGCATTCAAAATAGTGTTTCATGGAGCAGCATTTTTCGCGTGTAAGCTCCAAGGCACCTGATGACGTCATGCATACCTCTGGCCCGAAAGGTGAAAAGCAGAAAGAAATAAAAAAGAGCAGCAAAAAGGAGAGCCCTCTCGGGGAAGCGGGAGGGCTAACATTTATCCGAGTTTCTAGTACCTGATCCAGTTGACACATTTAGGAAACGAAAATTTGATGCCACGTCAAACCACTGAGTAATGACGTCATCGCGAAACATCAGCACGGCGATTGTCCTCTAGGTTCGGTGCTCCGCAACTTGCTCTTTGGTGCGATCTGCTGTGATGCGTTTCTTCGGATTTTGTTGTGACCGTCCGCTAGTCACGGTTGACCTTGAAGGTGACCTCCGACTCGTCTTGATTTCCGGTGGCAATTTAGTTACGTTATACGATGTCGCGCCAAATAACCATCGGAGGTCAAGTGCATTCAAATGATATCAGTCGGGCCAAGATGATTTGTTGCGACTATCAGCAAGGTATAAGTCAGTATAACCCTTACATTTTCGGGCCAGTGATTCCTTATGTCCTGTTAGTAGGAATCAGTTAAGATTCCTGCTTGATGACCCGGCCCTGCCTCGACCTGACAGGGCCCTAACACGGTCTCGATCCATAATGTGTGTCATCAACATGGTGTAACGCTAAAGCACAAAGCCGTGCTCGTTCACTGAAAACTAATTGCAAGCCTGCACGTCTATTACGAAGCGATCCAGGTGACCCTGAGGCCGTTCCAAGATTTTGTGATCTTTAAGGAATTCATGCGACCTATGAAGTCATCAGTTGCGAAGCAAATGCGGCTTGACCGTTTCTGGATCTTCTTACCAGCGCTATCGATAGCAGTTTGATTTCCCTGTTCCGGCTATTAGATGAAGATATACCAGTTCTCAAACCCCCTCAGGTGGGGGTGGATAGAGACCCCCCCCCCCCCCCCGCCGGTGTTCCGCGCAGGGTTGCGCCGCGGTGCCGACTTAAATGTAATGAAAGTTGCGACTCTGCACGGTCGTGCAAAACCCGGAAACTGTTGGACGCATCCATGCGATAGTATGTTTAAAGCTCTGCTGGACGCTGCAATTCTTTAGCATCTTCTGGCAATTCAGCGTGGCAATTCTTAAGCATTTTTACGTTTTCCCTTCCTTCCACTTGACCCATTACCGTGGACACATATCATAACAACAATCCACCGCCATCTTAACCGTTGTCGTATCTCCGCATAGCTATCAATAACCAGTCGGCATTTATAAGCGGTGTCATATTACTGGATAGTATTTGCCGAGCTCGTCTTCCTTATCTCATACCGAGTCTGCCCACCGCTGACACATTGCAAATGTGGAGGGGCCCGTACACAGCAGCCCCGCATAACAATTACCTGCCACTGGTGCAGGCTGTATTTATTAAAGATTAACAGTTAAAGATAAGGTCAGCTTAGAGGCTTTGAAATCGATTTCTGTGCATGCAGGCCGGTGACGGCGGGACGGGAGTTCCGTTTGGAGGCAATTCGGTCAGTACGTCCTGGAACGTACGGTGTGTAACTGTGCAATGGCATAATGCGGCATGTGCTTGACTATTGCCACGTGCGTCCCCAAACAACTTGCATTGTTTGTAAAAGAAGATGAGGCTCTATGCATCCCGACTCCACCATCCTGGAGCAGCCAACTTTTCTTTGGACATTGACGTGCGAGGTGCTGATAAGCTAAACGCCTAAAAGCACAGTCGTTCTGCAGTGCAACCCATCATCGCCTTTCGCTGAACCTATAAGTCGGGCTTAAGTCTTCCCGTTACGCTAACTTGGATCATTCAGTTCTCAATCATGACATGTAGGTTTGAGCAATGAGCAACCATGGCATGTAAGTTTGCCATGCATCACACCATGCAGTTTGCAACAAGTCAACACCGTAGTCATCAGACTATGTGGTGATCAATAACAAAACAACCAATAACAACGTTTCTATTTATCAATAAATGGTAGTGGAATGTACGGCTTAAGAATGGACATTCTTATAAAAAGTAGCTTACTGGAGATCAGTGTCAGGAAACACATGTTAAGGATAAACTGCAGACGCATATTTTCTTAATTAGCGGCATGACCGAGCATTTCGCTGCATCGATTTCGCACTGAGCTTTCAGCTTTCTCGCCTTTTCAGCGTCCCCTTCCCTGTGTCCAGTGACGCCGCCATGTCCCGTGACGTATCAGTGGCGCCGCCGTGTCCTGTGACGTATCAGTGACGCCGCCGTGTCCTGTGACGTACCAGGGACGCCGCCGTGTCCTGTGACATACCAGTGACGCCGCCGTGTCCTGTGACGCATCAGTGACGCCGCCGCGTCCTGTGACGTATTGGTGACGCCGCCGTGTCCTGTGACGTACCAGTGGCGCAGGACGCTGATAGGCAGCGGACAAGTGATTGTCACACCTGTAACTGCCACAGGTAGCTGTCACAATGTCTGTCTGACTGTCACAGTGACTATCCGACTGACTGGCGCAGATAGCCGATGCAGTTGGCGCGCCCTTGAAACCCAATAACCAACTGACCCTGTCACGTGACTGCAAAACAGTTTAATGAGTCTCCTGTCGCTTCCCATCGTAAAATGTGAAAAGCAGATTCCGCACATGTGCCGCAAGCCTTCATGACCCGCAAAAATGCAATACATGCTCTCTCCACCTTCCGAGTGCTGCGCACGCCACTGCACCGCCCGTGCAGCTTGACCTGCACGGCTGACCCGCATCCGTGAGGTAACGCGCGCGGCGTCTCGCTTCGCTGGCGTCGGCCGGCAAACAAACCATCAAAACGGCCGCCGCCGGTCGCGTGAAGAGAAGCCGGCAGCGGCCGAGAGTCTCTCCACGGTGCCACCTGCACTGTACCGGCGATCGAGAGAGTCTCTCCGTGCCGCGCCACCTGCACCGCTCAGCCATCGAGAGTCTCTCCACCGTAGCCGCGTCCGGGAGAGGGCGGCGCGCGCGCGCGCCGGCCGGGCCGTGAACCCTGCGACGCGCCGTCTGGAGACGACGGGCCAGGGGCGGTGGCGGCGGAGCATGGACGTGGGGGGAGGGGTGGACAGTGGGATTACAGGAAGCGGTGTGCCTCCCCGCCTCCCCCCCCCCCCCCCCCCCCCCAGGCGCTGGAATGCGAGCCGGGTGGGAGGTAGTCCACCCACCTCAGCAGAACGTTAGCAGAACCTTCGCAGATGCACCGTAGAACCTTACCTTCTAACCTTAGCAGAGGCCATAACGTGGCATATCAAAAGGCGCTATGCAAGGGCTTCTGGCCCTCCTTTCTTTGGGCGGGACAAAAAAGTGCACAGATCCTAACCCCATCACGTATGCAACGGTGTAGTTTCCATACGCGAATCTGCATCCACCCTTTTTGCAGTTTCGGCGTGCCCTTGGTACAGCTTCGGTGTAACCCCCTGTCCCGAGACACCACATCCCAGTAAGAGATCTATTCGGGCCCCTATCCATCGAACACGCTTTGAGTCAGCTTTTCCGTAGTAGATTCGATGTGGTACATCTTCGGTGTAACCCCTTGTCCCGAGACACCACATCCCAGTAAGAGATCTATACGGACCCCTATCCACCGAACACGCTTTGAGTCAGCTTTTCCGAAGTAGATTCGAGGTGGTACAGCTTCGGTGTAACCCCCTGTCCCGAGACACCACATCCCAGTAAGAGATCTATACGGACCCCTATCCACCGAACACGCTTTGAGTCAGCTTTTCCGAAGTAGATTCGATGTGGTACAGCTTCGGTGTAACCCCCTGTCCCGAGACACCACATCCCAGTAAGAGATCTATACGGACCCCTATCCACCGAACACGCTTTGAGTCAGCTTTTCCGAAGTAGATTCGAGGTGGTACAGCTTCGGTGTAACCCCCTGTCCCGAGACACCACATCCCAGTAAGAGATCTATACGGACCCCTATCCACCGAACACGCTTTGAGTCAGCTTTTCCGAAGTAGATTCGAGGTGGTACAGCTTCGGTGTAACCCCCTGTCCCGAGACACCACATCCCAGTAAGAGATCTATACAGGCCCCTACCCGTCGGACACGCTTTGTCAACCTTTTCCGTAGTAAATTCGACACGTAGCAGATTCGATGTAGTACAGTTTCGCTGTAATCCCCTGCTCGAGACACCACGTCCCAGTAAAAGATGTGTACGGGTCTCTCTACCCACCAAACACGCTAAAAGTCAGCTTTTTGATGAATTTGGGCCTGAAATCCCTGTCCGGATGTTGCATTCTGACACGAACGCGCCGCTGACCCGTAGTAGTGCCGCTGCTGCGAAAAGGTGTCGGTGCAGTGTCTGAAAGCACGCCCGAAGGAAGCTCTTCCCACCGCAGCGAAAAAGTGCCTGGTAAGTGCCTGGTCAGTGCCTGGTCCCGAAAAATATATGCATACATTTTTTTTCTCTTTTTCCGGCATCGGATCGAACACTCCTATTGATTTCCCAAACCGGTCTGATTAGGGCGACCGGAAAGACCACAGGCACTGCACTGCAACAGCTGCTCAGGTTACAAGACGTATCACGTGAAGACTCGTGCACGACCTGTGCACGACCTGATCACGACTTGTGCACAGCTACAGGTGTGGCAGTGACATTTGACATTTGATTACCACCTGGCCACACTGTCACATATAAAATATCGTAGAACATATTATTTGGGTTTAGGCACTGACCAGACACATTTTCGCTGCAGTGGAAAGGACTTCCTTCGGGCATGTTTTCAGGCACTGCACCGACACTCACCACGTTCGACATTTGATTACCACATTGCCAAATAAGGGGGACGAGGCGGTCGCCGCACCCCCAACACCAGCCCCAAGCACGTGCACTGTCAAAGCCTGTGAGTTGCTGAATCAATGGCATTGCAGTGTCATGGGTATTTCCATGGAGTGAATTCGGGTGGTGCACAGCACTGCGCGAAAGATTTTCGCAGTCATCGTTCGCGTGCAAAAGTGTGCGGCCGTGTGATCTCATGCACTGTTCTCTGGAGTCCTTTTGTTGCCCAGTAGCTGGCCTCCGGGTCGTCTCTTTCACCTCAGAAGTCACGTGACTTCCATGAGCATGGTTGTAACCACTGGTCGAGGCGATGGGGACGCATTCCCTGCTATTTTCACAAAGTGGGATTTGTTCCTTCCAGTTTTTCCGTACAATAAAGCCCATTCAAAATGACATTTTTGGTCAGTTTTTCCCTCTAGGCTCTATCTTATCTGCCCCGCAGCCCTGATTCATCCCCCCCCCCCTTCTCCAAGTTTTCACTCATATCCACAAGCCGTAAGGCTCGCAGCGAGGACATTGGTCTTGCACTTTTATTTACTGCATTTTCAGTCGGGCTTGCACGCCTTGCCTCGGAAACGTCAAGCTCATTATGCAGACCCTGTCACGAGCACTCTGAAAGGCGCACCAATCTCCCAAGAGGTGTGCCTACCGTAAGATGCTTGTTTTACGCCTGGCTGCCTGCAGCAATCCAGACTGTGGTATGATTTTCTCTTCCCGTTCAGCGCAATACGTGCCAAATGTCGTAAGAGCAAAAGCACCCCTTGGGTTCACCCGTGCACCCGGTAAGTACACCCGTTGGGTTCCGTCGCCTGCGCGTGATAAGATGAACTTTACGACAGTCTTCGCATTTGCTGTAAATGTTGATGTACGTTGCATTGTTGGGCTGCGAAAAGCAATTCAGCAATAGGCACCGATGTCTGCCGAAATGGTGCATGCACAAATGCATCACATGGTATATAGCAGTCTTACGATGGAAATTACCGTAATTATTTCCGTTGAGTTGATGAAAGGAATTGTATATGCTAGCTGCAAAGTAAAATTGAAGTTTTCGGAAATTTTGCCCTCATAGAACCATTTGCGTAGTTTCGTCATTTAGATATTTAATGCAAATCCAAGCAAAGATAAAAAGTTGTTAAGTGCGTGCCACTTTGATGGGAACATGCCCATGATATTGTGATGTTACCATTAAGGTAGTGGGTGTAAGGAGAAGTTAGGTGACGTTATGATTGATTTAGGGGGTGTAGTTTGGAACCGCCGTGGGCGCGTTTTTCTTCTCTGCCAACCATCACTCCTCGTTCGCGGCTTTGCGCCCATTAAACTGATAGATGCAGTTGTTGTGTTGGAACTTAAGAGAGCATTAACATAGATAAGCAGCTCCTGAGCGGCTGCTTATAAGGGACATCGATCAGAATTGTAGTTGTGTTTTGATCCCATCTCTCGTATTAACAAATCACAATGGTGTTAACGTAAATCAAGGCCCACACCCAGGTTGCAGTGGGCAAAACATGAAACAAAAAGCAGACATACACCTAGGTTCACCACAAAGTTATGTCAGCTTTGTGTATGTACTGAAAAATTTGCCGCATACTCAGCATCACGTCTGGCACTTTGCCAAACTTCCACTGCTTCCTACAGCAAGGATGCAATCCAGAATTCCGACACGTTGTTACGCCGCGGCATCACATAGGACACATCAACCAACTTCTGACTGCGCTTGGACCCGGGGCTTCACTGACTGAGACATATCATACCGACAACGAGGAACATCGCCTCAGTTCCGGCCCTGAGACCGCTCAATCGCCGAAGCAAACGCCCTTAATACCTACGCTTCCCACGGCCTCGGCCGACTCTGCGACCCCTGCGGTCGAGTATTCATGAGCATCTTTTGCCGTGCATAAATAAGCATCCAAACAGCTCTCCCGGCACGTGCATGGCCTGGACCCACTGCACTCTTACGTGGAGGACCCCTGAGCGTGCTGAGGTCATCGGGTGGGATCCGTGCAAGGCACAGAAACAGGCGTTGTCGCCGATGGGGCCTCGCGCATTGGGCACGTGTACCGACGGTGATGCAGCATGCAGGCTCCTTGCTGAGGAGCGATGAGGTCGAGGTCAGTGGAGGTCAGGCACCAGAGGGCGCGAGCTGAGCGCTACTGATCGACCGCAAGTGCAAGTGACATCTACCGATGTTTTAATTCACTCGATGTGACTCGCTGCCTCGCGATGAGCAGTCGTGACACGAATGTGGCTGCTTGTTTATGTTGCATCCCCAATACCCTACCGGGGTTGGGGATGCAACATAAACATAGGGCTAGCAACATAAACAGGGTTGATATGCATCAGGGGCCGTGTAGGTGGTGTAGCGGGAACCACGAGCGGCGCGTGGTTTGTGAGGAGAGACAGCGGTAGTCGGGGTGAAGGCCGTCACTGCATCTGCACGATTTCCAAGTACTGAGTCACATTTTCTTGGCGTGCAGCTGGTTTCACGAATCGATGCCTGACATTGACTTGCTGCCTGACTTGCTGTTGCGCCGTGTCGGCACGCGACTGGCAGCAAGTCTTTCAATGCTCCAAGTTAGTGATTAACAAACAATGCATAACACCAAATGTGCATGGCGAATGCGTACGCATGTAGACCAGCCAGTGAGAGTGCTAACCTCAGTGTTCAGAGAACGTCGCACGGGCGGACACCAAGACAGATGAATGCTGCACTTCTTCGCGGGGGAAAAGTGTTGCGTCCTCCTATGTGGTGCTTAATCTGTGCTGTGGGCGTTTAGATCGATTTTTTTGGTGGGCACCCCTTGGTTAGATAAATTCCTTCGGAACGGCGCCTGCACTAAGCAGTGCTCGCTGCGTAAACGCTTACCCCACCATGTCATCGTGAAACTCCCGTTCAACGGCATAATTTGGCATCGAATGCTTAGCATGCCTGGCCTGCAAGCTGTTATCGTTGCGCAAAGAGGACCAGTGACCGAACTACCGGCATGGACCATGACCTGCGCCCCCGACAGTGCGCGCGGCGGCAGGACAGCGGTCCTTTGTATACCGAGCGGCGTCTCCCATTTATTAGTTGCCTGTGGATGTTTGATGACTGGATTCAACACGTTTTAAGCGCGCCGCCCGACCCTTTTATTGTGCGATAGGATTGTCCCACGCTGTTTATGCGTGCTAACATTTATGTGTTTTCTTATCCCTTATCACTTTCCGTTGTTTTTGACATACTATTTTATCTCTCAGACTAATGACATGTAACAGCCACATATGTATGTGGAGTGTCAGCAGATGTCAAATACAAGTACGAATACAAAGGCAAGTTCAAGCATTCCGCAATGCTCGATACTGTCCATCCTGCCCTCTGCGTCATCTGGCCTTTAATGCGACTGCTACATCGCTCGCGGGCCATCCCAGTCACACCAAAAAAACGAGCGCCTGAAGCGACTCGAACCCACCCGGCGCGGTTAACAGGAAGGCAGGTACTCTAACCAATCGAAATATCGGGATAATATATGCTCTCCCAGTCGGACTGCTCCTTGCTGTTGTTATCTAAACTTACATTCGATATAAATCAAAATGCAAATCTATTTGCATTTGATCTGCCTTTTAATGGGAGCTCGTAGGCCCTAGATTTTAGATGTTTGTCCTTCTGATCATCAAAGTGGTCTAAATATAATAAACATATTGTACCTATAAGACTGAGGAACTGAAATCGCCAGCATTGAAGCTGTCAAATTAATGCTCTGCAGGAGAAGAAAATCTTCAATGCTATGCATCAGACAAGACAGCAAAAATGATTAGAATGTGCTGTCGTGAGCATATCAATCCAAATGCCCATGCTCAAGGTTTCCATATTTCAAAACATTTTACCAAACTATCTTGTTCAGGAATGGGCGAGCGCTCCAAAACAAAGTCTTTTCCTAAAAATGCGACCAAACCGGATGTCTGCAGACCCAACCAGTCCAGTATCAAGCTTCACTGGTTTGGGTGTGAAGCTGGTTCTGAGCGGAGAGTTGAGTTGGTGACAGAAATGTTAAGCAAGTTGTTAACGACTGCAAAACGACTGCAAACGACTGCAAACTGTAAACCCCAACTGTTGAGTGTAAACTCTAACTGTGAACTGTAAGCCCCAACTATAAGCTGTTTACTCCAAATGTAACTTGTTAACTTAAACTTAAACTATTAACTCCAACTTAAACTGCAAACTCTTCCATAAACTGTTAACTCCAACTGTCAACTGTAAACTCCGTTGTACAGAATGCTACGCCCCTGCTCCTACACCCGCTAGTAATCTATGACTATGGCAGGTCACCTCCAACATTCCAACGGAGCAGTCTGTCTGGAGCATGGCAGAACTTTTGACATGAGACCGCTCCGATATGTACGGTCCCTGGGTCCAGCAGATCACAAGGACCGAGGTAGGTGATCAGGAACGGCTCCGACATGCATCGTAAATTCAGAGAGGCGTTGCTTGTTTCTGTGTCAGCATTGCTGGCCCTATCTCTGGAGTCATGTGTGTACATTTCCCTATGTAATCACTCCTGCTATAAGCGGTATTGACCTGTACCGTTACATCCGTCTACACACAGTCTGTTCTCTTCCCGAATGCAATACGTCACTGACTTCAACGTGTACTTTTACCTGCTGAAGCATGTATCATTTTCGAAAACCCGGTACTTCTCTGCTTGTTTGGAGTGCAGGTTTCTGCCGTCAGGAGGAGAATACCAATAGCCTGCTTACAAAAAATCCCTCTTGGTCAACAAAGATCTGCATATTCTTGTCATCGTAGTCGCGTCACAGAGGCTCAACTGGCGGGCAATCTTCACTTCGGTGCTTGTCAGTTATGCAAGCATTTATGAATGTCTGAGTCAGTGATCGGGAGAGCTCACTGTAAGGCGCACCATGCACCAATGTCTTCACCACGCCAGAGATCAGGAGGCCTGACGCGATACGCGAGATCAGGAGGCGATAGCCTGACGAGCCGCCAGCGGATGCACCGGAATATTTGACATCGAATTACTTTCGTGATGCTTTCTCTGTCCTAGTGTGATGATGACTGGCGTATTTTCGGCTGCTGGGGTCCCTTCGCCCTGCTCAAAGCCAGAGCAAATGTCGTTATGGCGCGGACAAAGCAAAGAGGAAAGCAAAGGTTCTATCTCACGGAAAGTCCAATGTATTTCATCACATAGAAAGATAACATCTCAAAGATTTCATTTCGTGGGCAAATATTTCATTGTCAGTATGAAATCAGTATCTTATTTATCATTTATTATTATTGTCTTTAGTTACAGAAGTATTGCTTTGTTTCGTTTTTGGTATTTTGGGTATTTTGGAAAAGTAATCTCTGACGAGGCGTGGGAAACTTTCGGCGCAGCTTCCCTCTCTTTGAGTGATGTTCAGAACTCGTGAGACAGTAGCAATCGAAAACTTTTCCATGCACGATGTTACATAACACAACTGCCCCCTGAGTAAACTACTTTTCCAACCATGCACATAAGCCGAAAAATATTTGCAGTGGTGTATTTTGGGCGAGCTCCTGTTGAACTATTACGGAACAAAGTGCTGCTATTTGTCGTGCCTTTCTAAGCCACTTGTATACCTTTCTAAGCCACTTGTAAACCTTGATGCTAAGGCGACGGGCTTGGTTCCTAAATTTTGACAACGGAATATGCCAAGCGTTAATGTCACGGAATACTTCAATACATAACCCACAGATATCCATAGGTTACAGAGTAACGTCGCACATTAATGTTGTTTCCTGTTGGCAATGGATTGATTTCGAAATGAATTTAATTCCGTCGTACAAATCAACTCTAATTTTTTTTCTGCAAAACAGGGGGTAACGTTGACAGGAGAGGAGTTTTTTTCCCTCCGTGTTAATGGCGTATGTATCTCTCGGATGATTTTGATGTTATTTCAACTTTGACCTCATATTTACCACCGTGCACATGATCTTGCGTTGTAACCAGCACTAGGCGTGTATCTTCCGGTACGGAGTTACAGTGACGTAATCAAAGCATGTGTTTGTCGGTATCGCTGCATGCCTGAGCCAAATACAACTTGACTACTCGGGTTTTCACATTTGAATAAAGACTGCTTCCGGAGCTCGGATCTCTCAACAAGCTCTCGGGTGTTGTTGCGAGTGGTTGATGAGCTTGAGCCTGACAAAACAGGGTTTCAGTTTTACGTATCGGAAACCACCTGAATAACTCTAGCTCAATTCTTAAGTCTAACATCATGCATGGCAAAACAGTATTCAAGCACATGAACTACAGGAGCTCTTTTCTTATTTAATGCATCATACCATGTATTTGAACTTTGCACCAATGTCACACAAGGAACAGAAGGCAAGAAACAGAGAGTTTCAATGCTCACAACACGAGTGCATGTAATCCGGCCTTAATCAGTGATCAACCGGAGCTCTTAATTCACAATATTCTAAACGACGGACATGCCAGTCACCCCCTCCCCCCCCCCCCCCCAGCATATACAAATAATCTACAGCTCCTCGAATTATATGGCATTCCTGACACTGCATTCCCACTTCTTCGGAGACCTAATCTGGAGTTATTCATAGATTCGGCCACTCTCTCAGCTATAAAATCTTACGCGAGCTTATGAATAAAATGTTCATTGCCGACCCCGCCTCGCTGCTGGGTTATACAGTTGCCTACAACTATAGAATGCATCCATATTTGGTCACTGCTGTGATCATCATTTTGTGTGGCCACTGTTGGCTATACTTGGCTTGGTAAATTAAAGGCCAATCAATACCACTGAACTGCTCGATTCATTTATCTTCCCAATGTTTTGTGTGGTTTCTGCCAAGCTTAAACGATTGCATACTTACCGCGTCCTTTCTTTGCATTAAACAGGTACATCGCTTGGTTTGACGCGTTCGGAGTCTCATGCTTATTTCTGCATGTTGTGTATCTTCTAGGTAAACTAGAGGTGAGAGTGGGGCCGAGATTGCTAATAGCCATCACATGCACGCGGCCTCTTACCAGCCCCCTCGGTGCCTCCAGATCTCGCACCATGGCACCCCTCGCTACTGATGTTTTTCGACATTGTCGCCAATTCGTGATCGAAGCGATGTACAACTACTCCCTCCATAAAATATTCCACCCTATCGCGAGGCCCCAACCCGCTCTCCGTTCAGCGGGCTAAGGCCACCACACTCAGTAAAAGATTACTTACCGGTCAAGGTCACCATGCCAGTCAAGGTAACCACGCCGGCCAAGATCACCATGCAGGTCAAGATCACCATGCCGATCAAGGTCACCATGTCGATCAAGGTCCCCATGCCAGTCAAGGTCACAATGCCGGTTAAGATCACCAAGCCGGTCAAGGTCAGCACGCCAGTCAAGGTCACCATGCCGATCAAGATCACCATGCCGGTCAAGGTCACCATGCCGGTCAAGGTCACCATGCCAGTCGTCGGGGCAGGTCAGAAGTGCCAGCGCGCACATCCGTGCCCGGCCGACGTCAGACGCGGAGTCTTAAGTGATAGCACTTAAATGTTGCCCCAGCTGCGCAATCAGCTGACCCCCCTTTATACGAATGCAACATTACAGCCTAAGCCGTTGTCAAAACGAAATGGCCTCTGGGTGATGTTCGTTTTCGGCTGCTCTCGTGTGCATGCCAAAACTTTGCAGAACCATTGCAAGGTAAAACGAAGACTTGTTTTTAAACGGAGCACTATTCGGACCAGAAGAATACGCCGGAGGTTTCTATAGCTTTAATCCAGAAGCAATCTCACTGAGCCATCTGAGCTGAGTGCACCACGGTGTATGTGGATAATTTATCGTATTTTGTTGAATATGCTATTATTCAATTTTTTAAAGATTAATATGTTATTGTCATATTAATTATGTTATGACTGCAGCTGGATCTAAGTATGGTGGACCTCTGCGACCCATGATGCGTCAAACTTAAGTGTTAGTAGTGGGCACTCGATATTCACAGAAATATAAAGCTTCATGGAAGCGCTAGCACAAATTGAACCACCTTATATGTGCTCCCCGTGGTCCACCTCTGCCCAGTTAGGCATCCAAATTTTCCCATCAGTGATGCAGTCTTTAAATCAGAGCTTGAAGGATGGCACTCACATGATTGGGGGCATGGTATACGCTGAAACCTATTTTGTTTTCTTGTTGTCTTGGCGCTGAGATGCATTTGACGTGAGATATTTGCTGCGGCGCCCGATTCCTGCAATGGAAAACAGCCGTTGCACTCCATAAAGGCAAGAATATATTTGTAATTATGTGGAAAATGCTCTCATTGAATGCATTATTGAAATAAGTGTTCCGTTTAGCCATTAATAACTCCAATTTTCTCGGACATGCTTTAAAACGGCGAACGTTGTTGGCACGTGCCGTCTTGACTTTCGTGTTTACAGCAACGCATCGATTTCTGGGCATGCATGAAATACCAGCCGACCCCAAAATTACCTAGGTGCTTTATATGTGCCCCAAATGCCTGCTGTGCATCAAAAAATCATGTGCGGTTCTTTAATGGTGGGAACGAACTCCGCTGACCGCTGCGATCCGTATGCCCGCCGGCGGCTACCCAAGTCATTGCGAGTACCACCGGCCGACAAGCACTGAATGCATGATAGGTGCCAACAGGGAAGAGAAACGCTCTGTACTAGAGCAACAAGGGCCGAGTAAATCAGTCGGCTCATTCACTCTAGAGGCCTGGTGAAGTCGAATGTGAGAGCGCAATCACGATCTCTCTTCCGAAGCGGTGTTCGACCGCGTGATTCCTCGCCAACAAAATCGGTTGCATGTTGGCGTCAAATCGAAACAGCCAGTCCACGCGAGTACAAAAGCCAGCCAGCATTTAACTCCCATTCAAACTTCATTCATCCCCGCAAGAGCTCATTAACATTCACGAGCGCCTCCGCTCCGGAGAAGCTCCGTTTAAAATCTGCCGGTCTGACCACCCTCGCGCATGCGCGGATCAATAATCTCCGTTTTAAACCGCCGCCAGACGCTAAAAACGCTGGAAGCAGCGCAAAAAGGTCCCGCCAAACTCACGCCGCCGGGGTAAAAAGATGCGCGGGTATTCGGTGTGATTAGCCGGGATAGCGTGCCCGCACAGCCACCGGCGCAGCAGCTGAGGGCTGTCTATATCCAGGGTGGTGTGGCCATGGTTACGGACACACAAGAGGAAAGAGGAGGAGATGGGCGTCTTCAAGAGGTGGGCTCGTGACTGTCTTAGAGTGATGCATTGCAACGGGCTTGTTAGAAGGGTCTCATTATTTTATTTACTATTATTTTTTTAGTTTTTTATCTTATTTTAGTTATTTTATTTTATGTCAGCATGTCTAAATACCACCAACGGTCTACTGTCCAAAGTTCGATGACTTGTTCGTTTGCATGCTAAACCGCCGTTCCCGCTCTCCATTAACACCATATCAAGCAACTTAAACTCAATGTGAGATGCACACATGCAAGCACCCAGCTAAAACCCCACGCACATGCTACACACACATACAGGCTATTGCTATTTGCACAGAACACGCAGGCTTCAAAACATGCATTTTAAATACGTGCTCACTAAAAGAAAACAGTACCGTGTTTGCATGAGTTCTCATCCAGCTTATGTGACAGAAATTGTCTGGCAGCTGCGTTCAAAAGCATTTCGCTGGTAAATGTTATACTAACTTCATTGCAGTGTTGCGCTCTATTCTGCCGCCCCAAGGCAAAAAGGCCTGAGTGCTTCTTTACCTAATGGCGCTGAAACCTTTATGTCTTTGGACGGCAGCATCGTCAGCAAGCTGTCACCTGCTTGCGTCGGCCCTGCTTCTCGGCGGAGTTGATTCCTTTGGAGTCTTCGGGATTGCTAGCTTCCGGTAAAACGCCGCTCAAGGATGTCAAACGTATGGGAACTTTGCGTAAGGCGCACGCATTACGTTGACAGGCTATTACTGGGAGAAGATACGTTTTTCTTGGGACCTAAAAAGTCGGCACTCCCACCATTAGAGCAGTGACGTCAATGTCAAAACCGAAAGCTCGCTAACCATGTGAGCCCCAAAGAGATGTGGCGAAGCACAGCTTGTGAGGCAAAAGGGACAATGCAGCTTGGTGGCACAGTTGTGGAGAAATAAAGTTCCAACTCAGACGCTGGCATGAAACAGCTTAATGCGAAACTATTTTCACTGATGCAAGCATTACGCATAATGTGAAGTCACATAAGCATGCCAATAGCGCACAAATTGCTGACGCTGGAGCAAATAATCATTGCAATTGAGACGATCTTTATACCCAATAGCTAACGAGCTAAGGTAACATCGCAATCATGCAGCAGCTTTCGCTTAGGTTTTGCCGTAATCGAATAAGTTTACAGCTCTATCCAAGCCCTCAAACGCCTTTGCATGCCGTAGACTTCGAATGAATTTTAGAGTGAGGGAAGACAAATTGACTTCCGAAGATATCGAACCATGTGGCGGCAATATGCCCTGCTCGCGTGGCTGAAACGGGCAACCGGAGCAGAAAGCATGAGCTTTTCAATATCAAAGCTTGAAGAATCTTCACAAGAGTGCATTCGGGAAGAGAGAAAGGATTGTTAATGTGTGACTGAACTAAGCCAGATGGCCAATTCCGGACACTTAAGGTCGTCTCCAAAAGCATTTGCATTGCATTTACATCAGCTATAAAAGGAAAGAACATGGAAGGAAGGGGAGTGGAGGGGAACCCCTCCCCATTACCACCTTTAGGTTACCTGGCTTCGCCCCTATTGCGCGTCGTCAGACAGCCCAAAGTTTGTAAAAATGAAAAAACAGCCCAGCGTAGACACCGAAATATCCTCGACAACTTGGTATCGAAATGCTCGTCTCCCATTCATAACGACCGACAACGCTTTTGGCATGTCCACGTACGCTTCTGTATCATCCTTATCAATATATATGACGGCAGCAAAGCAAAAACAAGAAGACCATGACGAATTGCTCAATGCATCAGCAGAAAGGAAACGCTCCCTACAATTCTTCCGGATATAATTGCTTCGTGTCGTTTATGCTGAAGCAGCTTTATCATTAGTGCACATGATGCATGCTGTTCTGCATGCATTTCGTTAATGGAGGCATTCATGACGTTTACCGACAAGATTGCATCGTTTGCGCAGGTCGTTTAGCATGAGCCACGTGGACAGGTAAGCACCTAAACTCCTCCCATTATTACTCCTGGATCCGCCCAGGATACTTAACATGCATCCCAAATCAGCATAATATGATGTCATCTATATTGATGCAACAGACCGCATTGTAACTTACTTCGGTCGGACGTGAGCCGAGTATCCTCCAAGAGCCGTGGGTAGCACACTTGCTCTGGACATCCCGAGATTCGTCCCGATACTCCGCCCAAAAATCATTCCTGAAGTCGCCTCTGGGCGAGGGGGTGCCAAAATCTGTACCAATAATATGAAATGCCCTTTAGAATAGTCAGCCAACCGTAAAATGTTTTGTGGTTGTGAAATACCGCTGCAAAAAACCCTGCGGCCTCAATGAAACGCCTGAATTAAGATGCATGTATGGTTACAATATGTGTTACGCCAATTATTTTGTTCTCCGGTGCCAAATGTCCACTCATACATGGACTATACTTCTCTATGTATAGCCTTCGAAACTGTTATCGATTGTATGTGGAAAGAGGAAAAAGTGGTGCGAAAACAGCAGTTGGTGATTCGCGTTTCATCAGTTTATATGAAATGCATGTGAAATGCAAACGGCCCATCTAGGAACCTATATAAGGCATGAGATAGTGTTAAAAGACATTCTTGTCAGGTGTGAGTACAGGAACTTCAGTTATGAGGTAGATCGAACCTCTGATACAAACTTTTAATTTGCTGCGCCTATTGCGTAAGGCTTGGCTCAAAATGCTGACTACACTACGATTTCAGGCATCATAATGATAAGACCACGAGCCTTAACACCAGGCCTCATAACCATAATCATGAGCCTTACCATCAATTCGGGTTTCATTAATTCTTAAATAATTTTTTTAGGTTTTTTTTCCATAAACACAAACGCAACGCGTGCAGGCACGCGTACAGCGAAAGACGCACCCATCGGACGCTTTCCGCGTCGTCGAGACACCGTAAACGCGTCCCCGTCCAACTCGCCCGACTGTCTCCCACGGTGCTCTCGAAAACCTCAGCAGCGCACCGCTCCGCTTCCGTTGGCTCCCCGGGGGTCAAGGACGGTGACCCCGAGCGGCCGACCGGTACCGGAAACTGGTGTGAAACGAGACTGCGCTGGCGGCCGGAAGTGGCCTGCGGCGAGGCATGTGGCGCTGTTTGCGAGGGTGCGCGCTCCGCGTGGCTTTCGCGGATTCGGCACGGGGAGGACTTCAAGATTCAAGTCGCAAGTGCGGGGGGGGGACGAGGAAGTGATTATTGATCTGAACCTAGCGGTGCAGATTTTCATTCGGACGAAACATAGTGGGCTAAGGGCGTTGACACCCAGCGAAAAGAGGAAATTATACTTTATAGAGAGAATTGCAGTAGAGGCAATGTAGATGGAGAATGCAGCGCTATGCAGCAGTGTGTTCGCTGGTGTTTAATGTTCCAAACTGCATAGCAAAGTGATCAACAAAAGGGGCGGATGAATAGAACGCGAACGTCTTCATACGCCATGTGAATATCACCACTACGCACGGAAGTTGCTGGGTGAAAGACATGGCTCAAATAACCAAGGCAGTTGACGCGCCCTAAAACCCAGTAGCCAACTAACTGGGTGAAAGGCTTCATGTGCACCAAATGTTCAGAGTTGTGTGGTGCATGTGAGGAAACTACAACACGGCCGTATTCTCAAGTGATTCTTGAGGAAGACCCCATCCGACCTCACTCATTAGTCATCATCTCTCAAAAGAAGCTTAGCATAGGTCGTGCATAGCTGGAAGGAAGTACCGCTGCATTTTACAGCCTCTCACCCAATTATCTTAAATTTATGTTTCAATTTGTTCCGACTCGAGTTTCTGCACTGGTCTTAAATATCAAGTATTCACAATGCCTCACAGCGCTTTACCTTTTAAAGCCTTTCCCACGATCACCGCAAATTTATGTTCCAATTTGTTATTGCTCCAGTTGCTTCGTTCGCTTAGCGCCCGTACTTCTGCAAATACGGGCAGATCATTCCGAACGAACGAGGAGCTTTGAGTACAGGAGCCCACCTCGGCCGAACCTTAAAACAAGCGACCCGTGCTCGGGCTGCCCCTGTTCGGGCACGCTGTTAACGCACGGGCTCAAGCCTCATTATGGTCATCACTGCCACCACCCATTGTGAAGAACTTAATTATCAACTGATTCACGGCTTGGAGGCGCCATGGTAAATCGTGCGTGAAATTGACGCTCTCCTATCGGAAGATCGCTTTCCGGTGTGCATAATTTCACCGGCGAGTTGCCGCTGACGTCACAAGAGCCATGAGCACTGATACTGGCGCCAATTAGAGCCTGCAGTTGCAATGTTGCACGCTTGGGTGGGCGCACAGAATGCATCATTGCGGCGTTTATTGGAAACCGTTTGCAGTTTAGTGGCCACTACTCTAGACTGTAACTGAGGCAGGTAGTCACCCGGGGACCATCATGGGAGAGAGCGAGCATTGCTGAGAACAGCGGCGAATTGCGAATAGCGGGACGAAATGGACAATGAGGTGGTTCATAGCACGCTCGATCAACGGCACTTCGGTGATTTGATACTGCGATGGGAGGTCAACGGTCGAAGGTGTTTGTATTCTGTTATATATTTGTTTGTTGTATACTTTGGTTCGCGCCGAGAAACACGACAAACATACGAAATGAGTTAATAAGTGATGCCCAAAACAGGATATGTCAACGCAACGTCATGCCGTCAGTCTTCATATTTGCCGTATTTGACGTTATCGTGTACAAACAGCTGTCCGGTCTGATTTCGGGCATAAGCCACGTTGAGAGTGCTTGGCTTTTGCACTAGGAACTAGGTGCGACCTAAATACCTGGGCAGGTTTTGGGTCAAGGTCAGATACATGAAAGTCACAGACAGACTGTACGGACCGATTGTGATTTGAGTACTTTTCGCAAGTTCATCAGTCTTGCGAAATCACTTGTAAGCCATCGGTCGGAGTTCATCCGCGCGCAGAATTTCTGGAGTTCTTGACATGCTGGTCGACCTTGACGCCTTGACGGCCACCTTGACAAGGGCGTTGCACCAATCGCTGGCCGATTTACTGCCCCGCTGCTATTACAAACCTCAAACCAGCCGCAAGGTCACGACCTTCCACATCACGTGACATGCAGGCCAGCTGAGCGACGTCTCACGCGACAGATCACGTGACGGGAGCAGCAGCCTAGCCGGCGTGCTTATTCCAGCGCAGTGTCAGCTGATTACTGACGGGACAGCTGATCCTCGCCCGGCCCCCGACTGTTTTAAACTCCGTTAAAGCTCGGGCGGCAGCGGCTTGTCGGTGTTGCCATCTCTGAGCCGTGGGGCTACAAGCCCATTTATGAGTCATGAGGCTACAAGCCTATTTCTGAGCCGTGAGGCTACTAGCCCCTCTCTGAGTCATGAGGCTCTGAGCCCATTTCTGAGCCACGAGGCTACTAGTCCATCTTTGAGCTGTGAGGTCACAAGCCTTTTTCTGAACCGTGATGCTACTAGCCCATCTCTGAGCCGCGAGGCTACCAGCCTATCTATTAGCCGTAAGAGCACCGGCCCATGGCTAACGTAGGCAGGTGGTGCCGAGTTACGCAGAGCCGTTCCAGCTCACTTGAAACAGTTTGCTAGAAGTTGCCGAGTACGCGTTACGCGCGTGCCCGGTCATGACCGTGCCATAAATTATACGCTCCGATGGTCAAGCAGCCTCTTTCGGGTCATTGAAGGTCATTCAAACGCCGAATTACGCGCTAAACGGCGTTCTATCGAGTAGAAATATATCAGCTTGCCAGTATGAGCTCGTCAATCAAGTTCAACAGCTATATGGTGATCTGTTTCGTGTTTATGGGGTTCATCCCGTTTAAGTCTCTCACTTAAGCATTTCCACCCTACCATTTTTACAGCTCATTAGCGTAAAACTGCATCGGTGCCACACATCCTGGCGTAAAAATGTGCCCGGTAAAAAATGCGTGAAATATGTTAAAAAATGTACAAAATGTAAAAAATGCGTAAAAATGCGTAGCATGGCACTGCTATGAATATATAGCCCGTCGAAAGTTTCAAAGCATAGCAATCTAAGATGGAGCCAAGACACTGCCAATAGTGATGTAGTAGTACCTTTTTCTTCAGGAGCTTGATTCATAATTCCAGGCTAATGTTATACAATGTTTTGCTGAAGTGCTCCTTCAAGAGGCGCCCATTCGCTCTTCTGGGACGCATTCTCTGCAGCAAGAAAGCACGGAGATTCATTGAAAGCCTGCTGAGTGTTGTTAAAAGCTCAGACTTTCATCAACCCCATCAATTTTAAGTCACGAGTAAGTTATATTTCGGCAAAATGATTCAGTACTAATGTGACATGAATATTTACATATCACATTTTGAGGATGCATGGCCCCCTTACCCCCTCCCCCCTCACCCCTACATACACATACACACACAAACATGATCGCCATGACGGCGCAAAAAGATCGCCTCAAGAGGACATCAAGATTGTACGGCACATGGATCCAAGATTGGAACCCAACTGGCTGCGATCCACACGATCACCACCGGAGATAGCTGCCTGACATCCCCAGGAATGCTCCGCACATTCTGCTCAAAAGGACGGACATTCCCGAAATGCCACTGCCGCGCCCGCGTCGTACGCCGACTTCCCAACACCAAAGGCGCCATCTATTCCCAATCACGTGATATTGACTGCCAGGAATTAATGACACCACTCACGGCACGTAGAAACGGTGTCAATGCCGTCGAATTTCTAATGGTTTCCAGCGATTCGAGCTCAATCGATTGGTTAACTTGTGGTGGTGGTCGACTGAGTCAGAGAGTGAATGGAGCTATTGTGCCGTTTACTGGTGTCCCAAAACTGGGAGGTGTCAGTGACCACCCTGACTGAGAGTGATAATCAAATGCGACACATGGGCCATTTAAACCTAGCTAGCTGCAGCCGTGGGAGAGCGCGGGAAGTTCCGAATCACGTTTTCGGCCTTCGCGCGTACCGTGCATACAGATCGTACAGTTCGCAGTCATAAAAGACACTATGGAGAGGACACCCTCTGCAAGTCCCCTCCAAATATGAGTGTCTTTACACAGTTTGTTAGTTTTCTGTGCATGCGAAGTCCTTTAACGAAAATTCGTGAACAGGGAGACAGATTCGGGAACAACCACGAAAGTTTTGTGAAACCTCTATGAGTATCAGCGACTGAGGAGATCATATTAGTTCCCAGGTCCTGTTGCACAACGAGTTTCGGGCCTTATTCCCGGCACGTGGGGGTCAAGGGCACCGTCCACTTGGCTGTTACACCCCATATCTGCGGTCCTGTACAAGCGATACCTTTTGTAGCAAACTGCAAGTCTGTATGTAATTTGCTGTAATATCTACATGCATTACAGCAAGCACACTTGCGTACATTACAGCAGCATACATGCACCGTTCACTATCTTTTTTGTACGCCGAATGTTCTCGATCCTCGGAATAGCACACAGATAAGGATGGAGCTAAAGTTAAGTGACGAAAGCTTGATTTGCTCGCATTACTACTACCGTATTGACTCAAAAATTATCCGCTCCACCAGTCTGAGCTATTTCGAAACCCTAGATCAGCCACTAGATCACCTTGCCTCTTGATGTCACTGGCCGGCCAGCTGACGTCATTGGTCTTCAGCTGGCCACTTTATCTGACCTCTGTTTTGTTGCGTTTAGCGTGTTGCTTATCCATATATCTCCATCTCGTATTGCAAAAACGATATCCAGGGGACCCCAACCCTTGCTTTGATTCGCCCTTTTCCATAATGCGGCATGATGGGGGTCGATGAAGCTCTCTCCCCTCATTCTCTCTCCCCCTTACAGTTTTCAAGCTAAAAACGATTAAGTCCCGCAGAAAAGTGGGTTGTTCTCAACAAGATGTCGTGATTGGTGATGTTTTATCGTTCCTTGGTCGATAATTGACCCGATTAGGCTCCATCAAGTATCATTCTTTCCTCCAAATGACACTTGTAAGGCGTTGCATGTACATACAAACATGTACACACAAGCATGCCATGTACCAACATGAACCTTACACAGGCATGCTTCCTGTTAAATTCTTAGCACATTTCTATGTGCTAAGCTTAGCTGTATGTGTTTTAGGGGTGTGCTCATGATGTAAGAGTTCGTTAATGTGACAGTGTTGGTCCGCCGCCTGCTCCGGTCGTGGATCGCCGTGCAGTGTTCCTAAAAAACGACGCTTCTCGAAAACTGGAGATGCTGGAGTTACTTTTTGTGGTGTCAAAACGAGTGCAATAAATGCCCCAGAAGCTGCTGAAGATTTGAGCGCGAGTGCCCGACATACCGGAAAGATATCATCAGACAAAATTAGGGGCGGGGCGACATCCCCACCTATCACGGGCTGGGGTACATTGAGGCTAGCTTGACCCTTGGTGAAGACGCTGCGCAAATAACGTGATGAACATACCACAAACCAACAGACCAGGGCAATGTACACTTTTACGTTTGTCTTTGCTCAGGACGTGACTTTTGGGTGCACGGGGTCAGTGACCCCGGCAGGGACCAGCTGTCGCTGAGTACCAATGACCCAAAGTTTATCGCTTAATTACCGAACCCTCCGATATCCCCTGAACCCCACGAACCGCTCCCGCCTTTCTCTTCTCACGTCCTGCTGCCGTTCGCTGACCGCCCTGGCCGTCCCGTTGCCTTGTCGGTCATATCTGTCGGCTGTCGGTCGGGTCGCTCTCGGCGTGGCGGTGGAGCGCAACTTTGACACGCTTGACCGCTCTCAATCACGTGAATTTGGATCATGCCCGGACTGTCCCGGTATCACCATGATCAAATCCCCAATGCCCAATTGCATCCCCAACTCTGACATGGTCGCCTGTCAGATACACCCATTTACCAACGCCCGGCGTATAAGCATGTGTTCGTTGCCTGCATCTGAATATTTACGCGCGCTTTTCACAGCCGTAAGATAACTGCTTCCCACCTGGTGCCGTCCTTGGGCCGCGCGCAGCCAGCGCGGCGAGACACGACCGCCTGCAGGCTAAGCACAGCTTGTACGGCGTGACAGGCCATTCCGACGTGGCGCACCCGAGTCACCACACGGCTTGCCGACAACTACCCTGTTTGGGAGTCTGGTATGAGTACAACGGCTCCAGAGTGCAGACCATCATGAGAACAACGGCCCCAGAGTCCAGCTCATCATGAGTACAACGGCTCCAGAGTGCAGCTCATCATGAGTACAACGGCTTCAGAGTCCAGCTCATCATGAGTACAACGGCTTCAGAGTGCAGCTCATCATGAGTACAACGGCTCCAGAGTGCAGCTCATCATGAGTACAACGGCTTCAGAGTCCAGCTCATCATGAGTACAACGGCTTCAGAGTCCAGATCATCACGAGTACAACGGCTCCAGAGTCCAGCTCATCATGAGTACAACGGCTTCAGAGTCCAGCTCATCATGAGTACAACGGCTCCAGAGTCCAGCTCATCATGAGTACAACGGCTCCAGAGTCCAACTCATCATGAGTACAACGGCTTCAGAGTCCAGCTCATTATGAGTACAACGGCTTCAGAGTCCAGCTCATCATGAGTACAACGGCTTCAGAGTCCAGCTTATCATGAGTACAACGGCTCCAGAGTCCAGCTCATCATGAGTACAACGGCTTCAGAGTCCAGCTCATCATGAGTACAACGGCTCCAGAGTCCAACTCATCATGAGTACGACGGCTTCAGAGTGCAGCTCGTTATGAGTACAACGGCTTCAGAGTCCAGCTCATCATGAGTACAACGGCTTCAGAGTCCAGCTTATCATGAGTACAACGGCTCCAGAGTCCAGCTCATCATGAGTGCAACGGCTCCGGAGTCCAGCTCATCATGAGTACAACGGCTCCAGAGTGCAGCTCATCCGTCCGCGCCGTGTGAACAGGTGCGAAGCGTACATGCTGTTCTTTTTTTTAGATGGCCAGTCACTGAACCGGTGCCGACATAACGCCAGCACTCGAAGGAGTTCGAGAGGGCTGCCTCGCCGCCAGTCTCGCCGGCTTATCTCCTTTGTGAGGCTTATTTTTCCCATGCATGCTTAATTTGGGTTAATATACATAGCTATACGCCATCCGCCCATCCGGCTGCTGGCCCCGTCCCAATGCGATTATAAACTGCTGTCTTCCGTTTTGTCATGAATGTTTCATGGCGGCCGTGGCTTTGCTTAACTAAAAGCACGTGTACCTGTCCTGTAATTCCAATATACCCATCATGGAGCGTATCATTCACTGAGACACGTTTGCATTTGGGTAATGAAATACATGCAGGCTCTTGCGGAACACTTCAGACAGCAATGATCGTGCAAGCCCTGCAACAGCCAAGGTACACTTCTTTGTTCTCGAACGATGTCGTCATGCTCCTCAATGCGACAAAGCTTCCTGAAAATGGGAGACAATAATGATTACGCAGGAGGACGACAAGTCTGGGTGAGATATACGAGAGTCCTCCACAGCTTGTAATTGCTGCGGGTGCGGGGGGGGTGTTAGCGGACAAGATTATGATGATCAATCAGAGTGATTCAGAACGGTCAGAGGGAGTCAGAACGGTCAGAGGGAGTCAGAGCGGTCAGAGGGAGTCAGAGCGGTCAGAGGGAGTCAGGACGGTCAGAGGAAGTCAGGACGGTCAGGGGGAGTCAGAGCGGTCAGAGGGAGTCAGGACGGTCAGAGGGAGTCAGAACGGTCAGAGGGAGTCAGGACGGTCAGAGGAAGTCAGGACGGTCAGGGGAGTCAGAGCGGTCAGAGGGAGTCAGGATGGTCAGAGGGAGTCAGAACGGTCGGAGGGAGTCAGAACAGTCAGAGGGAGTCAGAACAGTCAGAGGGAGTCAGGACGGTCAGAGTGGTTCATTTAGTGCCATGGCGGGTCTGGCGGGTTCGCCAGGCCTCTTTAACCCTCCTTGATCTCATCACTTGCCCTGGCCTCTGAGACCCGTCCTTGAAACCTTTGAACCATTCCGAGTTTGCGACCTGCCCTGACCGCCGTGACCCGCCCTGACCTCCGTGATCTGCCGCAGGACTCCGTCGCCCATTCCTTCCCGGACACGCCACTCCTAACTGTCCCATGCCGTAGCGGCATGCTCTTGCAAACCGCACGCGTGCCGACCCAGTCTCGGGCCGCCGCTCGCTTTTCACGCGCTCATCCAGGCGGAACGAGGCCCATGCTCGGCGCGCACTCGTCCGGCTCGCCCAGCCGGCTCATCCCGGCCGATCGTCGGGCAGGTCCTGCTGGGAGCTCGCCTGCGGGGCGGGGTCACGTCTGTCGCGCGCATGAGTGGTTCAGGTTTGCTCAACGTGAGGATCAGCTTTGTCCGTGTTGTATCGATCGGCGGGGGATTCACTGGTTTCGTCAGGCTTTTTAGAGTGGTCTCGATGGCAATCGCATGGCTGGCTGACCGCGCCGGCAATCGCATGGCTGGCTGACCGCGCCGGCAATCGCATGGCTGGCTGACCTCGCCGGCAATCGCATGACTGGCTGACCGCTCCGGTTAGCTTCAGGGATTGCGCAGCTTTCCAGTGGTGTATGTTTGGTTGCGTGGAGACACTTTTCCCTGTTGATAGCTCCCTTTCCGTGGGACGAGTTACGTTTTGATTCCTCGCGTTGTCCTTTCAAATACGCAGGCCTTCCTGAATCTTGCTCAAACAAATGTCAACTGATGCAACTTATCCTAAGTTGATCTGCGTGAAAAATTGAACACGATTCGGGTGCAAATGAGGTGATGGATGCATTGTCGCAACCGACCCGTGGGATTGCACGTTGTCCGTCACGTGTCGATGGCTCTAACTCACCGTGTCGCAGCGCCTGATCATGTCAGAGGAGTGTTGATGTTCCGGATGGTTGCGTAAGCACCGAAACGTTCCTACAGATGTGAGAAACGACCTCAAAACGGAGCTCTGATGAGTTCCGTAGCGAATGCTCTTTCATCATCCTACAGCGCAGGTCCATTGAAGCACTTTTACAAATTTGATCCGAACCCTTTGAATTGATGGACTTTTGGGATCACCGCTCTCGCTGAGCAGTGCTTGTTGTGTGAGCCCTGACTCCATCCGATTCATCCGAACCATCCGATCGCGCAATCCCAGACAACGGCAGAATTTAGTGGCGAAAGCTTGACGTGCCGCAATGCTCGGCACGGTCCGTCCTGCCCTCTGACGTCAACTGACCTTTAGCGCGACCGCTGCCACCAGCCGCAGGCCATACCTATCAAGGGCAAATAGCGAGCGCCTTAAAGCGACTCGAACCCACCCTGCCGCGGGTGAGTGGATCGGAAGGCAGGCGCTATAACCAACTGAGCCATCGGGACGGACAAGCTCAGTAAAAAGTGCGTTTGGCGTGGGTGGCCCAGAGTTTACTCGGTGTCACCTACACGCAGGCGGTCACGCCGAATCAGGGAGGAAAACCGCGTCACCTTATAAGCCATGTCACAGCGAATGACCCGGGTTTTTCCGAAGCGAGACCAGCCGAAGCCTAGTAAATCGACACGCGTTCAGTTCGCCACGGTTGGTGAGCAAGCAACGGTGAATGACATTCGAGTTCGCGGACAGAAGGGAAGGACGGCCCATTGCAAGTGGCTTGTCTCAGCTGCCCCGGGGTGGGCGCTCTCCGAATGCACTGAGGCGTGCAGAGTCTGACGGTTTTCAGCGGGGGCGCAGCCAGGTTCGCCGGAATGGGGGGAGTTCAATCAAAGATAAAAATGAGATAACAATTGTTCGTTCGGTGATTTGTTCGCTCGCTTGCCGTTGTTTTCTCTGAAGCTCACCACCTGGAATCGCGTCGCTTGCCAAATTTGTTCTCCGTTTCTGAAGGTGCCCATGATTTATCTAAAAAGGTTTAGACGGAAACATCATGCATACAAAGTGTGCATTTTCCATTCCTTGCCGGAAGGCCTGGTGACCTAATGTATTGTCATGTCTTCCACCACGCGGACGATGGTTTCATGAGGTCTTCGAACCGTGATACGCATCGTCTCTTATTTTAGTGGTGTGGTTCGACCAGCAGGTGGGATCCCAGGTTAAAGGGAATGTTCACACTTAAAGATATTGAAGCAGGCAGGGACGCCACTTTATATACTTTTGAGGGGTGTGAGTCGCTGAGTGCTGGCCTCACTCCCCTATACCTTTGCTCCTCTGGGCCCCTGAATGCATAGGAATAAAGAGGGAGCATTGGGCCAAATAAATGCAGAGCAACTATATGAACGATTGCTGCACTAGGTAGAATTGCCACATTCACACATCACTGTTGCCATCACGTTAATTTGTCCCAAATGGTATGCTGGAGGCACCAAATAATTTTGACTCGATAACTGCTTGTTCAGCTAAGCCAGTCTGCAAATGTTTGACATGCTTTGCAAATGATAAGGCCTGGAATGAGATACAGAACAACTGACTGCAATATGAGGCAGATCTCAGAATTAGCAGACCTGCCTGTCCCCGAGAATAAGCGACGCCGAGATTGTCTTCATTGTGTTGAGTCAGTTTCTTGGGGTGGTCGGGTCCGCACGTAAATATCCGGTGTGCGTTTACACCTTCTACATGAAACTTCAGTATATGTGTGGCTACATGATCTGCACGGCTATCGGGCTTCTGATTTGGTCAGCATTTTCTTTTTCGTAGGCGCTGTCTCCTTTCCGTTGAAGCTCCCCTCCGAGATCTGGGCTTGAGCACACGGCAAGAGTAAGGTTTTCGTGCATGATAGCATAAGCAATGTCAATTTGCAGGAGGCCTTTCACCCCGATCTTTTGAACATCCCATTTGTTACTACGTAATCTCGGGTGTAAGATGAAGTAACCAGCGTCGGTCAAATACAGACGTCCACGAACACCTGTGATGCAACAGCTACAAATGTCACTTGAGAACGACACATACACACAAGATACAACCAGGTGCATAAATTTGAATACAGCATGGAGCCAGCTCGCTCCGTGCTCTGACGGAGCAGTCGGATGATGATTTCCCCCGCCTAGAGTGCACATTCCCGCCAGCATGTTGCTGACACAACGCTAGCTGCTCTCGGCCATCAGTTCCGGTGCAGTGGCCGGGCGCGCCCCGAGCTTGTGCCAGTCATTAACAGCGGTTGTGGCACCTCCCGCCGCCCAGTTCGATGTTTCCCGGCTCTGCAAGCGTCGATAAGGGTCATTCGTCACGCTCGGACGAGCTGGAAGACGCCCTTGCAGCCGCCCACCGCGCCGCAGAAGTCGACCGCGGCCGCGCGCGCCGCCCCGGGCGATTCGAGCCCCACGGCGATGGCGACCAGGCTGGTTTCGCCACCGCAACAAAGGCGGAGGAAGACGAGAGTGCGCGTGCGGGCGTCTCCGGATGAAGAATCGTCACCGGCTCTGTAACACTTTCGCTGAAGAGGCCGGTTCCGCAACAGTAATTTTCCAGGTTGCTGGTGGCTGCGACTGTGCACGAGAGATCTCGTAAAGATCTGGTGCACGCCGAGTCCAAGTCGTGTCATGGGGCGCAAATTTGTCATATCTTTGCCATGTATACATTAAAGGTGCAACTCAGGTGTGGAAGGGTAGGGAACTAGGCCATGTCAATTAGTTGGACCCGTGGAACGGTCGTGGTCATCATTATAATCATACATTTCCAAGACATCCATGTCGTGTCAAGTCCCCAATGAAAAGCGCTGTTGACGCGGCACGAGCGTCGATGACTTTCAACTAGCCTGCTCTTAAAAGGAGACTACCAAGCTCGGGGAGCATTCGATACCCTTGGGCGACTTGCCCTGTCCTTTCCCCGCTCGCGACGCGAGACGCTGGAATCATCGCTGAACAGATCCGGGCTGAACAGATCTGAGCTGAACAGACCCGGGCTGAACAGACACGGCTGAACAGACCCGGGCTGAACAGACCGGGGCTGAACAGACTTGAGCTGAGCAGACCTGTGCTGAACAAACCCGGGCTGGACAGACCTGGTCTGTACAGACCTGAGCTGAACAGACCCGGGCTGGGCAGACCTGGTCTGTAAGCATGGGCGTCGCAGCTGACGGTTTAAAGTTGACCTTATACAACGACGGGATGCATCAGGGCGACTGGCGATAAGTTGACGAAGCGAAAGGATGTGCACCACATGAGCACTACTTTCATCGACGGACTTGGGTCACAATTCGCCAGAGTAGGAACTGAAAGATTTGAAGACCGCTGGAGAGGGGTAGCTCCTGCTCTGGTGGGGGAGGAGGCATCGCTGATCACTTACTAGCTGGCGCCAGCGTGGTTTGCGTTGCATCTATAAGGAGACAGGCTGACGCTACATCAGTGAACGGCCTCAAGCAAGTTCTTCGCTAGATTCCGTGAGGATAAGGATAAAGTGTCCATTATTTCAGCATCACAAAAGACGCTGAAGTGGCATACTTATCGAAGGCATTTCGGACTCTGTGTTATTATCAGTATGTAACCCGATCCCTTTCAATTTGATTTTCGCAGTGCGTAAGAGACTGTAACAAGTGCTGAAGTTTTTAAATGCGAAGCGGGCGCAGCGAATTCGATCACTGCCAAGCACAGGACTTCTAGGCGGATATGGTACGCCCCAACAACCAATCCATTGCCGCACTAACAAGGCATGCATCAGAGATAAAGCTCCCGGAAAGAAATCCCTCGTGAATAACCGACCCAAGTACCAGAGCCAGCTTGACCGACTGCGATGCTTCCCGGCAAGACAGTCAGCTACAGAGCGTAGGGCGCCCAGATTCCGCTGCCGCCCCCTCAACTCCCTCCCTCCCGGTAGGCCACCCCGCCAGCACGGCTGAGCCACCGGCTGCGCCTCCACCGCCTGCCACCGGCTGCGCCTCCACCGCCTGCCACCAGCTGCGCCTCCACCGCCTGCCACCGGCTGCACCTCCATCGCCTGCGAGGCACGGGCCGCGATCAAAAGGAAGGCGCCCAATCCGGCACGGACCGGCCAATTACCAATTAGCCCGCCCACTTTCCTTCCGCCGCGCGGCTGCCGGCGCAGCGGCGAGCGTGGCGCGGGTGCGGTGGCAGATGTGGCGCGGTGGCGGCGGCGCAGTGCGCCGAATGCAGCGCCGAGACGGTGGGTTCGGCTGCTGGGCGAAAGAGGAGGCAATTTGGATCGTTTCGCAGCGCGGCGGAAAGCGATGGTTTCCTCAGATGTGCCGCCTCGACGGAGGCGGCGCCATGACCTGCAGCAGGCATCCTCTTCTGCAGCAGACGTCCTCGCCTGTGCCTTCTCAGGATTTTAGTGGATAAAGGATGTTACGGGCAATGCACGTGCCAGATTCATATGTCGTCCACCGTCCAAATGCAGGCCGGCGCTTTGTCTGGGGACCAGGGTCATCACACAGCGAGTATTTTACTACAACGTCCCATTCACAGAAATCTCATCACACGTCTCCCATTCCCGCAAAGCGCAGACCAAAGCATCAACACGCACTGTCTGTGAGACATGGCCCTTCCTAGAACACCCAGAACTGTTATGTGTGGGGTTCGGGGCAGGTGACAGCTGTTGGTTGGCACTTTTCCGTTAGCTGCGATTACAGAATGGTCCGTGCCTTCGCGAGGCATGCTGTGCTCTGAGTTTACTTCCGTCAGAGCGATCAGCGAAGGTCTTAGTCATACTGCTCCCCTGGGAGAGAGCAAACACTCTCTATCCTCTCTCTCTCGCTCTATCTCTCTCCTCTTCTCTCTCTCTCTCTCTCTCTCTCTCTCTCTCTCTCTCTCTCTCTCTCTCTCTCTCTCTCTCTATCTCTCTCTCTCTCTCTCTCTCTCTCTCTCTCTCTCTTCTCTCTCTCGCTCTCTCTCTCTCTTCTCTCTCTCTCTCTCTCTCTCTCTCTCTCTATCTCTCTCTCTCTCTCTCTTCTTCTCCTCTCTCTCTCTCTCTCTCTCTCTCTATCTTCTCGCTCTCTCTCTCTCTCTCCTCTCTCTCTCTCTCTCTCTCTCTCTCTCTCTCTCTCCTCTCTCTCTCTCTCTCTCTCTCTCTCTCTCTCTCTCTCTCTCTCTCTCTCTCTCTCTCTCTCTCTCCTCTCTCTCTCTCTCTCTCTCTCTCTCTCTCTCTCTCTCTCTCTCTCTCTCTCTCTCTCTTCTCTCTCTCTCTCTCTCTCTCTCTCTCTCCTCTCTCTCTCTCTCTCTCTCTCTCTCTCTCTCTCTCTCTCTCTCTCTCTCTCTCTCTCTCTCTCTCTCTCTCTCTCTCTCGCTCTCTCTCTCTCTCTTCCCTTGTGATGCTTTTTGTCTTTGCTCTCTTCCTCTCTGTCCCTATCTTCGCCTGTCCCTGTTTTCACGCCTAGCTGGTTTTCTATAATGAGATAATAATACCCACAACACGCACGTCGGAAACGGATGAACACCTTAGCATGTTGTATCAAGTAGCAACGGGTAGGTAGATAAAATTTCCGATTCATTATGAGTATATTGGTGCTTAGGTCTTTGCAATGCAGTAAGTTCAACCATAGCAATATTATGTGAACACATACTTGGTTGTACACCGTTGGTTGTTTGCAAAAAAAGCTGAATTATCCGTTTTCATCGCATCATGTCACCAATGTACCTGGTGGTAGTCGACTAAAATGAGAAATCCCTTCCTGCCCACAATATAATGTGATGGTTTCGAACAAAATACGAGAAAATGAGAGAGATAGACAGAACAAACCCCCTCAATATTTTTGACATGTCCAGAGTCACACGGCCTTCAGGCTCGACTCTGCAACCTAAGTCATGATGTAATGCACTTAACGTGGTAACACTCGTCAGTGGCAATTAAAGTGACGTCAAAATACATCATGATAGCGAACGTCAAAACATGCTAACAAACGCTATTCTCTACAAGTAGCATGTTTTCATCAAATGTGCAGTCTACGTCCTCCTAAGCTCTCGATGCACGAAGCCGTGTCCGCGTCAGCACACATCTGGACAGAAATAATCATTACAAGCACTTCACACGCACATTCACGATAATGAGTCGATTTTGCGCTCATAAACAATTACACAAGTACCTACAACGCAAATTACAACGCCGCTGGTCAATTACCGGGCGTGGAACCGCTGCCCTGTGTGTATCACACGTACCTCAGCGCTCAGCACTGCCGAATCGCTCTAATCATCACGCATCAGTAGCCTGGTACCCGCCGGGCCGCATAACTGATCTGAAACTCCCCAATTTCCGCGCCCATCTTCAATTCCCACGCGCCTCGCGCCGCTCCCACGGCAGCCGCTTTGAAGGTGCCGCCGCGTGCTCCTGCGTGCGGCGCAGGCGCCTCCGCCGCCGCAGATGTTGCTGGTCGGTAATTGGTTCGGTTACTTGCACGGCGATAATTTATGGCATCGTTTATGGATAATCAGCTGGACTTCTGGACCGCTGGCGATCGTTGAAACGGGCACGTTTCTCTGTGATTGACACGTGTGCACTGTGCACAGCCCACAAAGAGCTTCTGGTCGGAGCAATGGGATCGTGACAGGCTATAGAGCGCCGAGCAATCTGAGCGCGATGAATGAATCTCGGAAGTGGTCATGTCCCGCCTGCAGGGAGACCCTCGGGCCAGTACTCACGTGGAGATAAAACTGACCTGCAGTTCAGGCGTGCGGCGTTATCTGAGAGCATCTCTGGCTAGATCACTTTTGGTTGGAATGTAGATTTTGCTTTATGACAGGTGAATGGTTCGCTGATTTAGAGACCGAGAGACCTCAGTGGGAAGAAACAAACACCTCAAAGAGGAAAACATCTGGCCAGTTTATTCTGAATATGCTGTGGCCGCTCAGTGTTTTCCCGTAACAGTTCCTAATTACGGCAAAGCATGCTGGATAAATTCCATACAAATACTACCATGTAAAGAGATATCTAACGGTGCAGAAATTTATTTCCTTTCACGGTTTCATTTCTCGAGATTGTTCTGACGTTCAGTATATGCCATACGATCGCGCAAAGCTTGGGGTAGTTATCAAATGACGGGGCGCTCCACGTCATACTGCGTTTTGAAGCAGCATCGCTCTACAACGAGGAGCAAATCACGATCTCTGCGAGCACCTCTTCAAGCCTATGCAATGCAGACTAACGACTGCGGTTTGTGCGATTGTGATCTGTGCATTATGGGATATTTGACGTAATTCGCCGTTGCCACAAACCACCAACATCGCTTCGCAGAGCTGCTTCACTGCGGACTTTCAATGTGGTCCCGACTGCGGCCGCACCTTCCCAGACATACTGCAGCGTAAAGACCGAAAGGCGGATGAAAGCACGCAAAGCGAGTAAGGGCGCTACAAAGCAGCTTTCTGAGCTGACGCCCCTCCAGGCGCTTTGATCGACCTACCCGCTCCCTTTCCTGTGTCATCTGTCATACGTAGCCGCCACCGTATCATCACAGCGCGCCAAGTATCTCTGCACAGCACGCGCCGGTGTGTGCCCCGTGCTGTGAGCTGTCTGCTGTGTCACCGCGGCAGCTGCTGCAGAAGGCGCGCGCGTGCACGTGACAGCGCGTGTGTGCACCTGATGCATGACTGACCGTCACGCGATGGGCGCATCCGTCATCTCGGCGGTGGGGCCGTGACAGCAGGCGTGGACGGGTGGTTAGCGTGTTTGAATAGTGTGCCAGCTAGCCTTCGGAAATCCAGCCAGTGAACTGGCAAGAACGCTGCTGCCAGTGCATGATATGAGAGTTCTGGGTATGATTATCGCGTCCCTCCCCTTACCTGATATTCAAGAGCCATTTTGACGTAATCATCCTCAGTCGGCATCATCAATAATCAGCAAATGTCATCGACCGTCACCAATCATTATCGACAATCACTAGCACCAATCACCGTTGACAATCACCAGCACCGGTCACCAATAATTGGCAGTCATCGCCAGTCAGTACTGATCATCAATCATCCATGGTCATCAATCAACAATCATCATCCGCATCAATCATCCAGAAATCATCACGTCGCTCCGGTCGGCATCTTTCACGCCTGGGGCATTGGCCAGGTCCGTGTGAGCGCAGCGTCAATGTCGACCTTCACCTCACATATGATCATGTGGGCCAACGAGCCCTGCTATTGATGTCATGCTGAATGGTATGACATCATCAATATCAAAACAATGACATGACAATTTGCAGTAACCTCCGTGCCACTTCGGTCCGTCAGTGATGAGTCGTGGCCAGATGTCCAATATATAGTGTTCATGTAGATGCTGTACATGTACACATGATATATGCATGTGCAGTGGAAAGGGGAGAATGCCTGGGATAGGCTGAAATTTGGTTAACACGAAAAATGGTAAACATGCTTGGTGGGGTTGGAGAAGGGGCCGACGATATCATGAGCCTGCATGCCAACAGCACGCTCCCAAAATCCTTATATGAATTGGACAGCACGAATAACATTCCTTGCTGTAGCTGAGACAGCTTGTCTACCGGTGAGAAATCAAGGATATTTGAAATTGCTGCTCTCGTTGTATGCGGGATTGGTCCATTTTCTCAGATGCTGGGGCGTTCCGGTTCCCACGCCTCCCTCTGACCTCTGAAATTGACCTCCACGCGGCCAGGTCATGACCTGTTTTACTGCCGCTGAGCGTCGTAAAGCTGCCGGAGGCGGTGCCACCATTGAAAACAGACGGCGACGGTCAGAGGCTACTGAAGGAGCCCTGCTCCACACAGGCCTGCTCACCTGACAACACGGTCACCTGACGACACGGGCCACCTGAACGACGAAGATTAAATTGGATGGATGAAATAGCATCCCGTGCTCCAATTTGACAAAATTTGGCGAGAAAAATGGCGAAATATTAAGCTACGCCACCGCTCGTGATGAAAATAAGAGGAAAAACACAATATTCTCTCCAAGAGGTTGATATCAAATTGATTGCCTCTACATCAATCGGTCATTCGTCATGGATTAAATCGTAATCGTTTTTTGTCTGCGTTATCCACGTCCGTATGTTTGGCGGGCACGCAGATGACTATACCGAGAAAAACATTGTCATAAAACCGAGCAGCAAAGCTTACTTGGTTGGCGATTTTGAAGCAACACAAGTGACACATAAAGCTGAATGGATGTACATATATCAATGTAGAGTAGTCTTATCTGCTCAGGACGTATGTAGATCTGTTATAGCATAATGTGCAAGATGTATATATATATATATATATATATATATATATATATATATATATATATATCACGAACCTACATTTCCGCAGCCTGCCGTCATACATAAATCATGACACCTGAACGTGTCCTAGAAAGGAAAGCCTGCATGTTCCCCTCGAGCAAAACTGAATTTTTTTGCGCTGCTTAGAAAAGTAATTGGTGACATCAAACTAGCAGCGTAGCAGACTTTTTTTTGAAAGATATGATCCGCATCCAGCCTGAGATCACCTTAAATGTGTTTCTTCTCGCACCATCAACAGTAAGGCGTCCAGCATCGTAGCCCATGATGAAAAGTACAACACCGGGACTAAAATGTGCCATGACACCATGACAAGCCCCTTTACTGCTCGCCGAGCCGGCACCAAGCACCACCCAGCGTCTAAGTCCGGCCACTTTGGACGAATTAACCAGGCTGGCTAAGAGCCATCGCGTTGCTTCGGCCTACTCGTGACTTGTCCTGGCACGGATGAACGCAGCGCCACTTGAAATGCTGAACGAGAAACCAGAAGTCATTGCTCCATATGCCCACTGACGAAAACAATTGCCGAGTACCGTGGCAAATTATACACGCGGAGGCGAATGCGTCGCAATTTTGACGACAGGTGGCACACAGATAGCGGGCAAAGACAAATTGCTCAAGACTGTAATTGCATCAGGGCAGAAATTAATCCAATCTCTTTAATTAGTGACGGGCGGGGTGTTCGGATTGTTCAGCACGTGCAGGCGAAAGGTAGTTAATGCGCCGGCAGACGGAAATGACAACTAGAATTTTGCACGGTGGATGTTTCGCGTCAGGCCTTTTGAGTCAGCGCTGTAGTTTCGTATTCAGTTTGAGGAGCTCCATACCAACCTTTTCAACTGGCTTGCCCCGTCACCTCTCAGATTATTTTAGCACACCACATTTCTGCTATGAGTACATGAACGCGCGTGATTGCAGAGAATGACCGTAATGGGGTAGGACGAAATAATTTCCATTTCCTGAAAAACAGTGGATGAAGTCGTAAGTATGTAATTCACCGAAACGCAAAAGCATTCCCACTGATCGCGACCATTAAAACTGCCAAACGACTTTGCAGCCACGTCTGTTCTGAAGACGAGGTACGCGGTGCCGTCACACTCCTGCCACTGCGCGCTTTTTCTGTCCAACTGAAGAAGCTTAAAATAATGCGCATGCCGGTAGGGCTTCCATTACTGTCGTGAGAACAAACACCATGCGGGCCTGCCTGCTCACAACGCGTTGGTCTGATGCTGCTGTCCACAAATGCTCATCATTTCCGCTCAGATTTTTGCTGCAGTATTGAAATGTTGACTGCGAAACTAGACATAATGACCTGCCAACTACATGGACATCTGTTGCATTTAAGTCAATGATATTTTTCTTCATGTCAAATGTTTCCTTTTCGTTCCTAATGAGATGTCAGACGCCTCAGAGAAGCCACGAGCCTGTATGCTTGGCTGCGGAGAGGGCATGCAAAACTCCTTATGCTTCCTCTCTTATTGCAGACCGTCAACAGAAACGTTTTACACAAAATTTAACAGTCATGACTTGCCACTTCCCAGTCGTTGTGATGTGGCCAAAATTTTGCTAAAACACAATGAACCAATTTTTTTGTATGGTTTCACACTACACGTACGTGGCTTTCATTCAGGCTAATTTCACACAAATTAACCTAGTAAGGCTCTCGTCCGATCCCTGATAAGCGAAACGGTTTCCGACGTGTTAACCAATCGGCGCTAGATCACCCTTGTTGTTGTGTGGGTAAGCGGCATGAGAGTTTGCTGAATTCATGAGGCGCATGCATGGCCTACGAACCTGCTTGGAAAGACATCTTCCGTGACTTGTCATCATCCTGGAAGTTTGCTGAACTTTTGTACTTTCTTAGCACTTTGCGTTGCGAGAAAAATACCCACGAGGTCAAACTGTGCCGGGTTTATTTACGCCACTTCATTAACGGGCTTTATTAACCGTGTGAAGCAAATAAAACTTTTATAGTTTTATTGCAGCATCTCTTCAGCTGCAGTTTTAGTGCCGTACTAGACATGTTGTAAAACCTCTTCCACACTAAGGTCTTAACGACCTGTTTTACAATGCGTTGGAGACAAATGATCTAACGCATAACTTTTAAATTTATGATATGATGCAAAATTGGCTGCAACATCTTGTGAGTACAGCTAGAAGCCTGCAGTCAATGTCAGAAAAATCACGTTAATCTAGCCCACCAAGGAGGTAAGCCCCAAGATGAGAATCCGCAAATGATGGTCAGAATTCCTTTGTCTCAAAAAAGGCTTGTCCTACCCTTAACCGATGACATTGTCTTAAGATGCATCATATATATTACCTTTTAATATTTCTTCACCTGCGATGTGGGCAAAGTATCCGCACGTCCCGTGCATCGCATGTCAAACACTCTTGCCCGCAAAGCCGGTGGAGCTAAAAAGAATGAATGGAAGAGCAATAGCCCGAAAACAGTGGGGACTGACTTTGAGGAAAAAGGGGACTGGCATTTCACCTCTGCTATTTCATTTGTGTACATATGCCGACTTAGCTTCCCTTTAGCACATTCACAGCACGTGCTCATTAGTATTACCGCAGTTGCCTTAAAAGTGGAGAATCTCGACGCGTTTGGGCTCAATTTGCAAGGTGCCAATAAACTTTTCGTGATTACGCTGTTTCTATCATTAAATCGAGCCTAAGTTATGCGTTCGGACATAAAATGCGTCGCTTGCGTTACATCGCACGCGGAAATGTCATAGGTTTGTCCAAAAAACGCACGCAAACTGCTAAATAATTAGCAGTGATTTGGATGATTCGCACGAGGTCTTGATCATGATTGGTCGTTCACCGCCGACACGCGGAGTTCAGACTGGTTTGCAGGCTGAAAGGTCAGACTTCACCACAGTCTGGCATTGCTCACAGGTAAGTCACACCACAACACCACACCTTGGTCGCCACCCCTGCTCTCACAGTGAGGCCACCATCAGAGTCGTGTTCACATCGCGAAAGCGGCGGTCGTCATGGCAACCATCAGCTGCCATACGGTGTACGGGTTGGAATGACATCGCGGTGATGGTGCGTCTGCATCCCAGTCAGCGGTGTCCCGCGACCATCATAACAACTTCATCATCACCATCATCATCGTGACTCGAAATCATCACGATCATTCCTAGTGAAGCCAGCGCATGGCGTTCACAGTGATGACGTGTTCACATCACCGTCAGCAACGCCGCAGCATCAACAGCATCAGCTGCATCAGCATCAGCATCAGCATCAGCTGCATCAGCATCAACATCAGCATCAGCATGCCATCAACGTCATCATCCCCACTTTCACTTCTCGTACAGCCAGGGAATGGGAATCATGATGATGGAGATGAACTTGAGCGAGTTGCTGGAGACGAGCAGCCGGAGAGAAGGACGCTCAGCACGTGCACGTACTTGATGCGGTGTTCCTCGCAGCCGTCCTCGTGCACCTCCCTGGAATGCAGGTCAGGTCAGGTCAGGTCAGGGCGACAGCACTTGACCGTCATGGTTATAGCGACGGATGCTTGATGAATGCGCTAGATCATGTCTTAGTGCACGAAGCACTTTGCAACAATGAGAAAGAAAGTTGGGGCTGGAGATCCAGTGGCTGGGGTGAGAGTAGGGGCCCGTCTGCATTTTCCACGGATTCATTGCGATGGGCCCATGACTGTTTGACTGCTATGACTGACTGTTATGACTGACCATGACAATATTTTGAGCCCCCCCCCCCAAAAAAAGTATGGATTGAATGCCCTCAATGGTTGCCCGCTGCCATCATTGTGTGTTGTGGGCTACATGACTCCGGCCCCGCAAGCAGCGCTGAAACATGTGCCCCGGTTTCGCTCAATAGCACGATCCAAATAATGCGTGAACAATTCAACAGATGAGCAAACAGATCACATGACTGGGGTTCTACTGCGATATGTTATGCTCCTAAAATGTGCATAATGCGGACATTCATTACGCGTTGGTGACAATAAGTACGCCCAGCGGGAAGGTTTACTGTTCAGTTGAGGGGCTCCAGCCCGCCCCCCCCCCCTCGCCCTCCCCCAAACTTGGGCATTAGGCCCGCCCCAACCTTGAGAAGAACGTGGGCAAAATCCTGGGAGAAACCTGTTTGTAGACATATTTTGGAGGCAGATTAGGTCATTTTTTACCGTTCGCCCCCCTCCCCCCCCCCCCCCCGACTCATTTTGCGCAACAACGCTCCTGACTACACCACATGGCGCAGATCATTTCCGACTGCGTTTCTAAACTCCTGACATGACCTTGCCCTCTCTCGCGGCGCGGCTGCCTACTGCCTGTTCAGCACGCGTCGACCCTTAACCTGCGAGTGGCCTCTGACCTTTTCAGCTGGTACTCGTCGTCCCCTCCGCGTGATTCGCGGTCGTCCTCGGCGGGGTCAGAGGGTGACCCTCCGCCCATGTATTTCCGCCACTGGGTCATGTCGATCATGCCACCAACGAATGACCGCTGCAGGCGGGTGACGGGTCACATGGCAGGCCGTGACGGGTCAGATGACATATGGGCCATGACAGGCGAGATGATAAATGTGCCATGAGAGGACAGATAACATATATCTTATGACAGGCCAGATAACTTATATGTTGTGACAGATCAAAAGACAGATATGTTTTGAAAGGTCAGATAACTGACTATAACAGGTCAGATGACAGATTTGCCGTGACGGACCAGATGGCACGCGCGCTGCGACAGACCACATGGCATGTGCTATGGCAGATAAGATAACGATGTTGTGACAGAGCAGATGGCACATGCGTTGTGACAGAAAGAACGGCATGGGTGGTGCGACAGATCGGATGACATGTGCTATGACAGATTAGATAACGACGTTGTGACAGAGCAGACGGCACATGTGTTGTGACAGAAAGAACGGCATGGGTGGTGCGACAGATCAGATGACATGTGAATGTGACAGACTAGACTGCGTATGTCCTGTAACAGATCACACGACAGCTCGCTGTGACGCAAATAGCACAGCGGACACAGTGCAGAGCACAGTAGCATAGTGTGTCACCAGGTGCACAATTGTGTGCACCCGGTGGGGCTCACCCCGCCGGTCGAGGTCTTCTTGCCGCGGGTGCAGGAGTGCAGGATGCTCTCGTGTGTGCCGCACTCACAGGTCTTCGGAATGGGAACCCCGAGTCTGGCGCACACGCGCACGCACAGCTGTGTCAGTCACGCGCGTGTCACGGTGGCAGCTGACACGTCAGAGAAATCATACCGTCTGTTGGCGGCCGTGTTGTGGACAGCTCAACAAATTTGGGCCTTCGTGGTTTAGGAGCTCCTGGCCGCCGTCGTAAATTTTAGTGGCGCATATAATCATGCAATTTTGTAACTTGAAGCAAGTCAGTAGATTCCGTATTATTCGCTGTATGTGTCGTATGTAAGGTTTGGTGCTAACACCCACAGTCTTGAAGCTGTTAGTCAACTTTTTGCTTGAAATCAGCACCCGACAGGCGCTCCTTTAAACGCCAGAAAATGTTGCTGTTACCCTCTGTTGCGCTGTGTGTGTGTTTCATCATGCAAGTTTGTAAAAAGCAAGTCAGGGCATTAGGGGTACAAGAGCTAAGAGGGCCCGGGGCTGACCCCACTCCGACTTTTTGAGAAATCAGTGTTGACCCGTGGACGTTGACTGGATGAAAGCACCCAAAAGTAGATGTCCCACCAAAATCCGTGATCATAATCCGTAAAACCCCGTGGGAGCGCTAAAGTCAGGGTATTCAGGTCATGCCCCAGACCATGGCGCAACTTACGTCGTGTAGTCAGCAAAGCTGATGACCCCACAGCAGTGGGAAATTTGCTGGAAATAGTCCAGCGTCACCAGGTATTTCAACGAGTTCTGAAACAGGTTCAGATCGTAAGTCAAGAGCACGCAAACCGAGCTTAGCCCTGAAAAAGCTTAGCTCTGATGAAGCTTATCCCTCAAGAAGTTTGGCTCTGATGAAGATCAGCTCTGATGAAGCTTAGCTCTGATGAAGCTTGGCTCTGATGAAGCTTGGCTCTGATGCAGCTTAGATCTGATGAAGATTAGCTCTGATGAAGCTTAGCCAT
>NW_023596846.1:60000-91679 GCF_011947565.3 Pollicipes pollicipes
AGAACGATTTCACGGAAAGAAAGCTTTCGTGTTCAATTTTGCCGAGCTTAACGCATTACTTCTGAAGCGAAAACATTCTTGCTGCCTTAAAGGTGCGAGATGTATGTGCTATCGTGCTTATGCACACCTTCTCATTGTTGTTTCTGTAAATCAGGTAACAGGTTAGAGATGACAGGTCCAGTGCTGCGCGCCATCTTTGTATCTATGCCTTTCATCAGGTCCGATGCTATGCACAATCTTTGTATCTACCGTTGCATCTATGTATGATGTCATGCATCACAAACGCACCGTTGATATTGTTACGGTTATGGTTACCTGAGCCTCACTGATTTTGTCTCTTCTGCGCGGCAACGGTTGGCCGCCGTAACGGCCTAGTGGAGGAAGCGTAATGCCGAATAGTTAGGACGTAGGATTTCTTCGTGAGGGATGGGGGGTCGGATTGGAATTCAGGCTGCGTCATGTTCCTTCAGCGCTAGCATGGCCAATTCAGCCGCTGGAGCTCCTCAAAAGGGTCGTGGTGACGAAGTGGCGTCCCCTTTTAAAAAAAGGTGGTGTAGTGGACTGAGGCGTCGTACTTTAATCGTGCAATGCTCGTGGGATGCAGCTTGTCTTTGGGCAAACACTTATGCCCCAGCAGAAGCGTAATGTTCGTGATAGTTCTCCGCACGTGTGCGCAGCAAAACGGATGCCACTGTTGGCTTGGCTGGTTTGGGGGGGGGCGAGGAGACGCGGGGGGGTCCAGGGCGGCAGGTCAGCCCTGACCGGGACTCAGCCAGGTAAGATGCTCTCATTTCCAGTCCCCGCTTGCCTTTCGTGCCGCGAAATGATCTCGCACTTGCACCATCAGCTAAAACTTGAGCCAACGGGCAAGGAATGGCTTGCGCCGTGGCTCCAGGACTATTCTAAGAATTTCCTTTTTTCACGTGCTTGGTCATGACGAACACGCCTCTATCTCGTTCCGATTACAGCGAGCTCTCTCCTCGGCCCGCCCTGTCCGATTGATCGAAAATGGTCAGGTATCTTTACGCTTAGTCCCTTTCTTACGCTGTTTCTGCAGGTTCTCTCGTTCCCCCACACCGGGCCAAGTTTGCATTCGTAGGTTTTTTGGTCCATATTGTAGAATGAGGGAGCTACATGTTTTGATGTCGACGGCTGGCAAATGTGCGTGGCATTAAAACTGTTTTGGTCTCGCGGTTTTGAGTGTGTGTGGCTGAATCGACCATGTTGAGAACTTAGCCTGTGGCCAAGCAAGTACGAGCAGGCCATTGGGGAATTCACGAACTAGGTTTGTAACGATATGCTCATGACGTGCATCGTTCATATGCGCATAGCGTGACGTAGTGTGAACTAGTGACCTAGTTATCATGCATAACCCAAACATGCGTACACAACGCAGACGTTGCCAACGCGCAACTGCGCACGACTGAGTGAGAGAGCACAACCCTGCGCGCTCTGAGTGACGACACAAGATCGCTGAGAGATCGCGCAGCCTTGGCTACGGGAAGCAAGCTACCCCCTCCCCTCTCCCTTCTCTCTTGCTCTTCCACTCCTCCGCAGTTCTCACCTTCCCGCCGGCAATGTAGAAGTAAGAGGCCGTGTTGGACATGAAGATGCAGACGGACACGACGGCGCACACCAGTGCCTTGACGTGCCGCCTGCTGTGGGCCCGCTCGAAGCAGGTGACGTAGCAGTCGGCGAAGCACATGATGCAGTTGAGCATGGTGGTCACTTCGGCGGCTATGTGCGCGGACTGGACGGCCGCCTCCGGCTGGAACACGCTCATGTGCAGGATGTTGTACTGGACGAAGCAGAAGAGGGTGAGGTCCACGGCCAGCATCAGAGCGCTAAGGAAGAGCAGGAGGAACTTGATCTGGATCACGGCGGTGTTCATGGTTCAGGGCAGGACGTGATGATGGTGTTGGATGCGGTGAGGAGGTGGACTACCTGATAGCGCGCAGGGTTGGTGGAGTGAAGACGAAATGTCTAAGAAAAAATGCGAGTATGTTTGCATTCGAAAGTTTACGAGTAGCTTAGCAGGCGGGGAGAAATGTGAGAGAAGAAACACATATAAATAGCTTGTAAAAAACACAGCGAAATAGAAACACAAAGAAGCGGATTGTATATCGATGTGTGCTGGTTTAGGAAAAACTCATTGCAAAATCGCGCTCTTCTGCCATTTTTCGTTCCCCTCACGCAGTGCTTCTTCAGGAGCCTTCGCCTGGGTGAAACAAGAAACTCATTCAAATATTGCGTTACCAGTCTACTGAGGTGGATCGGCTTCCTCCCCTCCAGCCTCTCCACATGGTCTGAAGCCCGGTCCAAAGTCATGCACAATGAGCCGTTAATAAGCACAATGAGCCTTTGTTTGCCTTCATTCTCTCGCTGAATTAAGCCAAAAACCGCTCTTGAGGATTTTTGTGACGCTGAATCACATTTCTAGCATACATGCAATCGCAGATTTTAACTGGCGGAACTAGTGGTGGGACGGCCCTTCCCAACCCCTTCACGTATTGGCCGTCTGTCCGTGGAGCTGCCCGGGGATCATCAGCTCGAGCGAAGATGGCGGTAGGGCGCGGCGCGCCACACGACCGCTCGTCCTTACGGGACCCCGGAACATCGGCAGTGCGTGCTTCATGAACGCGGCGCTACAATGTCTGAGCAACACCCGCGCCCTGCATGACTGCATCCTGCGGGGCGAATACCCGAGAGCGATCAGTACGACCACCTCCATCATGAAGGGTGTCCTCATCAGGGCATTTGTCATGCTAATGGCAAATGCCCTGATGAGGCAAATGCCCTGGTGCCCGAGCCCAAACCCTCCCACATCAATGTCAGCCTCAGTGCTAGCCAGAGCCCGCTGGAGGCCTGGAAGCGTTTTCTGGCTCTAAAGAACTCGAAGTTCGCTAGCCTGTTTGTCGGACAGCTCAAGTCTTCGCTGCGGTGCACGGTGTGCGGCCACGCGTCCAGGACGTTTGACCCTTCTTGGGACCTGAGCCGGCCGATCCCATCCATGACAGGCCAGTTGCGCAGGCAGGACCGTTTTGACGTCTTTCTAAGGAAGAGGTGCTTGATGGAGAAGAAAAGCCGACGTGTTCCATGCGTCAGAAGTGTCAAAAGTGCCTCAAAAACTTCAAGATTCAGCGACTTCCACGCATCCTTATAGTTGACCTCAGACGGTCCCTGCTGCCGTCGGATCAGAGCGGGCACAAGCTCGACACCATGATGGGCTTCTTCGTCAGTGATCGCTGGACCTGTTCCCATACTCTGCCGTACCGGGAGACCGGATTTACGAGCCGTATGGCGTGACGCACCAGTCCTGGGTGGCGCTGCCCCGGCCATGGGCCACTTCACGGCCCACTGTCAACACCCTTATTTGGGAATTTGGCACGAGCACAGCGACTCCAAAGTCCAATCTATCCCATGCGCCGCGCCAACAGCTGCGAAGCGTACATGTTGTTTTTCTTTTAGCTGTTCACTGACCTGATGCCGATCTGAACGCCAGTTCTTGAGTTTTACTGGCATGGAACCATTTCTAGATGGAGCGGTATGCCTTAAGTCTGCGGTTCCGAAAGGAGGAGGAGCGTTGTAGATAGTTGGGAGATTCCGAGTCTATGCATCACAGTCGGTCGCCATATTCTTTACGTTAGCACCACTGTCCAGTTTGTATGGTTCCCCTGCCCCCTTTTTCACCGCCTCCCTGGCACCTACCGCTACCGCATTGGACAAGTTCCTTCACCCTCTCCTGTGTGAAAATCGTCGGCCAATGTGAAATCGCCCGCGAAATCGTCCAGGTCCGGTTCCCGCTCCCCCCCCTCCCTCCCCCCCCCCCACACACACTACCATCATCGATTCCATTTTCGTCTCGGCTCCCGCGGGGCAGTCTCCTCTATCGTCGGAATTCCTCAGTCAGCTGATTTGAATGTCACAACAGCGCTGATTGGCTGAGCGGCGACGGACGTCAGCCAAACGCCGTCGATGTCCCCTCCCCGCAGCTCCCGCCGCGCGCGTGCGATCAAAGCGCCCGCTCCGGCGATGGGGCGGGGCGGTGACAGGTGGTTACGGTGGAATTCTGGCGGGGAACAGGTGCCGGGCAGAGCAGCAGCGCAGCCTGGCGATATCGCTGCTGCCGCGTGTGGCCTGTCACGGGGGGATAATGTCCTGAGGAATGAGGACATTATCTCACGCGAGATAACGCCCTTGAGAAAATGAGAGGAGTCGGTGGCCGCTCAGCCAGGTGCGAGATATTTCGGGGGATTTGAGGCGGAAAATGAGACATTATTCTTTTCAGAAGCATGTGCCATTTAAACTGGCTGCGCTCATTAACTTATTGCCTCATAATCAACTAGCGTAACACACTCGACTGTACCGTGTAAAGGCAACAGCCAGGGCAAATTATTTTCAGGTTGTTGTCGAAGTTTAAGCCTTTCTAGGCAAACAACAAAATTTAAGAGTTGGTGTCGTTCATGGGCGCATCCAGTTGAAGAGCTCGATCCTTATCAGTGTTGGCGGATTAACATTCGTGTTAACATATATGCAAATCGACCTTTAAAGCATGGGTGGTTGGCAAATTAATGACGCAGATTGAATCTCACCTTCATTCGTTCCACAGCACTTTGAGCACAAAAGCATTCGATGCCAGTGCTTACCATCAGCCGTCTCCGCGCCCGTTATCACCCCCGTTACTTCCTGGGTCAAAAGCCAGGTCATATTTGGCCAGTTTTGCAAACAGCATATTGAGACCTACCAAGAACGTCTTGGGCCAAGTAACTTGTAGCATCTTAATCCACGTCCTAAACCAATCGTTTTTTTCGGCCCGTTGGCTAAAGCTGGATCATCGGTACATGCCACTAGGGTTGCAAGTGAGGAGGTCTCTCCCTCAGGCGTTTATTTTGTATTGTGTTCATCGATGGCTCCTGATAAGAAGTTAAAAATTGGTGCGATGCATTTTCATCAAACCTTCCCTGTAATTAAGAAAATCTTGGCTGCCACCTTGCGTGCAATGCCCTCTCCACACTCACACGGAGGCACCATACGCGCACCACACCACACCGTACAGTACGTCACCACACCGCATCACAACACAACACAATACAACACAACATGACATAACACAACATAACATGGCATAACATAACATAGCATAACACAACATCAGCAGCAGTAGCAGAAGCAAAACAAAGAAATAGCCACGTCCCGGTGTGGGAAATCCTTCCTGGAAATCGTTCCCGGCCTCTCTCGTCCACCACCACCCCAGCAACAGCCGTAAGGCAGATTAGTAGTCAAGTCCGCCTGGTGTCGGACACTGTACGTCCCGGGCCTCTTAGTAGCCAAGTCCGCCTCGTGTCGGACACTGTACGTCCCGGGCCTCTTAGTAGTCAAGTCCCCCTGGTGTCGGACACTGTACGTCCCGGGCCTCTGAGTAACCAAGTCCGCCTCGTGTCGGACACTGTACGTCCCGGGCCTCTCAGTAGCCAAATCCCCCTGGTGTCGGACACTGTGCGTCCCGGGCCTCTGAGTGACCAAGTCTGCCTGGTGTCGGACACTGTACGTCCCGGGCCTCTCAGTAGCCAAGTCCCCCTGGTGTCGGACACTGTACGTCCCGGGCCTCTTACAGCCACTTCCAGGGTTGACATCTCACCCCGGGGATCTGAGCGGCGACCAGAGGCTTTAATGTTGAGTGGCATAGTGTTGACATAATGTTAGTAAGCGCTGGCATAATGTTGGTATAATGTTGGCATAATGTTCGTAAAATGTCGGTACAATGCTGATAAAATGTTGGCGTAACGTCAGCACGGTGTTGTTTATTATTTCTTCCGAATGGTTGGCATGGATGACGTTGGTTTCAAGGTATCTGCTAAGCATAGCTCGTTATGTACACCGTGAACAGAACGCTCATGCTGTGCCGTCACATTCAACCTGTAATTTTCCCTTCGCCCTTTCACCAGGCAGGCCCGCGGATGGTCTATGGTGTCACACAATGCTGGGGCACAGCCACCTCGGACTGTGTTGACCCTCATTGTCCAGTTGTCAGCTTATTCGTCATTCGGACCAGCAAGCCCACTCGGGGACCTGTACCCAGTGACGCTGGATCACAGGTCCCAACACCTTTCCCCAGACCGCTGAGGCACCTGCTGGTGTAATGCTGGTACAATGTTGATGTGTTTTGGTAAAAATGGTGGTGTGATTTGGCGTAAGGTTGGTATGTTTTGGTGAGAAGCTGGTATTATGCCGGTACATTGCTGTTGCACGCAAGCTGTTATCTAGTATGACGTTACTCCCGTCTTCGGGGTCAGTATCGATGACTCCAGTAAAGTCAGCTGGAGAGGCGCCCTGCTATATCAACCGTCGCTGTCGCTCAGAATATCGGGGCTGAAGGGGGGGGGGGGGGGTCCTGCTATACCAACCGTCGCTGTCGCGCGGAATATCTGAACCGATGGTATCGACACACACGTGCCATCGGCTTGACCGACTTCGCATTCAAAGCTGAGAGGGTGGTGACAAAAACTGGGGTGGCTTAGTGGATCTAGTGCATCTGGAGCCCGGCCCCCTCCCCCTCTCCCCCCTCTGGGTGAAGAGATAGTCGTAGGAGACTGACCTTCGCTTTTCGCGGAAGTTGACTGTCTTGATGGTGACGCATAGATATAATTGACTTGAATACATGTTCAGATACCCCCCCCCCCCCTCCCCTACCCACCCCACAGCTTTCTGACGCTGCTTCGTGCATGCCCAACAGCACAGAAAACTTCTCTTGTCGGTGAAGAGCTACAGCAAACAGCTGGCACTCGAGAACAACAATCAGTTGACGGTGCTGGCGTGTAAGCGCGGGGCAGACACACATGAATATTTATGGCCGTGAATATGAAGCAGCACTAATAACCGCTCCCGAATTGTAGAAACGACCGAGCATGTCCGTGCGCGCAGCGGGTGGTCTTAATCTCCCGCGAACCGTCGCCAGTGTCGACACCGCGTGCAGGTCTGGTATGTGGGGCCACCTGGAGTCAGGAGATACGGGTCACGTGACCGTCCGGTCTTGAACTCGCGCTGTGCATGGGGCCTTGTGTATACTGACGACAACAAAGAGCACGGTGATCTACGCCGCGATTGAGGTAATGTTTTGTTCCCGGTGGCACTAAGCTGCAGATGACAGATGTTTTCGCAGGCTTTATTTAAGAATGACCCGTTACAAGTACCCATCTTATGTTTGTCAAGCTGAGCAGCACAGTAGGTGCAACAAAACACTCGCTCTTTCCATGCAGCCCCACAATTCCCTCTAGCTCGTTCCGTGATAACTCATCCTGGGAAGATAGCATTTTTAATTACGGCCCCTACATAAAACATATAGCCTGCAATCGGTCAAATTTCTCGGAAAACCCTAAGCCGCTGATGTCTGATTTCACTACGGAAGAGAATGAAACAACAGAAGATGTCCTTATTTAAACGTTAAGACCGAAGGCCGAACGTGCATATTTCTCGGAGACATTATCACAAATTACGTCTCAAATTATTCCGACGCAGACGTTATCACAAATCCATCTGCACTGCCTCTGCAGAGTAAACGCTGTTTAAAACACATTCGCAGATCAGTGATAAGATCAGTGACCGCAGATCAGTGATCAGATCAGTGATCGCACATTAGTGACGCGATAGATGCGCGCGAAGCGCGCTACGCAACGAAACAGCCCAGCAGCCACAACTACAAATCGGTGTAACGCGCTACATTTCTGCGGAAAATGAACAGCTGACGCGTAAAGGCTACTGAAATGGTTAGCTCGTAACTCTTACTCCACCCTCTCGCAGCGGTCCCCACGTCCCTGAGAGATTCCATTTGGGCTGGCCAAGGCTCGCCGCTCTCCGCCGGTTGGCCAATAATGTGGACGGGCGCATCGAAAGCCTTTTGGCACGGATTAGAGCCCGTCAGGACACGAGGTCACCGCTAAAAGGGTCACCCTGGGTCAAGGGCGCGGGGCTCCAACTCCGAAATCAACAGTTTACGGTAAACCGAGTACAGTGCGCCACAGGCGCGTGCAGCTTTTCTGCGTGTCGTGATACGACATCGTATGCTCGTGATATCTATGAATAAATTTTTACGTGTCCGTTTGGAATTTTTTAACTGTCAACATTTAGCCACGTACGAATCAATATACACGATAAGTCTGGCAAGAAGGGGAAGGTCACGTCTAGGGGCTGCTGTGCGCGCACGCCCCTGTCCTCAGGGAACTATGCCCGCACGCCCTCGCGATCCAAAGTAGCTCCCCCCTGGACATGGACATGTACCAGCGGGAGCCGGTCACGCAGTCTCCTGACATCGGCGGTAAGGTGACCACCATCCGCAGCTACATCATGTGCTTCGACGACTGATACGTCATCTCCTTCAACCGGACGCAGGCTCTGCTCCTCGCAACGCATGCGTGAACACCGCCGAAAGTCTGTATCTCATAAATGGCGCACCTGGCAAAAGCGTGGTCCACACCGCTGGCATCCAAGTCTGGACAGCACCAGCACAGCACAGCGCCATCTACCCTGTCAGCGCCGGCAGTCATGCACGCGTTCATACTGCCGCATCTTCAGAAAGATTGGATACATCAGTTGTTGAGGACAATTGTGAGGAACATCATAACACAGCACAGCCGACAGAGATACAGCAGCTAATTGTACTGTAGGATGTCTCGTTTTGACAGGGGGTAATCCGTACCAAAAGGTTGTCGAAGCGCCTGCCTACATTGCCAGCATGTCTGCAGAGTGTGGCGGTTCTTGATCAGTTCTACCACCCAGAGGCAGGCAATATTTTATTTTGAATTTGCTACTCGCATTTGCTATGATAAAGGCATGTTACCGAAATGTTCATGCATCATCTCTTCTTTCTCCTGGTTATTCGACGAGGAAGAAGGTTTACAGTACTGTCCTATCTAAGATTTGATATATTCATCTGAAATGGTCGACTTTGGGTGAAAAATATCGAAGAAGCCCGGACTGTTCCATTTCCTGGAGTGAGCTTCACGTCATGAACAAGTGTTCAATCCACGTATATTGTTAGAAAACTGGTGTGATTGCAGCCACGCCTCCTGTGCCAGATTCTGCCCTTAGCTTGGGTAAGAGCTCAGGTAGAATCCAGCATTCTGTTTCCAAGAAGAAGTCACAGACGACTGGCCAGTGTTCTCAAAGTGCACAACTGACAATTGGTCGCATATGACGGAGGTGGGGGTGACAAGCAAACGGATACCCCCCATCTACCTCCGGAAAATTCAGCATTAACTCTTTCTGGCATGGCATGGAAAAAATGACGCCGAGATTTCAATTATTCTGCTCGGTTGCGCAGAGCATCTGGCGTCACTGTCCGCCACAAAAGTCGCATCTCAACAGCGATCGTTTGGCACACGTTCGCGGCACTAACGTCATCTATAGCATGCCAAACGCAGCTGCTGCCATCTGCTGTTCATTTAATGAAAGAAGTGACTACTCGGATATGCGCCTGTCACGACCAGCACGTCTTGCGCATAGCTGAAACGTTTCATTTATTTGCGTGCGTGAGCTTTCGCTATACTTCTGATGTTACGCGAATTGCCTTCTGCCGTTGTAAATGAAATTGATCCGAAATCAGCATGTGTCCACATGCCATTACCTTCGAAATTTATCCGGCTATGTCGCAAGTGAGCATCTTCGTGACAGTTTATAGGCAGCACGTGTTTAGTATTTTGATAAGCTTGTTGCAGCCTGCACCTGTTGCTATCACTCGTACGGTCCAACGAATGAATCATCCTAAGACTCAGGCATCTCCCACGTGTTTGTTACTTAATGATATGAATGGCTTCATTCGCCACAACAAGCTTAAATAGCAAAGGTATGGGGGTCGAAATGATTGCATTTGTGTTATAAGCATGAGGTTCTAACGACCTCCTTCAGCCGGTCTGGCATTGTATAATGCTCACCATGTTTTTTCAGCTGCCATGGATTTACGAACTTCAGAAAAGGTTGAGGGCGAACCCTCTTCTCAGAGCAAATCCATATCGCGCATGGACCATCTATCAAACATTCACGAAGGGCGTGCAGCTGGAATCCCCGTTCTTTGCCATGCTCCCAAGCCTTTGTCAGAATGAGCTCCCATATCGCCCAAATTCCATGTACACGTGTCGGCTGACTGATTATCAGCTGACTGGTGATCAGCTGACTAGAAGACTCCGAGCGATCAGCTGATCAGAAGACATCGAGCGACCAGCTGACGATAAGGCCGCGAGCGATCAACTGACCAGATGACACCGAGTGATCAGCTGACCGAAGGATATTAAGTGATCAACTGACCAGAAGACACCGATCGAACTACCGCATCACGCTTTGATTGAGTTTCCCACACCAGCTGATCACTAATCACTAGACAGCCTCCCACACCAGCTGATCACCCGTCACTTATCAGCTTTGCACCTTAATTTGGAGGAGATGTTAAGTTAAGAACCCAGTGTCACCTTTGGAGTTCACTCCCAGCTGACATTCAGGAAAGTAGGCAATGAAAAATCGCTCTAAACAGAGCAGCAACAGGCGAGACTAGACCGACACCCACAGCACACGTCACTGGGAAGAACGATGAAAGCCGACAGCACTAGCGCCACCTATAACAAGGAAATGGATGGGTGCCGCCACCTGCAGCTGCTGTAAGTGGAGAACTGCGCGAGTGTGTAACGCTTCCGGCCGCCGCCGTGCCGCCCCATAAACAGGGCTGGGAATGTAGAGCACATGGGTGCGTCAGAGAAGGGGGGGGGGGAGGGAAGAGAGCGAGTCCAGTCCTCTCTCAGACCTGCACTTTTGCCTTGGTACTATTGGCGGTTTCTTTAATTGCTTCATGATGCGTTCTCACCGAGCCCCTGTCCTCCACTCCCGGTAATCCTGGGGGCACCGATATTGTGATGGTTAAGCTGTGCGACTGGAAAACCAGAGGTGTGGGGTTCGATTCTCGGTGCCCATCCTTCCTGCCAGGGTAAGAGACAGGCGACGCCTTATAGCTTCAGCAGATGAATGAGTCGTAAAACCCCAATTATGCACCTACACACACAAGGCACCCCTGGCTAAGGCAGTCGTAGAGCATATACGACATTGTGATGCTTGTGCTTTGTGAAACGGAACGGCTTTTTGACAAGGAACTACCGCTGAAACGGGACGTAACCGTGGCCCAATAAACCAAATTGCTCGCCTGATATGCTAGAGGCACCTATAACGAAAGAGGCCTTGGGCCACGTCGGTCTTATTTGGACTCTGAGAAACTTGTTCCGCTGGAGTGTCCCGGCCTGACCTGACCCGACAGTCTCGCTTTCTGAGCGCCAATTTATTTGCAGCAATTCAGCGCAGAGTCACACAATTTCCAACAACAAGGAGCGCAATTTTCTAACGGTTGTACTGCATGCATATTTTACTTCAATTGCCGCACGAATGCTGCATCAGTGGCCGAACGCTGCTAGTTAAGTCCTCACGAAACGTAGACATTCCAATGCATCAGTTCACCCCCCCCCCCCCTCGACATCGCTTGCCGAGGGCGTCGTGCTCCATCAGTCTGGTTGTTGGAGTAACGTAAATCATGTGCTTCTAACTGAGCGGAATCCCCCCCCCCCAGGGGCGAACACGAGTGACTCCGTCGCTCGTATTCACCTTTTCCCTCCCCCCCTCCCGCAATGCCCCTTCCCCTCCCGGCTGGGGAAGTAGCAGGATCAGTGTAGCAATGTAGCAGAATCATGTCTGTGTCAAGGAAGACAACCACGCGGGAAGCCCCAACAGGAAGGCGCTGTCTTGAAATAATGCTGCCGTATGTACCGAGAAGAAAATATTTGCTATAGCAGCCAATATCAGGGCAGTGTTTCCACTGATGTGGCGTGTTCATGCACCAGCGGGATGCGGAGTGTTTACCTCAGCGATTCCATGTGTTGTTCGAAAACAGCCGTGGCGTAGAACACTTCTCTGGCTTCATCGACTTTTCGTATAATCCTGTTCACGGCAAGAGGCGAGAACACGCGTGGGTCATGTTAACTGCGTTTTTTTTTTTTTGGTTCATGAAGGAAAAATCGTCAATTAATCCATCTTCAGGGAAAGACAGACCTTTAAACGATGGGTAAGCTTATCTCCATCGCATGGAACAGCTCGCACACCAACCGTCCCCCTTCCATCCATACCAGCCGCCTTTCTTCCCACACCCACGCCTCAAAAGAGCGCTCCTTGCTGTCGACAGGAAGTGTGGGGGTCGAGGCCAAGCGTTATGCGTCGGGTCGCGGCATCGCTTAAGGTGAAGCTTTCCATCTTTGATGGGTCGGGTGGTTAGCCCAATCGCGAACCTCAACGTTGGCGATGCACATGGGAATCTATGGGATTCTATGGGAATCGCCCAAACTTGACATTGCCAACGGCATGGGCCATGTGTAGGGTGGCATGGCTGCAAATAAAATCCGGAATAGACATCAAGGACCCACTTTGAAATACACAGAGCTCATCTTCCTTCACCGGATAAAATTTAATTACAAGTTTTATGGTGCTGCAAGGATTTGACCACGAGCTCCATGCTGACCTCATTTTTCCTTCAATCTGCTGTCAATTATCCATCTGTGTCGGAGGTGTTCCTGATCCAACGGACGCCTGACCAAGACTCTTACTTACAGATCAGCGGCACTTTGACCCCGGCTCCCTCTTGAACGCACGAGGCTTCATAAAGCATATCGCGGGATGGCCTATAACCGGCCCGAATGCACCAATCTATTAGCGTGATATATGCCTGCGATAATTGTCAAGATAAAACGTCATCGTCAAAGCAGCGAAGAGCCCCGCCTCTCCCATTGACCTATTCGTGAGCCCCGCTTGGTCCCCATTGACCCTCGGCAGATCTTGAACGAGGAACGACTGTAAGCTTTGTAGGGTGCCGATCGGCGAATGACCATCGGAACAGGGGCGTACCCATGGACTGTATTAACGGTCCTTGCGAGTAGACGCTGCTGAGCACTTACGCCAGATCTCAGCTGTACATGTCATTTATCTATATCTGTTAAAATGCCAATAGTGTGTCCGCTCCAGCACGACTCACCCCGGAAACGACCATGCGCGCCTCTCTGGCGGCGCTGCTGCGCATCACTCGACCGCCAATCACATCGCCGCCCACTTACCGATTGCCCAATCAGCGCCGTCCGCCCGCTGCCGGCGCGCTGCCTTGCAAAACAGCCGGAAGCCATCGGTCCCAGCCTGCACCGGAGTAATACACACGGCACGTGACCTCATGAAGAGGTCGTGACGACATCGGCCCTGGATGGGGGTTTGACACGGGAGAGGCGGCGGCCGACGAAGGGTGGAGACATGCGGCAGAGATCGCGGGCGGACAGCGGACTTTGCACGCGTTCTTGAACATTGCTGTCGGCGACGAAAAATCCGACAGGCTTCGTTTGCGTCTCCGTCGAGCCCCCCCCCCCCCCTCCTCTCCTTCATCAAGTCCCATGCGTGACATGGCCAGTGGAATGGGGGACTTACCACAACGTGTGTGTGTGTGTGTGTGTGTGTGTGTGTGTGTGTGTGTGTGTGTGTGTGTGTGTGTGTGTGGAGCAGGGGAAACACGCTGATAAACCCAGTTTTGCGGGCCAGAACAAGTGCCACTCGTTTATTTCATCAAATTAGTCGACAAAACTGCATCTCAACTCTCTCCTCCACACTCGATTGCTTCCTTGGTGTTGCAATGTCATGATGGCTGACCACTCACACCGCTTATCGCTAAACTCCGACTACCATGCAATAAAAAACGGTGCATTTCTTTTACTACGGCCCAACATTCCCTGCGTAAAAGCTTGAACAGCCAAAGTACGTAAAACACAGCCGCACTGCAGAAAGTACGCACCGACACGACACCTCCCCCGTCATATCTCAGTGCTAGATCTAGATCTAGATCGGCTAGGTCTGCTAGATTGTACTGACACGTGAGTCAGGCGCTGTTCCAGTTTACGCCGAGAAGTCTAGGCTTTCTACGTCATCTTGCAATGATGCAATGTCATTGGCTGCAACGTAGCTGAATGTGCATGGGCTTTTGCGTCGCTCTTTTCCAAAATTGCCGTTTGCATCTTCCTTTTGACCACAAGGTTTGCGCCGAAACAGCACCCTCAATGCAAAACGTCAAGTTTCAATGTCTTCACTCGTAATACGCTGATCACTATTACCAGCCAGAGCGTAAAAATAAAAATGTACGTCTGCGTTAACGACTGCGCGTCTGGGAAACCGAAGGTACGGGGTTCGATTCCCCGCGGTGCCCGCCCTTCCTGCCAGGGTGAGAGTCAGGCGACGCCATATAGCCTCAGCGGCTGAGTGGGTCGTAAATCTCTAATCACACACACATCGTAAAAATATCACAGACTAAAGACGGAAATGACAATTAGTCTACTCACAGCGCAAACAACGTTGCAAAGGGGCCCAGTACTAGAAACTTTTCATAAGGATAGGTAGCAACCAACAATTATGTATATGTTAGTTGCTACTTGAGCAACTAACATGTATGCATGCAGGTAACGGGAACGCCGCCGTAGCTTATTATGCATTGTTGCCCTTGCTGGCGACAACTAAGGTCAAATCATGCGACTGACAACAAATACCGGTACAATATCAGTCACTACAAAGCTCTTTTACCAGTTGGCAATATTTTTGCCCAGGGTCGCCGGACATTGCGCAGTGTTGCCAAAGCAAGTGCGCGTCGTTAGCTCATGTTTAAGCATTCTCTGTGATAGCTTTGTTGTGCGTTTAGCGGCATGGAACGTGTGACGTTTTCTGACAGTGGGATTTTCCACTGGGTCAGCATCGTTGAGGTCTATTTAAACCCTTGCCCCCCCCCCCCCCCTTCTGCTGGGCTTCAGCACTGAGTTCTGCCCATCTCTGCTGGGAGATCATCAACACAATGATCATGATCTTATGAAGCATACGACAAATGCATTGCCTTGACAAAAAAGCAATCAAACGAACGCACAACAGATCTACCCGTGCATCACCTCCGTGCAGTCTCAACATGGTCATCAGGCGCCCCGTTGCACCGCCGGCGTCTCCGCTGCAGCTTACACGCCCGTCACACCCGTCACCCGTCACACCCGTCACACCCGCCACACCCGTCACGCCCGTCACATCCGTCACACACCCGTCACATCCGTCACGCCCGTCATTACAACCTGTCGCAGAGTGCGTCGGCTCCCGCGCCCCGTCGCCATTACCGAGCCTAATGACGCGACCCGTGTGCCCGAGCACGCTGGCACGGGCCGGGCCGCGGCCCGGGGCGATGCGTTACTCGGTCGGCCAGGAGTCACAGGTGCGTCGAAGTCTTGACGTCATTAGGGGAAGTGGGGCGGGGGCAGGGCCTCAAGGTGCTGGGATGGTTCGGGTGTTCTTCGGTTTGTAGACAGTGGGCTATTGGTCAGGGAAGGGGACTTCACTTGCTCACGACATTGAGCATGGTGCAGTGGGATCAAAAATGTTATGACCTTCGACGTACTTGAACTAGGTGGAACACTTATAACTGCTTTGCGTGCAACAAGTACTCACGAAAAGGAGACTGTATGCTTAGAACCCTGCGGGAAGAAACATAATGAAAGCACTTGTTTTGCGTGCAACAAACACTTACGAAAAGAAGACTGCATGTGCAGAAAACTGAGGAAGAGCAGAACACAGCACAGAACACGAGAGGAAGGATAAGGAAAGCGTGTGGGAAGATGCTGGTGGTCTGGGAAACGGTTTGTCACTCCATCACTAGTCTTTCCAAATTGCGCAGGAAGCATCGATCGGAAATAGGAAACTTGATATATCCATGTTTAATAAGTGCAATGTTATGGGCAGCCGAGTACCCGTTTTCTACGCTGGCAGCAAACTAAGCATGCATCCCCAAAGAGAATAAGCATCACCGTTAATTTCCGGCCGCTGTCCGAATTGACGCACCATCAACTACCAATGACGTCAATCAACGCCAGCTAATGATCGCCAGCGAGCGAATGAATCCGCGGACAATACAAGGTCCCTGGCTCGCTCGCGCCGACACATGCTCACACGCCTCCGGGCGGCCAGATTGGCTATCTGGCCGTTCGTGCGCATAATGACCTGGTTTCGAGTTACGGGGCGGCGGTGCGCAAGGGCGCGGGCAGGGAAAAATAGCAGGGTCACGGCTTCGAAATAGGGCGGGCCGTGTCAGAACAGTGGTGTCGGAGCCGCTCAATTAGGCCCGGCGTTTGGACTGGAGGCTCCTCGAGGATCAGGCGGTCAACAAACTAGCGGGGGGAACGGCACCACTGGAGCATGGTCCAATCACGTCAATCTGCCCAAACGGGTTCATACAATTAGGTTCTTCGGTGGCATTTGAGCCACTTCAAGATCGCGCGAGATTTTGCTTTCAGGAATGTATCATTTGAAAGTCACCGCCTATACTCTCGACCATTGACAGTCTGTTCGCAAGTCAAGAAGTGGCCAACTCGTATTGTGCTTCGTGGGATACTGTAATGCAATGTAATGTAACGTAAATGCTTTGTAAATGCTAAAATGCAACGCGTTGCGTGCCGCTGCCTGTAAAACTAGCGACGGCTTCGGTCGGATATTTTGGACCCTAAAAAACATCAAAAATACGTAACTTATTTTATGTTTTAGATGTCCAAGGTAGATGACATGATGGCTCGTTAGCAACAAGCCATGTTGGCGATTGATAACAAGCCACGCGGGCACACACACACACACACACACACACACACACACACACACACACACACACACACACACACACACACACACACACACACACACACACACACACACACACACACACACACACACACACACACACACACACACACACACACACACACACACACACACACACACACACACACACACACACACACACACACACACACACACACACACACACACACACACACACACACACACACACACACACACACACACACACACACACACACACACACACACACACACACACACACACACACACACACACACACACATACACACACACATTGCGGGGTGTGTGTGTGTGGGTTGTTATTAATCGCTGACATGTGTCAGGCGGCGCCTTCTCTTCACAAGCATTGCTCTTACCAGCATATTTTTCCCACTTAATTTCACCTAGAATGAACCAAAACTAGGTTTCCAAATAGCAAGTAAGTTATCAGCACCAACGACGCGTGCATAACGACCCTTCCCTGACGCTGTTCATGCTCGCGTTGCGCTGCTCACCCCAAGGCCATAAATTGCCTGAAACAAGCCTAAACGCGGCGTCACGACAAGAGGCTGGCGCCCGCCTCCCGTCCGGTGCATTGTCATCATCAGACGCGGCCCAAATCGACCGAACGTGTCGAAGCAGTCGCCGAGTTTTCCAGCGGGCATGGGACCAGACGCGATGGTCCCACGGTCGTCCAAGGCAGGCTCCAAGGCTGATGAAGGTCTCCGATGATTTGCTTGCTGCAGCAAGTCTCCTAGGCCGCTGAGCGACTGCTCTGAAGTGGGTGCACGGATTGGAACGAGCACAGAATGTGTCGCAAAGAAGGCTTTGCAAAATCCCCCACTTGGGCTACCTAGTAAGCCCGGCTTAGGGCTTCCCAGCAGTACGTTTGGCTTCGAAAAACACACGTCACAAATTCATAAAAGGCGGCAAAAAAGGCAGAAATAGTTACCAGTCGCACCTCTCTTCTGTAGCAGTGCTACCTCTGGTGCCCTCTTCCGGGGCACATTTACCGCTCAGTCTATTGCCCGCAAGATTTCGGATCCTGATTGGTAAGATCCGTCTATTGTAGTCATAAAGGATCAGTACACACTTGCCACGAGCAGCGCGATACCGCTGCTTACGACTTGTGATGGATGCAGTAACAACATGCAGGGATAGCACACTTACACCGAGCTTCCACACGGCCTTTTGCCACTCCTTGCGTACCGTTTCACGACTTAATGAGCAATCAGCATACCCTGGCCGTCACTTTTTCACGTGACCGTCACGACCAGCACGTTTCGCCTCGCCCGTGCCAGCTGCAGTTCCCAGCGCACCTCCCAGCGCGGTGCATCAATCAACCCAGGACCCCAGCATGAGCACACCTCTCCACCACAGCGCCGCTTCCTCTCCAGGCTTCGACTGCAGCTCCAGCCACCGCGTCCCACCGGCTCGTGACCTGACCCGCCCACGAGGCGCCGCCGGTGCTGCGGGCCTCGCACGGCGGTCAGAACCGACGGCGCCTCGCGCTCCTCCCACCGGCGCGTGCGCGTCGCGCTTGCGCCACGCCTTCCCGGGTCACCGTGCGGCGCGTGGGGTCGCGCGGAGTGTTGCTGGTGTTGGTTTTATCCGTTTTACTGGTTTGCCGGTTTTATAGGTTTTGACGGTTTTGCCGGTTGTATCGGTTTTGCCGGTTTTGTCGGTTTACCGGTTTTATCGGTTTTGACGGTTTTGCAGGCTTTGATCGTTTTGACAGTTTTACCGGTTTCGTTGCCGGTTTTGAGATTGGGGAGCCTGAAACGCATTCTCTACAAAAAGCAAGTTTGTGGGCATGGCACGCATGCAGGATTATGCTTCATCCATAACTATGCATGACCATAATCATGAGATCAACTATTACGCTATCAAAGCAGTATGCCATGGACATGCTGTTAAGAGCATGCTGTGCTGTTAACAGCACATATCTACTGGAATATAGCCAAATGCGTGTAACGATACCGTAGTTGATTGTCAAAATCAAGCGACTATCATGAGACATATGAAATAAATGATGACGATATACGTCCACATGTATACACATATCAATCGTATATTATACACTTATATAATCGTATCTATGATGTAATGTATATATAGATATAAATATATAAATATATAAATATATAAATGTATATATATATATATATATATATATATATATATATATATATATATATATATATACATATAATCATAATGAGACACATGAGAGTTTAAAATCGCAGTCGTCTTTAAGCTTTTCCTTTTTTCTTCCACTCCGTACTTAACTTCTACGAGGACGTCACTAGAGCTTTCCCTTGACCACTTTGGATCCGCCCTATAGCCTCACTGACCTCCAAAGCGTTTTTCAAGCCCTTGGGCCGTTCTCCGCACCCCCTCTGAGCGGGCCGCGCGACCCCGTGGGAATTATGACGTCACGGCCGACCCGGTGGAAATGTTGACGTCACGACTGCCCGGAGCAGGGACGGCGGTGATGGCGTGGGACGGGGTTTGACGCGGCCCGGCGCCGGGGACGGGGCCGTGACGTCACAGCCTGTCCTGGCTTGAGGTCAGACGGGGTGAGTCGTGCATGAGTTGTGCGTGAGCCATGGGTGATTGGTGAGTCAGGGGTGGCCTGGTCGTGGGACGGAGAGGTCGGGATGGGAGCCAGGGGAGTCATGGTGCGTGAATGGTGACTCAGAGCAACTGATTCGTGAGTTGGGAAAAGAGTCACGAGTCATGGTGGATGAGTGTGAGTCGGGCGGTTGAGTCGGGAATAATAAGGGAGTGAGCCGTGGGTCGTGGTGGACGAGTTATGACTCTTGTGGTGAACCGGGTTGATCGATCATGACTCGTCGAACCGGGTTCGCGGCTTAAGTGCCTGAGTCCTGAGTCGACAGGCATAGCTCTGGAACCGGGTGGGTGAGTCATGACTCGGATAAGCCAGCCATGAGCCGGGAGGGGGGGGGGTTAGTCGTGAACATCGGAGGGCGGGTCGTGAGGGGTGTGAACGCTCGTGATCGTGCCGAGGCAGGCAGCCGAATGCAGCCGTGCGGTGAGGATAAACGATGGGAGGATTGCTCCCCCGCACAAACGGTCATCAATCACGGATGATTCGCGGTGAGGGGAACCTCTGACACGTGCAAACCACTCGGGTGCGACTTGTGTGCCCTGCGCTTTATCTCGACGCCCTACACCGCAAATTCCCTGGCTTATAGTGCTAGATAACCGATTGAGAACTCGCGAGACCAGCTTCTGACTTCGGGGTTCAAAAGGTGAACCAACTTCTCACTCGCGTGGCCACTGACTTTTGAAATTTTGGGCTCCTTTATTTCGCAGCATGATGATCGTACTATCAGCACGACGGCACGCGGCAGCTGGCCCGGTCCGGGTAAAAGGCTCAGGTTCAGTGGCAGGTTCAGGTTCAGGTTCAGATCCGGCTTACAAGGTAAACGCAAAAAGAGAAAATGAAACGTGAGATTACCGTGTTGTGAACTCTCGGCCGAATCGTATCCAACTGTGTATTGGATACAATTGTATATATACTCAACTGCATATTGTATCCAAGCTTAAAGGGAGCCCGGATCTTGGCATTACGAAGTTGCATCGTCAACCGCTCCGTCAGCATTGTTTGACTTCGAAAACAGCGGGCAATCAGGCTGGGAAGACACAGCCTGGCGTGTGAGAAGATCGTGCGTGCGCCGTCTTATCCACTAGTTTTGCCCGATTTTGTTTTTTGTCTTCGTGAAAAACAATGTCTCGGCTGTCCCAGGACATTGTTTAAATGGAGCTCCTCATTCTAGGCGAATGTATCGTCTACAAAGCCTTAACCCAGGCCAATGCCGTGCCCACCACAAGGCCGCGGGTGATCTAAGAGGAAGCGGGCAATATCATCTTTTAAGATTTGATCACAAATGCGACAGGCAGCGCCGTTAACAAAAGAGGTAGATTTATGAGCCATAGCCTTGTGGTGTGTGCAAGGGTACACCATTCATTAGACGGCCTTTTGGCTTTCTGCGGGTGTACCGCACACAGAATGGCCCTGCGCGGCGGTCATGAATCACGCGAAGAGTAATCCTGGGATGGAGCACTCTGTTACACTGCGCACAGAACGGTCCTGTCCTCCGCACTGCGCCGCCCGTGCACCGACGTAGAATGGCATTGGAGCGGGTTCCAGGATAGAAAAGAAATGAAAATACATGAGTTGAAGCACACACCTTGCGTGGCCAAAAACCCAGGTTTTCATGGGGCTTCCGAACACGCCAAGTGCCCCTGGTAAGTTGCTCACTCAAAGAGGGGGGGGGGGGGGGCGGAGTGCTGAGGAAGCTGTCTGTCCAAGCTTAGCCAGAGAGACTCAGCAAATAACGGCCCCGCGACTTATTGTAAGCTGCAGAGTTGCAGTGTTGAAATGGACCTCCGTGCGAGGTTAGGAAAGATGTTTTTACTCACATGAGTCGGGCCCCCTCTGTCCCACACCAGCATGGTCATCAAAACTATCCAGCGTAAGGGCGCACTATGGATTTTAAGTTAGGACAGGGGTTTCCAGGGACCTTTCTACAGGGGGCTTTTTGGGTGGCTGCTCCTCGCACATGCAATAAATTGTGACTACCTAAATCGTAGTACCCCGAGGAAAATCGGTGCTTGTAGTTCGACAGACGTCATTTTAGGACCTAAGCCTGAATCTTTCCACTTCGCATATATGCACCCTGGTCATTGTTTGGCTGGAGCATTGGGGAATGGTTGGGGATCTGTCCGTCGCGGCGACAAATTATCCGTCACTGCTGTAGGTTGTACAAAAGATTGCGCGATTACAAGCTTCTTGCTAAATTGGGGGCCTCCTGATTTTAAAATGTTTTCTCCCTTGCCAGCAAAGGGATCCCTTGTATAAAGCAGTGATTCCTAAGCCGGAGTTATCCAGAACAGAGGGTGTTTTGATGCAGAAAGGGCCTATCGAACCTGATTACGCAAACTGAATAACCGAATGCATAGCTCGGTTATGTGCTCAGCATATATCTTCTTTATTTTGCTCCTCCAAATAAATTTGGATGGCATATGTGTGGGTAGAAAAACCTTCAGTTTGTGTGAAAGAGATCTCACAAAGTCAGGACGCAAGCTTACTCTTGGCCTTCAAGTGACAACTGCCTCCCTCTATACCACCGTCCAGCTCCCACCCCCCACCACCGACTGTTGCATTGACCTTTATCGTCTTGACTGTAACTCTTTGAATCTTGGTTCTTTGACTTATTGCCTTTTTGCTTCTACTTTCGACTTGTGGCAGCCGCATCTAATCCCTCTCCAGTTTTCGTCTATTTCCGTGTCTGCACATCATTTTTATCTTTTTGGCCTTTCACGCTCATCTTACTGTCTTTTTTACTTTGCTTTATTCATTTTTATTCATTTGATTTGCTATCTCTCACTTTTTGCCCTTCGAATTTTTACACTTGACCCTCGTTTTTTATACCTCTTGATTGTTTACTTGGTGTCCACTTGTCGTTGGAGCTTCATCCGGCGCTTTTCGCGCAGGTTGGTCAGGGAGGCAGCAGATGAGAAAGGAGGGAGGAGTTAAGCGCGCAAAGATCTGTGCGCCATTTATCAACAGTGTATGACGCGCATAACGTTCCTGGGGCTCTGTGCAACCTGGGTGACTGCGCACGTTCTGATCTTGTGACATACATAGCTGTACGGTACAGAAAGCATGTTCTTGCGATGTATGCGTGCTGTGGAACCCCATGCATGGAAACGTTCCTGCAGTGTCAGACGAGTGCCTGCGCTACGCACAGAACGGTCCTAGAAGATATTTACATAGTCTGCAGAATGGTTGTGAGACGCCGAATCAGTTACCTCGCACGGCTCTGTCTTGCGACGTTCACAGCGACGCGAAAGCAAACAAACAGCGTTTTGTATCTGTACTGCTTATTTGCAGCAGCTTCTAACGTTCGTGCAGGATCATTCGACATGTTCAGCGACTTTATTAATGCCAGAATGTCAAAGTTTAACACCATGTCAACCGCACGTGAACACGAGCCTGAGCTAGCTACTCTTTTAGCTGCCTGCAACTGTTGATCACTTTTTTATCATTTCAAATATGATTTAAGAATCACCTGATCATCTGATATGATTTCATCAGCTATTTTGGGTACAATGTTACCATAATCCGATCTTAACTTTGGTCGTAACTTTAAGAGGTCCTTGCACCTTAACGACATCTTAAAACGCTGGATTTTTCTGTCGCCATGCAGTACTGTAGGTTGCCGTGCAGTATGAAGCGAGGAGGTTGTGAGCGTTGTTTGAAGATATAGCATTTCTAGACGGGTGTACCAGGCCAGGCATTCTAAAAACGAGCCTCTGATCGTTACATCACGCCGTTTGAATTGCATGCAACATTACATCAGCGAGAACCTACAAGCTCTTTATGAAGGTGTCGATATTATCCATTCTGAATTACTTCCTATCGTTGCATGGTGACACGTCCACAGTTTAGACTTATGCGTTTGTCATCAAAATACTGGTACCAGTTTTTCTTCTGGTTTGCATTGGTCTGCTTTTCCCTTGCAGATCGGGCATACTCTCAAGTTTTTAATGAATTCACAATATGAGCGAAACTTTGCAAAGGGTCGAAGGCATGAATGAAGTTATACGAAAGCAGTACATGATATATTCTTGCTCCTCTTTTATACCAGATCGCCAGTCTTAACTCACCTCACACCAGCATCTCAACAGCCCCTCCCCTCCCCCTCCCCGATCCCCCGCGCACCCCGCTCGACAGGCACTAATGGTCGCCGGAGGCGCCGCCGTCAATCTCTCGCCTTGCTATCCGTCACCACGCGGCGCGTTGCCACGCATTATCTCATGACAGCGACACCTGACACCGCCTGGGGCATGGTGACCCGCCGACGTCGGCCTGACCCCTGACCCCGCCGTCTGACCTCGCACGTGGCGGCGGCGAGTATAAAGGCGCCGCCTCACCGGCGGTCGGCACAGTTTCGCTTTCATTCGCAGCTGGCAAGATGACGGCAGTGCAGCAGCTGTTGGTCGTGGCGGCCGTGGCGGCGGCAGCGGCGGGGTCGCCTCAGAGCTACGGGGCTCCGCCCCCCTCCTCCGGCGGCTCGTCCCAGAGCTACGGAGCGCCGCTAGGGGGCGGCAGCGGCGGCTTCGGGGGCGGCAACGGTGGCAGCAGCAGCTTCGGCGGCGGCGGCAGCTTCGGCGGCGGTGGCAACGGCCAGTCCTACAACAATAACAACGGCGGTGGAGGCTTCGGCGGCGGCGGCGGTCTCCAGCCTTTCAACAACAACAACGGAGGTGGCTTCGTCTCCAACAACGGCGGCGGTTTCACCTCCGGCTTCGTAGACGAGTTCGCCGGCCAGGGCATGCCGTACAACTTCGACTGGGCCGTGCAGGAGCCCGACTTCGGCAACGACTTCAACCACCAGGAGCAGAGCGACGGCGTGGTGACCTCGGGCGAGTACCGGGTCAACCTGCCCGACGGCCGCGTCCAAGTGGTCAGCTACACGGTCGAAGGAGACAGCGGCTACCAGGCGACAGTGACTTACGAGGGCGAGGCGCAGTATCCGCCTGCCAACTTCAACCAGGGAGGAGGCGGAGGATTCGGCCAGGGCAATGGCGGAAGCTACAGCAACCAGCAGGGCGGCGGCGGCGGCTTCAGCCAGGGAGGAGGCGGCGGCTTCAGCCAGGGCGGCGGGGGCTTCAACGCCGGCGGAGGCCAGAGCTACAGCGGCCCCTCCTCCGGAGTATCCATCGTGACTGGATCGAGCTCTCAGTCCGGAAGCTATCAAGGAAATGGCGGCGGCAGCTTCCAGGGCAGCTTCCAGGGAGGACAGAGCGGCGGCGCGGCGCCCGCGCCGTCTCAGTCCTACGGCGCGTTCTAGGCGATGTCGAAGGCTGTGTGGTCGTCTTGTAAGCGCCTGCGGGTCCCTGGGGAGGGGTGACGTTGCGTGGCCCTCTGTCATGCGCTAGGTTCTCCGCGATGTCAAGAAAGTCAGCTTAAGTGGGGGTAGGCTCAGGAACTTCACTCCTCCGATGTGTGGCTGCCGCTGAGTTCTTAATTTTGTCACCGGCTTAGTTTCGTGACAGTGCTATGCTGTCGCACCGAAGTGCTTTCTGGCGTCCGAATATCACAGGCCGTCTTCACCCGTTGATACCAACAGTGAAATGGAAGAATGGGCAGGTATTTCGTAGAAAAAGCTGAGAAAACCAAAGCTGTGAAAGATACTAACGATGTGGAGCCTGCTCTGCGTACGCCAGAGTGCGTCCTCTTCCACAAGATATTTATTGACACGCCTGGCGTTGATGCATTTTGTTCGCATGTGTGACCATTCCTCCTGTGGCGTTCGACTTGTGTGACATGCGTAGATCATCCTCCAGCGTTCTCGCATCGCTCACCTCGTGTCCCAGGTGATGTTCTCTGATGCATAGTTGTCCACATGGTTGTCCACGTTGCCCTCTGTGATCCAATTGGTTGTTGTCAATACAGAACAATACCAAGAAACAGTTCCGTACTTCTGACGTGGCAAAGACGTGGCAGAGACATGGCAGAGAGACGTGGCAGAGAGGTGACAGAGACGTGGCAATACCGTACTTCTGACGCGGCAGAGATGCGGCAATACCGTACTTCTGACGTGGCAGAGAGACGTGGAGACCCCCTTCGACCGACCACCTTGCTGACAGTGAGAACTGTGCGGTCAGGAGCCTTACCCCGGTCCCCTTGTCTTGGCTACGTCCTTCACCTATCAATCGTCAGCGGTACAATATTCACTTTCTCGACACATTGCCCGTGCCATACTTTTCCACGTACTCGTTGCATGGAATGCATACTACTTACCTGCGACTCATATTTACATTGCAGCGCAAAGATCCACCGCCGGTACGGCACCGACTCTAGCCGCGTAACATTGGTTTGCATCACAACGTTACACAGCGTGTCCTAATTAGCTAGTCTCTCCGTGTCTGTGTCAGTTGGCAGTCCCTGCATGCGGAGGTGCTACATGTATTGCTGCTCGAGCTTTACGACTTGTTTTCCACAACTCGGCGCTTGCACGGCCCTTGCGTGTACGAAGAGCGTCTCCCTACCAGATGTAACTTACACATCCAGTCTCACGTGAGCTGTGTTCCACAACGGCGTCGGACGGATGTGAACTAATCAATATTATTATAATATAAGCATTTTTTATAATATAATAATATAAAATAATATATATTATTGTAATATAACTAATATAAATGTTTATGTTTTTATGAATAAAATTAATAGGTAGATTGTCATGAAGGTTGACTTGTCGTATGTGCAAGCTTCAATCTCAGACCGCTGCGATTCGTGCAGCCTTCTAAGGTGTGCATCTTGCGAAAAAAAATGGTAACGGACAGATGGATAAACACATAGACATAGATAAGACAGTACTAATGAGATCATAAGACAGCAATTCCGCCATTCGTTTCCATAAAAGCATGTTGCCGAAATACCAACGCATCTATGTCTTCGTCCTCCTATCTTGTCTACCAGGAATAAAACTATTTTTATTGTCTTTTATAGGTGCATGATATTCCTCGCAAATGTACTCGACAACTTGCGAGACACGCAGACAGACATGCAGACTTTTGGAAATGTGTGACCTAGACAAGAGTAGCCCGGTCGTTTAATTGGTAACTGTTAATATGATTCACCTATCACTCGCTTAGTCAGGAAACATGGAGAAAGAAACCCGCCTTTACAAAACGGTTTTTTTGTTGCACGGGTGGCTTAAAGAAAAAAGTTAAATGAATAGCATGACAGCCCAGCCTTACGCTTTGATCGAAAATAGTCTCTTGGGCTTTGCTAATTGTATGGCCCTCCTTCCCTTTAACTGAAAAAGCTTAATTACCAAATCTCTTTTGGCTGAAGAAAGTAGTACTACAAGCCAATGGGGATAAGTTTAAGTAAAATGTGAATCAAACGCTCCCATCTCCCACAATCAACAGCAAACGCTCGCAATCAAACAACAAAATCAAGCAAATTAAATCAAGCAAATTACAAACTGAACGTGCCTTACCAGATGGCCATGCGTCCAACGCGGTGCGTCACTAAGTCGTAAGGCCCCAAAGCAGCAATGCAAGACAGCACTTGTGATCCAAGGCTTACAACCGCAATTATCATGCGCATGCTTTGCAAGTAGAGCGTTCCTCTCTCAAATACTGCCTTCCAAATGCTCTTTACGATTGGGGTGTGTTGTGCAGTCCAGACGCTTCAAGAAAAGAACGTTCTGGCCGTCACTGCCAAAGCTGAGTTTGCTAATGTCTGCAGCCACTTGTGAATGATGCTTCTGTTGCGCTCTGTGGGCATGCCAAAGTGCATCTATTGAAAGTGCCTTGCTTTTTCTGATGCACGTTATTTGACTTTAAAAAAAAATAATTGGAATTTTTATGAACCACTCGCAACTTATTATTAATTCGATCAGTGTAGAGCATTTTGCATTGTCCAACGCAGATTGATGCGTAGATGGATTCTACCGTCCTGGCTTTTGCTCTCCATGAATAAATGAACGAAATCTGAATTTATTACTTTTGAACGCCAGTTCACACACAGCGCGTGTTCTTTCCGATGTTTTACATAAAACACTCGGCGACGGCGACTGGGCGAACATCAGCGCCATTTCGGCCCGGCGAAAAGGGGACTTGTAGCTCTTTAGATATAGCAGATGTTAACACGTGTCACTGCATAATGATGAATAAATTGGTGGCAAATACAGGTAATGAATCAGTGCATATGGCCATATAAATCTTGTCGCAACACTGGTGATAGTTTAGGCGACAGTGTGTTACATTCGGTACTGTTTTCGAAAAGAATGCATGGATAAATCACCGGCTTAAATTCCGACTTGCCCGACGTTTATTGGCGCAAAAACTGCTGTTGGGCATACGAACCGCAGATGATGAGTCTCTCGACACCCTGAGGCTGATTCACGCCTCCATCGGCTCTGGCTGTCAAGCTATGGCATAAAACGTGGAAAACTGTCGAAAGCGAGCAAATCTTTCCCGACTGCCCACGCCCATGTGACGAGTGGCTTACACGGCCTCACTTCAGGTGGCGCGCGCAGTCCGTTCAATGCCTTACCAGTCGATGCCCTACCAAAGTGTGTCAATTTTGAGTCGCTCTGGCCCGTGGCTGCCGAGAGCGGCCGTGGTTGCCAACGGCCGCTCGCCGGCTTCGGCGCGGACTGCTTTTTCGGGACGCCCACCCAAAACCAATGGGGGCAAGAAACGCACCTGGCAACACGCGCCATGCGCTGCCTGTTGACCGCAGTGGCACGAAACATGCCGCTGCCTGTTGCCTTGTGCGCACGTGCGTCGTGTCAACATTTCACTTGTGAGCGACCCACCGTTTGACCTGCACACGGATCAGGAGGCAAAGGATGAAAAACGTCCAGACAGGCAGACAGACAGACAGACAGACTTTATTTAGTAATGTAGATGATAATGATGACCGTGATGCAAATTTCGCTATGGGTACATCATGTGCATATACACAGCGTAGTGATATCGAAGAAAGGGAAGCATCTGCATGCCTAAGAAACGGCTCAAGCTGCATTTCATAAATAAACAAGTGACGACACTTATGGCTAGTCACCCAATGACTGCGCAATGCGCAGCTGGATGCAGATCCAGGCATCAAAAGCTAATGAAGGAGTTTGCTAGTTCAGCGCAAAGCCGCGCCCTTAGTGTGTTGGTCACGTGACTCCGTAAGAATTTTTTTCTCTGGCAGCCAATCTTCCAGCCACGGTTCCCATTACAGGCAGTGGCAGCGTAAGATTGTCTAACGAAGAATATCAAAAATCTTCCGGGAGAAAACCTACTAATACGCCAACGTCGCATGATGGAGATGAAGATGGCGAGGTGCCACGCTGATATCTGAAATGTCCTTTACGCCTCCCATCCCTCCCCACCAGCACCTTCAACAAATATTACCGTGGTACGATTCAAACGCACTTGTCACCAAGTGCGCGCTTTGGCGAAATCATGCTCTGAGGCGATTTCGAATATCACGCACGTAAACTCTAAATGACACAGCCGCGAGATATTCCTGGGCACCTATTGCCCTATCACACGCCAGACTATGAGCTGGTTGTTTGGAAGTCACACGTTTTGATTTTACCCATTTTTCGTTGGCCATGATGTTTGTTGTTTAAAATGCCATATTATGAGTTCAAAGATCTTCTATAGAGTTATCGAACATTTACATACGAGGATATGCTAGGTTAAACGACGTTGTGGTCCTAAAAACAACCTTATTGACGACGCTTAATATTTTGATCTAAGCTGGTCGTTAAGTGGGACGATTATATGTATATTGAAGGTCGTGTACTCAACCTTAGAGCGTTGAGCTCATGATACAGACAAATCAGAAGCTGAAGGCATTACTTTCTTGCATCAAGTAGGACAATACACCCAGAAGCGATTTCGTGAAAACTTATCTCAGATTTATGTCGTGTCCTAAAATGTGATAGTCCTTATCTTCCGGTCGGTTTCGCAGAACTGCAAGCTGCATCTTTTTCCTGGAAACTATATCCTGCAGTTCCAGGTCATGTGTTTTTGACTCGCTGAAATAATTGCTAGCATAATGGCATAGTGCAGCTCGCAATGAAGCTCCGTAAGATCGTTTCAAGGCATCTATAAGCCGCTCGGCGACGATTTCTGGAGTAGTCAGCACAATGTAGCTGTCGTGCGAAAGTAGTTGGGATTTGTGCTAAGGCGCTGGAGGACCGAGCGTCATCCTCAATGATGAGCGCTCAGAATCTCAAAATCTCGGAATTCTCTCTTGAATCAGAGTCTTCGCCGCGTGCCAGTAGTTTGGGTTTCCAAATAAAAGGAGTTTCCCACCATGCAATGTTGTATGCGTAACGATAGATGCGTAGAAGTTGGAGCTTTGAAGCCCATGCTTCTGAGTTCGGTGAAACTAAACACTTATGAAATATTTGAGGTCAACGTTTTCGGCATGTATTGACTGGTAACGGAGCTAAGATAGCATGACTCTGACAAGGGCTGCTCTGATTGTGTTTATTAATCCATTTTTCTGTTCGTCTGGCAAAATACAGAGCAACTTTATAAAAGGATTAACTTTATCAGAACAGCTTTCGGCGTAACATCGTGAACTCATGCACAAAAAATAGCAGGTACATTGCATGCGCGTCGCTCCGAGTCATCTTGAGAAAGTTTCTTCATGAATGATTCGTATACTTTCAACTGTCACATTTATATCTTTCTGAACTATGCTCAGTGCTGTAATGCATGAGTTCGGTCTGTCGGTCCAGTCTAAAGCCCCATCCCCCCCCCCCTCTCCCAAGACACCACATCCTCTCATGACCCCATATCACAAGCCGAAATGGGAGCAATCAACATACCTGTGCGTGTGTGACGTCATAGCGCTACAGCCCGAACCTAACAACGCAACAGGTTTCACCACACGCGGTTTCCATGGTGACTCAACGCACTCGCCAGCACACTTTCGTCCGGCTATGTGCACTCAAGCTGCCGATCACGCTATTGAGTTCGAGCCACCGTGCATAAAGGAAGCATTGTAATGTTGCGAACAATGCCCGGAAGGTGGCGTTTAGTCACGCCTTAAAACACTGCCAGCTCTCGCTAATAAGCCGGTGGTCAAAAACACTCGCGGACATTCTAGGTTTGGCCGGCCGGTTTTACGGCTGTGGCTTTTGTTTGTGGCTGTGGCTGTGGCTGTTGTCTGTGGCTGTGGATGCTGCTGTCGCTGGGGGACCACAGCCGAAGGCTGTTGTTAGTTTCAGGCAACGAAATGACATATTGCTGTTTACCTTTTCTCTATTCGTCTTACGTTGTGGCTGGGGAAGTATTAATTTCATATGTTGTATTGTGTTGGTAATAAGTGTGTCCAAGCATTTGAGGAGTTTTTCATATGGGATAGGACGTCTGGTAGGAGCTATCAGGAATGTTACATATGTATGTAGATACATACCGGGATGAAACAGAAGTATACCCTGATATGATTAACACAGGTATAGCACTATAAGGGTTAAGATATGTGTCCAGGACTCTGTCAGCCACAGGCACCAAATCTAATCACACGAACAGTCAAGGGTAAGAATAAAGGTTCCCCGTGGTAAGGTACATGTCACAGCTAGTGAATGGAGCAATATGCGTGATAACAAAAGCTTTGATTGCTGTCTTCATTTCATTTTACCAGTTTCGTTGCTTTCGTTTCAGTTCTAATCCTAGTTTTGAGTCTAACGTTCGTTTTTTGTCGGAACCTTCTCTACTTAAACTATTCTTGACACAAAAGGCAGCATGCTTTTCAAACTGTTGTAATCTGGAAGTCTTATCTAGTGGAATGACTTCATTGAATTCCATGACATCAATGGAAAAATTAATCATTTCAGCAACAAGTTCCGCAAAGGTCAAATTTTGCACATTTCAAACATGACATTGCGGAACAATCCATAAACTCATCATTCGGCAGGCGTGCATGCTTGTGACTTTGTTTTTAGGATGGTTTACGGCACTGGCAGGTGGCGTTTCTCAGCACTGACGTCACTCGCGCTGACGGTGTTCTCAACTGTCGAGCCTGGGACCAGGCCGGTGTGCCGGTACCAGCAAATGCTCGCCTGTGGTGGATGCCTTGGAGGCTACCATCAGCCCAAATTTGCAAGTTCTAGGTCAGAGGTCAACGCATTCAGACTGTTGCTGGTACGGTATGCCGGTACCTGGTTTCTCGGAGACCTTATGCTTCTAGGTGGAACCCGTGCAGAATGGTAGCGCACATACGCCTTTTAAGGTCAGTCATACCAAATGGGTATATATATACTCATTTATGTATACATATATATATATATATATATATATATATATATATATATATATATATATATATATATATATATATATATATATATATATATAATATATATATATATATATATACATATGCATGTACACAAATGAGTATATATGCATA